>NC_056744.1:199890055-199925055 GCF_019279795.1 Protopterus annectens
ATTGTGGTATATGCTCACTCAGAGTCCTCGATGAGATCAATTGTTTATTATTTAATTGGTCTCAGAATAGGATTGGATGCTGTTATTTTAAAAAAGTGATCAGTTATTTGCTTTAGTCATGTCTGATGAAGTGTAGTGGTATTACACAAAAGCGCTTACATTTTTGTTTGGTTTGTTTAATAAATCTGTCTTGTTTTACACCGTGCTGTTTTTTTGCCTGTTTGAATCATTCATTGTATTTTATTGGAACGGGCATTGGACTTTATCTGGTGTAGTGGTTTTGTGTTTGCTGTTTACAGTTTCTGACATGTTTATGTACAATAAATATCTCAAGCCCATACACCATTTCATCATCTCTTTTGAATGCATGAGACAAGCAATATGGTGTCAGAATGGAATCCAAAGTTGAAGCATCACACAAGTCATTAAGCACACGGTTAGAAGTGAAGAAGTATACCTGAGTGAGCTTGCATACAGGTCAGTGGCTAGTCAAAGATACTTAAACTTGTTTAAATGATTTTTCAGTCTCTGAATGCATGGTGAAGCATTCAAAATGTTCAAAATAATTACCAGGATAAACAAAATGTCCGAAATTGTGATAAACTGTTAAAAGTATTCAAAATAAATACAAAAGTGTGTGAAATAATGTCTTTAGTGTTAAAATGTACAAAAGGGCTAAAACTACCACATTTCTTCACAATATACTACTTTTTCACTTTAATTAAATCTATTCAAAGTGTACGAAGGTTCTGGAATGTTCACAGTGTATGCAGTGTCAAGGTGAAGCCATTTCAAAGTGATTGTTGTGCATCTGAACATAATTACAAGTACCTGGTCTATACTTATATTTAAATGTATTTTGTTGTTATGGCAGAGGGATTTCGCAGACCTGAACCACTGGTGTTTGATAACAATATTGTTGAGAATTGGAGAGTGTTTGAACAAGAATATGATATTTTCATACAGGCTGCTTTTTCTGATAAAGACGCACATACAAAAGCTTTCATACTTCTTAATTTATCAGGCTGAGAAGCCATTGAGAGGGAGCACTCATTTGTGTATGCATCTGTTGTGTATGCAGGGGAGGGAGAAAACTGCTATATTGAGATACAGGCTGAAACGCAGGAAGACCCTGAGTGCTTAAAATGTAAATTTAGAGAGATGTGTAACCCACAAATTAATATTACAACAGAAAGACAAATGTTTTACACAAGAAATCAAAAGCCAGTGAAACTATAGCAGCATATATTACTGACTTGAGAAATAAAGCTTGTGCAGATGTGGTGATTTATGAGATGGGTTGATAAAGGACAGACGTGTGTGGTGTTAATAATGATGCAATGATGCAATGAGCAAGATTTTGCTTCAAGATCGTGATTTAACATTGAGCAAAGCCATAGAGATTTGTCAAATATACCAGCTTATAGAGAAGCATACAAATATGCTTACAAGTGAGAAAAATGTGCTTGCAGTATCTAACAGTGTGAATTTTGAAAATGTACAACATAAAGCTGGGATGAAAAAGGACATAAACCAAAGGGTGGGACCACAACACCCAACATTAACAATAAATTCAAGAGCTCATTTGTTGTAATTGTGGAGGCAACCATGAACCTAAACAAGAAAAGTCCTTAGCTTTTGGTCAGCAATGTCACAAATGTAAAACGTAGAATCATTTCAAAAGGCTTTGCAAGTCTAAAGTGGCACATACTTTTGTTAAAAGAGATCATCCAAAGAAGCAAATAGATCAGATAGAGAGCAGTGAGCAAACTTGTTATATTGATCGTGTCTCTGTGATTGATGAAACTGTTAACACAGTAGATTTTCAGTTGGCAGCAAAGAGTGAAACATTTTTTACTGTTCGAATTAATGGGAAACCTGTAGAGTTTAAAGTAGACACTGGGTCCAAGTGCAATGTTATATCAGCACAAATGTTTGCCAAAGTAAAAGCTGGTAAGAAACTTGATTCAGCAAAGTGTGGAAAACTTGTTGTTTATGGTGGTGAAGTGATTGAAACTGATGGTGCAGTAGTTCTCACATGTCATTCTGCTGGGAACAGCTATGACTTGCAGTTTTACATAGTCAAAAGAAACGTGCAGTCACTGTTAGACTTCAAGGACAGTTTGAGAAAGGGACTGATTTAATTTAATAAGGAGGTCCACCATATAACCACTACAATAGTTTTACACAGAATATTTTTCACGAATATGTTAATATTTTCAAATATGAGCTTGGTAAACTACCAGTCATATATTCCATGAAGTTAAACTATGAAGTAAGCCCAAATGTCAGACCAGCCAGGAAGGTTCCAGTAGCAATGCAGAGCAAAGTGAAAACAGCACTAAATGATGAATTTAAGTGTGATAACTCCGGTAAAAGAACCAACTGAATAGGTATCCTCCATGGTTGTAGCTCATAAGAAAAACTCAGATGATATTTGAACATGTACTGATCCCAGAGATTTAAACAAAGTGCTTAAACGTCCTCATCATCCAATGTGCACAGTAGAAGAATTAGCAGCTCTTATGCCAAATGCCACTATTTTTTTCAGTCTTAGATGCAAAAAGTTCATTTTGGCAAATTTCTCTGGATCACAAATCTTCATTGTTAACTACTTTCAGTGCACCACTTGGCAGAAACAGATTCTTGATAATGACATTTGGGATACATTCTGCCAGTGAAGTATTTTAATGTGTGATGGAACAAGTTTTTGGGGGTTATCCATGTGCTATCATAGTAGACAACATTTTTGTAGGGGGCAATGGTGAAGACAAACATGAAAGAAACCTCAAGAAAGCTCTAGACCATGCACATGAAGTCAATCTTAAACTGAATCCTCAAAAATGTAAATTCAAGCTGAGAGAAGTTACTTATATGGGTCATTTGTTTACTAGTGTGGGTAATTTGTTTACTAGTTTTGGCTTACAACCAGATCCATCTAAGCAAGCAGCAATTCATGAGATGCAAGTTTCAGTGTCACATCTTTGTAGCATTTTCTAAGTATAGTCAACTTTTTAGGAAAGTTTCCAGACTAGAGTGAGCTTTCAGCACCATTACAAGAACTGACATACAAAAATGTAAACTGGTCCTGGTTAACACAACAACAAAAGAGCATTTGACGTTCTGAAGCAGAAAATTGCCAGTCCAGCCACATTAAGATATTATGATGTTCACAAACCAGTAACTCTTTCATGTGATGTTTCTAAGTATGATCATGGTGCAACATGTCTTCAGGAAGTTATACCAGAAGTCTGTGCATCCTGAACTTTAACCCAAACTAAGATGCAGTGTGCACAAATTGAAAAAGAGCTTTTGGCAGTAGTGTTCACATGTTCAAAGTTCCACGATTATATTTGTGGCAAACCTGTTCAAATAAAGACTGATCACCAACCTCTAGTGACAGTTCCAGAAAAGACAATACATATAGCACCAGTACATCAGCAACTCATGTCAAAATTGCAAAAGTACAATTTCAATATTGTTTATACAAAAGGCAAATATCTTTACCTTGCAGATGATTTGTCAACAGACCCTAGACAAAGCACAGAACAGCATGACAATGAGAAAGCTGACTTTGAAGTCATGGAAGTCAAAACTTTTTCCTCATCATGTTTTGATGAACTCAGAAATCACACAGCTTTAGATTCTGTTCTTCAGAAGCTGAAACATTTTATCAGTCAAGGATGGCCAATGCAACAAACCAGTTTACCACTTGACATTTAGAAGTATTTTCCTTACTGAGACAAGCTCATGATGGAAGATGGAATCATCATGAAAGGTCCTAAAGAGGTTATTCCTAAAGCATTACAACAGGAATACATCCGGATTTTACAGTGTGGTCACTCGGGTACTGATTCTACCAAAAGAAGCAAGCGGCATATTTTTTTGTCCTTCTATGTCAAAAGGTATAGAGAAGAAAACTCTAACATGTTCGATTTGCAATAGTACCAAGCCACACTAACAAAAAGAAACACTTCAGCTAAACCAGATTCCTGAATTATATTGGTCAACAGTCGCTACTGATATTTGCAAATGGAATAGTCAGCATTACTTAATTATTGAAGAGACATTTTTCTGTCCATGGTAGTCCACACAAAGTTGTATCTGATAATGGTATGTAGTTTACAAGTCAGCAGTTCAAGAAATTTGCAGAGTCTTGGGATTTTGTCAATGTTACTAGTAGTCCTGAGTATCCACAGTCAAATGGATTAGCTGAGCGTGCAGTTCAAAGTGTGAAATGCTTGTTAGAGAAATCCAAGAGAGATGGTACTGATGTTTTACTTAATCTACTCAATTTCAGAAACATTCCTCAAGATTACTTGCTTGGTTCACCTGCTCAGAGATTAATGCCTCGACAGACAAGAACAAACTTGCCAATCAGTAAATAACAATTGATTCAAAATGCTAAGAACAACAGAGTGGTAAAGACTCATCTTTTGAAAAAATACTAGTCACAAAAGTTGTACTACAATAAATCTAGCAGACGTCTTAGACCACTAAGACAAGGAGAGATTGTAAGGATGCAAAAACCTGAAGGATATGACCGAGTGGGCATTATCAAAAAAATTTGTGGAAAACCAAGATCTTATATGAGGGAATGGATTTCAGAAGAAACTGAAGGTGTATACTTCCAGTCTCCGAACCAATGATGCAGTAGATTGCCTGTGCCAAAGACACTATTTCTCAGAGTGACCCTAGACTTATTCAGATTTCAGAGGACAGTGTACTTACTTTGAATAATCCTGATGCACTCTCCGAAGTTCCTATTGAGAAAAATTCCCCACAGACTGTCCCTGTTGCTCAGCCCAGTCGAAGTATTTATGTAACCAAATCAAGTAGAATTTCCAGACCCATTCCAAAATGCACATCAACTTGGACTTGAGTTCTGCTTTGTTATTAATACTGAAATGTTATCTTGCATATAGATAGTATTGTTCTCCTGTTGCATGTCAAACAAATCAAAGAGGGAGGATGTAGATTGTGTGTATTGTTCCTATTCAGCCACTATAGCTAGACAGCACGTGCATGTAAGTACTGAGCATGTGCAAGAACAGTGCCATTTTTGTACAGTCAGCCAGAGTGAATGCAGTCATGAAAGGAGATGCATATGATAGTGCGTTTGAAGCAATGAGTGAATCAATTAGCTTAAACACAAGTTCTAAGTACAGTTCCTGACATGTTTATGTGCAATAAATATTTTGAAACCATACACCGCTTCATTGTCTGTTTTGAATGCATGAGACAAGTGACACTGTTCATTTCCATCTACTTATTTGCAAGATGGTGACAGAGGCTTATTACTGTAGTACACCTTGTTCATTCCAAGGGATTCACACTATGTTTAGTTTGACTGACTATGTTATTTTTAACAATATATATGGTATGTTTTTCTTTGTCCTGCATAGTAAAATAGTTGAGTGCTTTCCGCCACCTGCAATTGATGACCTGAGGGACCAAATCAGAGATGTTGTGACATACATCTTCTAGACTCAGAAGCAAAACCTCATGGGAAACTTCTTTCAAGATATGGCATGTGCCATGC
Organism: Protopterus annectens; assembly: GCF_019279795.1. Classification (NCBI taxonomy): domain Eukaryota; kingdom Metazoa; phylum Chordata; order Ceratodontiformes; family Protopteridae; genus Protopterus; species Protopterus annectens. The sequence continues at coordinate 199,895,598 of NC_056744.1, forward strand.
ATGACTCATTCTGGGAGATCACTAAAGAGATTTTTCCAGAAGCTAGATCCAACCAAGGAGATGCCTCCAGAGAGTAAGTATAGACTTTGTGTTCCACTCATGAATGTTGCCAGCATGGGTTTGCCATACTTGAGGGGGTTACTGTATTGACACATATTTGTACACATTACTACATATGGTAGTCATGCTTTCCCTTTTGTACATGTCTTTGGTACAGCACATTTCACAGTGTAGCTCATCATGTACCCATGCCAGCTGTCAACTGAAAGATACATTATACTTTGCAGTCATAACAGATCACCTCTCCTTTCCCAGGCTATTATTATGCTGCATTATTCACCACTGGGAGTGTTACAGACATTCTATGTTCTTTCCATGACACCTGCAGGAGTTTTTACTAATGTCTTTGTATGCATCCATTTGTTGTTTGCATTTATATGCCTGATGGTCACATCAGACCATTTTTAGGTCTCCCCTGAATCATACTTGTGTACACATTGCTGTCATACTGTCAGAGTGTATGCAAGTGATGACATTCACTGCTGATGGAATATGACATGTGTGTTCCTTTCCTCAAAGTGTTCTGTATGCTCTGCGCACACATTTCCCTTTCATTGTGCAACAATTAACAACATATACACATGAAGTAAGAAGAATGATTCTCTTGACTTTTTTCTTTGAACTTTCTTGCTGGCATTGAGTCTCTTTGGGGACTAGTATTCTAATCCAAGGGTTGGGCAAATGGTGTTTTATGTTATGTACCTAAGAGGTATGTGTCACCAGTATGTGCAGCTATCATGTAATATGCCTCTATGTTCCCTGTGTTTACTATCACATATTTGTGTGATGTATATACCCCTAGCAGTGTCCATATTCACAAGCATTCAGACCCACTGGTATGTGTTATGTTATAAGTGCATATATTATTCACTGGACTGTGTCTATGTGTTTACGCTGAGCACTTTTGTGTTGTAGTACTACTATGTTTTCACTGTCATGCACATCTTTTATCTGTGAGATTACTCTGGCACACTTCCAGAGATTTGCGCACATTGCATATTGCACCTCTTTACATTTATCACCACACGACAATGTAAATTATCAGCATTTCACATTCACATGGTATCACAGTTGAACTCTAACCCCCATGGACATTATCTGTTATGCGTGCGTTGCACATATAGGGCACGGTAGGTTTTAATATCTGAATTTCCTAATTTCTATTTAATTACATGTGCATGATACAGTTGTATCTGTTTTGCAGGCATGCAACATGCTTTAATAGAATACATGACAGTAAATATGGATTTATATATTACTATTGATAAACTTACTAAGCTGGGTATAAATCCCTACGTCACTCGATGGGTTGCCAACTGACTTACTGACAGAACCCAGACTGTAAAAGTAGCCGACTCCAAATCCAGCTCCAGACAAGTGACAAGTGGAGTACCTCAGGGTTCAGTCCTGGGACTGCTCTTGTTTGACATCTACTTCTCTGAAGTACAGACCAACACTAAGGGACTCTGGCTAACAAAGTTCGCAGATGACTGCAAACTGGGAGCCATTACTGAATCTCCAAATGATGTGGATATTCTACAAAAGGGCCTTACAGAACAGATGCTTGGTACCAGAGCCATGGGCTCAAGCTTAATGCCAAGAAATGTATAGTTATCCCCTCTGGGAAAAAACATGTACCCATGAATTACCACATAGGTGGCAATACACTAAACACCGAAAGTGTGATGAGAGACATAGGGACACAGGTGGACACTGGTCTCACCTTCGATAACCACATCACCACAACAATCAGGAAATCCTTCTATATGGCACACCTCATCACTAAGGGCTTCTCATCCAGAAAAAAGGAGGTCATTGTCCCACTGTACTCATCCCTCATTAGACCCATTATAGAGTACAATGCCCCGTTTGGTATGTACCTCACAAGTCATCTGCAACAGCTGGAAAGGCCGTAGAAATACCTCACTAAAAGAATCACAGGCCTAAAGCAGATGCTCTATACTGACCATCTAAAAAAACTCCAGCTATACTCTGTGGCATATCGTCTACTTAGAGGCAATCTCTGCTTAATGTACAAGGCCATGTCAAACCCTGAGCTGTTGGACATGCTCCACTTAAAGAAATCCCAATCCCTCAGAGCCACATGTTCCATGGATCTAAACCTTGTCATCACAATGAACAAAACATGCTGGAGGGATAGGTTCCTGACCCAGAGACTCCCCATACTCTGGAATAGACTGCCAATACATGTCAAGCAGAGCGCCTCCTTGGCACTCTTCAAAAGGAACCTTGACAATTGGATGGGAGATAGGAAATTCACCCCGGGGATCATGTCAGTCACCCTGATAAACAGGGGTCCAGGGAAGTAAATATTGCAGGAAGAAATATCCAGGGAATTGTTATGGCTAGACTTATATAGGCTCTAGGGCTGATAGCCTAGCACCAACCTATGACCCAATGAACCTATGAACTACTCTTTCTCATTTATTAATGCACCTATGTTACAGGCATGTTTTTTGTTTTACATAACTGTATTGTGCATCTACTTTGCACATACATATGCCTTACATACTTGTTGCATATGTATGCTATACAGGTATACCATTTTCTGCACCATGCAGCCCCTCCATTAAGCTGACTGCCCAGAGCACTTTGATTATGTGCTGCTGTAATGACACATACATTTCTCATGGTTTGCTGCAGACATCACTGCAATACTTATTCACTGTAAGCATATTTCACAATGGATGTTGTGCATTATATGACATCTGGCATTCCCTCATAGACATATGTTGTCAGTATAATACTCACACTCATATTCATGGCAAATGTCTATGATGGTGCAATGTTTCACTATTTATTTGTGTAAGCGGTTGTATTAGTGTGCTGTAGGAGCAGTTTGCTTGTGCAGATGTAGATGACACTTGTGTGCAACACACAAGTATAATTTTGATGGATAAGTATCTTCCACAAGTGTGCTTTCTGTAATGGGGAGAAATGGACTTATTTGACCTTATTGAAGATAGTCCTGATTTCTTTGGTGTTATACATGAGTTATCACATTCTTGATGTCATGCTATAGTGCTGTGGATAATGTGTGCCTGCATCACTATGAATTTAATGCATAGTAACACACCATTCTGTATGACATTGTAAAGCACATGATTGCAGCATATCAAGTATGTTGTACATACTGCATGCATGACAGTTATCTACTCACAGTGAATATAGCAGGATTATGATGTTTCCTGTGCCTAGTCTGTGAAATGTCTCCTAACCTGCAATACTTGACAGTAACACAGCCATTTCTCCCTTGAGATGCAGGACACCTGTGTGGCTTGGTGGACAGAATTTTGTCTCATTACTCCATGGTTGGAGGTTTTATACTGATTTCTACTTCTGTGATCCTCCATCTCTTTAACTACATCTCTGTGATCTGCAAATTACTAGTTTATGGGTATGTTCAGTGCTGTTACCTAAAGGTATATTTACAGATATGCGTGAGTCTGTGCTGCATTGCCCTTGCAGATACTGCTTTCTGATATATGCATAAAGTCATTCCTGATCCTATTTGTAGGGGGTCACACAGCTGACAGCATCATAGTGATACTGGTATGTACATTGGAGGATCATTTTATGTATTTTTGCATGCTGGACCAGAGTTGGGCTGTATCCCTTTCAGTGATGTAGCTAGAGTCTGTGCCGCCCAGAGTTGTCTTTAAGTTTTCCGCCCCTACTCCTCACAAAATTATGGTCAAATAGCATCCCCCCATACACAGCCCTCCTCCCCTGTAGCCACTCCAGTGTCCCACTACTTGGCTATTTCTCACCATTTACCATAAACATTGTAATCTGCATACTGCTTTATGCTTTACTTCTACAGAGATTATTTGGATTTCATTTAAAACTTTTATTTTTATTTTTTTAGAACAAACACTGATAGACGCCTGCTAAACAAAACTATACAGTCTCACAATGAAAACAAACTTAGCATTAATACTTCTCTACCCTTGAAACTCACATTCATTGAAACAGCATAAAAACCCACATCCAAAGAAAATGCATCTGGCCAGTGGAGAATAAAGTTTTCCTTTGGGCTGTTTTCAAATCATAGGCCCCTTGCACACATATTTAGGGCCATGCAAATATGCATGTGTTCTTAGATTCACCTTCCTGATTGTATTAAATTATATTCATTGTATAATACAGCACACTTGTCAGAGCGTGTTTTAAATTTATTGTTTTGAACATTTTTCCAGTAAGCAATAAAACGAAATGTATGAACCAATAATGACAAAATTGCCCAATTCAGAACATTTTCATTATAAAAGTCTACTCAAATTTCTGTCATTACAATCCACCAATATTTGGCATATAGCAAGCCGGTGGGCCACGGATGGGCTAGTGCATCCATAGGGCTCTCCCCTGGAGCCGGAGTGAGGGAGAAGAACTTTTTGCACTTCGCATTCAGCGGGGTTGCGAAGAGGTCGCAACAAGGAATTCCCCATTTGCTGAAAATCTGATTTGCAACTGTAATGTTCAGAGACCACTCGTGTGGAGAGAGGATAGTTTTGCTCAGTCTGTCGGCTATCACATTGGCCTTGCCAGGGATATGAGTCGCCACTAGAAATCGTTTGGTCGACACTGCCCATTCCCAAACTCTCATGGCCTCTCTGCAAAGGGGGTAGGATCTGGTCCCTCCCTGCTTGTTCAGGTACCAGACTACTGACATGTTGTCGGAGTGAATGGCAATTACGCCCTGAGGGAGGTAATCGTGAAGGGCTTGTAGGGACAGAAACACCGCCCTCATTTCTAAGATGTTGATTTGAAGTAGGGACTCTTCCGAATGCCATTTGCCTTGGACTGACCTGCCCAGGGAATGCCCCCCCACCCCATCTGGGAGGCGTCCGTAGTCAAAGTGGCCACAGGAGGAGGTGGAACAAAGGGTCATCCCTGATTCAGATTGGAGGGCACCAGCCACCAGTGAAGGTCCCGTTTGCAGGTTTCCATGATCCATATGAGGTGACTGAGAGGGAGATCCTGAAAGGACCATTGTGTTGAAAGAAGCCACTGGAGAATTCTCATGTGCAACCTTGCTAGGGGAACTAGAAGAACCGTGGTGGACATAGATCCCAATAGCTGCAGGACCATTCTGGCTGGGGCCTTGGATCTGGGAAGTAAGGCTCGAACTTGAGCCTGTATGGTTTGTATCCTTTCTGTAGGTAGATAGACCCGCATTCAGTTTGAGTCTATCTCTACTCCGATGAATCTTATGCGTTGAGATGGCAGCAACACAGACTTTGGCCAATTGAAGGTGATTCCAAGGGAAGTGCCCAGTGATATTGTGGCTTGTAGGCTCCGCAATAGTAGATGCTTGGAGGTGGCAGTCAGGAGCCAGTCGTCTAGATACGGAAACACCTGGAATCCTAGACTTCTCAGGTGAGCAGTCACGACCGCCAAACATTTGGTGAACACCCTGAGGGCTGTGGTGAGACCAAAGGGCAGCGCGCGGAACTGAAAATGACTGTCTCCTAGGCAGAAGCGCATATGTCTCCTGGACGCTTGATGTATCATGATATGGTAATAAGCGTCCTTGAGATCTATGGAGCACATCCAAACACCTTTCTCCAGCAGTGGGAGAATGGATTGTAGAGTGACCATTCGGAATTTGGACTTTTTGACTGAATGATTTAGAATGCTGAGATCCAAAATGGGCCTCAAGTCCCTGGTCTTTTTTGGCACCAAAAAGAATCTTGAGTAAGTCCCTAATCCGATCTGGTCTGCGGGGACTGGTTGGATGACTCCTTTTTGAAGCAGCTTTGAAACTTCTAAGGCTACAATTTCCCGTTGACTGGGTGGCGGGTCCGGGATTTTTTTGGACTGAGGTGGGGAGTGAGAAAAGGGGATGGTGTAACCTCCAGCGATAATTCGAAGCACCCATCGGTCCTGAGTGATACCTTCCCAGGCTTTTAGGTGCCTCGAAAAATGACCCCCGACTGGCTCCGGAGCTGCACAGTCGGGCAATCCCTCAGGGACTGTGAAAGGCTGAAGAGCCACGAAAGGACTCGCGGTCCCCAGTGTTGCGGGGGCCTCTGCCGCCTCTGGGACGGTGTCTTCCAGAAGAATTTCCCCCTTCTCTGCCTCTAGAAGGGGGATCGTCCTGCTGTGAGGGATAAGACTTCTGAGATCTACGGAACCACATTTTCCCTCCTCTATTAGCCTTGGGGTAAGGCCGAAAGGGAGTGGAAAATCGTGCCCCTACGGCAGTCAAAGTCTTACCTTCTTGCTCGCAGCGGGTCAATGTGTCCTTTACCTTGGGTCCAAACAAATAGGACCCATCAAAGGGGGCGTCAGCAAAGGAAGACTTGAAGGCTTCCGCAAAATGACACAGGTGGAGCCAGGCTTGCCTCCGTAGAGCAATACCTGTACCCGCCGCTCTACTCGCCCCTTCGGCCGCATAAGAAATGAGCCTCATGGACGAGTTCGATATGGATGACAGCGTAGCCAACTGAGAGCCAACCGTCTGGGCCAGCTACTCAAGTAGGTTACCCAAGAGGGTATCTGAAAGCTCCTTGATCAGATCCCTCTGAAACCTGGTGAAGTGCGTTAGATAGTTCAGGGACCTTAAAGTAAAGGCCGCTGAACTTAGGGTGCGCTTACCGTAACGATCCATGCTCCTAGACTCCTTATTAGGAGGATGGACAGACGTCGAAGCCTCTGCTACATCTTGCTGGGTAGCAGATGCCACCACCAAGGCATCTACAGCCACACCTTTCGTCAAAAACTCCTTTTCTGGGGGTGCTGACAGGAACTTGTTTGGGCGAGCAGGCACCGATTCCACAGAGTCTGGGTGTTCCCACACCCTTCGACAGATCAAATCTAGGAGCTCGTCGAAGGGCGGAGACACCCAGGAGGCAGAGGGCTGAGCCCCGAAGGCCTTAAGGAACACCGACTCGTCAGCAGAAGGGGGTTTGGATTGCCAGCCGCCTCGTTGTTTGAGGGCTTCCAGGATGTCTGCAAAGGAGACATCATCTGAGGACGACTTAGGGGACCCCTCTGCATCATCCAGATCAGTGTCTGACGTGAGAGACTCATCGGGGGAGTCAACGTGCTTCCTCTTGCACGATCTTTTCCTTGGAGGTTCCTCCGAAGAAGCTTCAGAGGGACCTCCAGGAGGGGGGGGCCCCCAGTGGGGGTGACCTCAAGCCCCGGGGCTCCGCTGTCTAAGGACAGGGGGACTGCCAAAGATCCAGTCTCCGTATGCAGGGAAGGTGCTGGAGAGACCATGGAGGTAGCCAAAGAGGATTTGGCTAAAGCACTCCTCATGGCCCTGAAGGCCGGACCACCAGAATCCTGGGAAGGTCCCACCTCCGTGGCCACAACAGTAGATGGTACCCACGCAGCCGACGCACCGAGAGGAAGGCTTGGGACCAAAAACATCAGTCCCAAAGCGTCCCCCCCGGGGCCGACAGAGGAGGTCCACATACCGAACTCTGACTGGAGAGCCAGAGTTGGAGTAAGGGTCGGGCCCGACCCGGAAACCTCCATTGGCTCCACCAGCACCGGCTCCAACGGTGCCGAGGCTGTTGGAGGAGGAACCATAACTACAGGGTGGACCATCGGCTCCGAAGCCGAATGGGCTGGAGCCGAAACTAACTTTTGGAACACAGGAGACTGGAAAAGTCTTAGGAGCACCCTGTTGATGTCCGAATCAGACATCTTGGAGGATCTAGATGAGACCGATCGGGTCCGAACCAACTTCTCTATCGGCTCCAAAGGACTGGGGGACCGGCTCCGAATGGACTCGACCAATATCGGTTCCGAGGGAGACCCCAAAACAATTTCCCTTGGTACCGAGGAGGGCTTCGGCGCCGAAGGGGAAGAGTCTGAGCCGGCAACCCTCATCGGCTCCAAAATCAGTGGAGCCGATGAAGGTGACCCGCCTCTCGACACCCCAGTCCTCGGCTCCGAAACCAGAGGAGTCGAGACTGGAGGCATCGAGGCAGACCGTTCCACCCTCGGCTCCAAAGTCCGTGGAGCCGATGGAGAAGCCTGCCTAGGTTTCTTAGCAGTCGGTTCCGACGGGCTGGTCGGAGCCGATGCTTTTTTCTTCTTTTTGGTAGGAGAGGAAGAGGAAGATAAGGCCTCCTCAAAGGAGGGTTTAATCAGCCCTTTCAATATTAATTTATTCTTCCTCTCTTGGAGGACTCTAGAAGAAAAGGCGTGACACACGCTACAGGACTCCTGTAGGTGCTTGGCGCCTAAACAATATACGCACGAGGAGTGGTCATCGGTTATATACATTTTATAACCACACCTCGTGCACTTTTTTAAACCCAGAGGGTCTATGTTCTTTTGACATACTGACTAACAATAGACGCTAAACAAAACAAGTTAAAGTAGCAGTATTTGTACAGTGATGAAGATTTTACCACAAAACAAAAGATTTTAACCAACTTTTTTTTTTTTTTTTTTTTTTTAAACGAGACAATACACTAAATATATCAGGAAAAAAATACTGAAAAGGAGGGCCAAGACCCTCTAACTTAAGCAGGTACTTCACCTCCTGAAAAAATAAAAGACACTAGTTAAAGAATAGGGGAAGGCCCCTCTAACTTAAATGGGAAACCTTTCCCTTAATCAAACACAATTTTCCACAACAAAGTTAGCAAAACACACTCGTACAACAACAATAGCTGTTAAAACAGCTTTTTGGGTAAGAATAACAAATTTCCTGACAGGAAACTTTGAAGAAAACAGTACTTAGCTCAGCCAAGTTTGAGACTACGTCCTAGCTTGTAAGCGGCAAACGAGATCTGGGGGATTAGTGGTGGTGCATCCTGGGATAGCAAATAGCTCAGCCAATAAGAGGCTTCACTCTATAGCATAGCGTGCCGAGTCGGAGCCGAGGGATCGGCTCCGAGCCCATCAGTACAGAATGTAGGCGAGATAGGATCACATAACATCAGCACCTTCTGTTGTGCATACCTCATGCATGCCACACATATCACAGTGTGGTCCTTTTTGGTGCTGTACCTTGTGTAAAGTGTTCCTGTGGTGATATTTCCTTTGTGGTCACCCAGATGTCTTCCTTGCTATGTCATGCGTATGTGTTTAAGTGGACAACTAATGGGTTGTTTCAGTTGTGCTTTGTGCTGCTGTTGTGGGCAGCACTGTATGAACATCACTGTTTTGTCTGTCTATTTCTGTACATGAGGCATTTCATGACTCAATGGTGTTAAAACATATGTCCACAACCTCCATCACCCATGCCTATTTTTATTCATCTATCTCAGTTCCTGATGACATCTCTGATAGCTCCATGTCTGACAGTTGAGATTCTTCAGGTAGGGCACTCACACCTACCTGTGGTAGGCTACCATGTTTTGATGTTATTATGTTATGCAGGATGACAGACATGGTGCCCATTTATGATGCCTTTTCTGGTGTGTATTGGAATGCACCCCAGATATGTCAAGACATCTGAATCTTGCTTTCCGTACACTAAGTACATGCTAGATGGTGTTCCATGTCGAGGTATCTGCTCTGCTGTATGTATCAGACATTGATGGAACTTTGTATGGCATCATAAGCCAAGGCTTCAGTGGATAACCACAGTCACCTGTTTTTATGGGGATGAAAACAAATATTTATTCCTCATGCTTAATGTTTATATGTCTGGATATTGCTTACAGTATAGCAGTTGTCACATACTTACCTAGTATGAGCCCCTCTGATATTTCATCATGTTGGAAAGTGGCCCTTAGAGTACCTACCCCCAAAATTACTTTACCATGCACACTATCATGGTATGTTGCCATGATACTGGTAATGAGGCCATCTGTAGTCCACACCACCTGGGAATTAAGTGATAGCCACCCCTTTATATTGCTGTACAGCACTGGGTACCACTGGGGTTTTGATTGGGATGTGAATGTGGTCAATTGCACTGAGGACACGGGGAAGTTGGTAATTGCATAGAACTGTTGCATGACAGTTCCATGCTCCATGTCTGTTATTGGGAAGGGGAAGTATTCATCCAGTTTCATGCAGATTACTGCCAGGAACTGTTCTATGGTGTGACCGGTAGCTCTATGGGACACTCCTACAGCATCATCCATATGCTGCTGAAATGTCTCAGAGGCCAGTGTACCCAAACTCAGACATACTTTTGTTTCTTCCAACACTGGGTTACCCTGCAGACTGTGTGCATATGTGTACAGTGCACACATCCTGTACATGGCCTGCTCCAGCTCACTGTCTAATCTGTATTTAAGATTTCTTATTTAGCATTAACTATAGCCTGTCTCAGCGCCTTACTGTCTGCTTTCTGGGATGCATTTGCAGATCATCCTCTACTATGGTTTATAGTACTCCAGCCTATTCTGGTACATTAAATGCAGCTTACATTTTTCTTTTTTCTTTTGAGTTATATTTTGCAGAATCCGGAGAATTTCTAAGAAAATCTTAGGAAAATGTAGCATTTAGGGTAAGCACAAATGGCGTTCACAGAGTGCTTTCATGAAATTGTTGGTGCACTAGTCTCTTAGTCTGTTGCATTTTATTTTCATTAGGCACACATACTGTGTTAAGGAATCTGGTGACTGTGTTTCGAGTCTACAATCATCCTACACTGAATAAGTCATTACTTGTTCTTCTTTAACTATCCATTATGAAATCTCATGTGTGTGTGTGTGTGTGTGTGTGTGTGTGTGTGTGTGTGTGTGTGTGTGTGTGTGTGTGTGTGTGTGTGTGTGTGTGTGTGTGTGTGTGTGTGTGTGTGTGTGTCTCTATGTCTGTGTGTGTGTGTGTGTGTGTGTGTGTGTGTGTGTGTGTGTGTGTGTGTGTGTGTGTGTGTGTGTGTGTGTGTGTGTGTGTGTGTGTGTGTGTGTGTGTGTGTGTGTGTGTGTGTGTGTGTGTGTGTGTGTGTCTATGTGTGTGTGCGTCTATGTGTGTGTTTGTATATATCTATATATATATATATATATATATATATATATATATATATATATATATATATGGGTCTACTTCATTTGACTGAAAATACACTTCACTAAAAATGAAATTACTAGGACCACTTCACTGAAAGCCCACTTCATTGAAAACTCATTTGACTGAAACTCATTTCGTTGAAAGTTATATATGGCCTTTTTCCCAAAGTAGTGTGATCCTGGAGTTAGTATATATATTCTCTTCTGGAAACATTCATTGCACTTGTAAATAGCAATGTGTATAGTTTAAAATGTTTATAATATGTAGGGGCTATGCCCCCCACACACCCCCAATGTGGGGAGCTGTGCCTCCCACACCCCCCTTAATATATATACTAACTCCAGGATCACACAACAGTGTTTAAATAATGCAACCCCAACTAGTTGATAAGTGCCATGGGAACTTTTACATCCACCCGAAATACCACCAACTCAAACTGATAAGGCCTCAGTTTAATGCCTCATCCAAAGGATTTCACACTCAAGAGGTAGCACCCCCCCTGCAGTATCAGTATTTGAAAATGACTACAAGTACCTCATGTGGGAACAGAATCCACAGCCTTCTGATCATCCACCTCCAAGAGTGTGTGCTTCTTTTTAAGCTGCTGCAACTACAATAAAATGATTTATGACTGTAACCTATTTCCCCATTATCTAACAATTCTTGAAACCATACTTGATAAAATTCTATACCACACTAAACAGAATACATTGTTATAATGGCTGATTTAAACCTAGACTTCACTGGATGTTTAAAATATAAAATCACTACAATCACCAGATTCAGAAGTTTAACTCAGATGTGTACTTTTCAATAAACTGTGTATGTTGGCATATTATTAACAAACCTCCCAGAAAAAAATGTGATGCAATGCAAACACTAATCAGTTCTATAAGTGATGATAATGTAATGTGATGCAATGCAAACACTAATCAGTTCTATAAGTGATGGTAATGTAATGTGATGCAATGCAAACACTAATCAGTTCTATAAGTGATGATAATGTAATGTGATGCAATGCAAACACTAATCAATTCTATAAGTGATGAGAACGTAATGTGATGCAATGCAAACACTAATCAATTACATAAGTGATGATAATGTAATGTGATGCAATGCAAACACAAATCAATTCTATAAGTGATGTTAATGTAATAATCCTCAAGTAGAATCTAAAAAAAAGACAAGCAAAGCTTCTCCAAGGTATATATCAAGCAGGACCGCTGTAGAAAGCTCACAACATATCCTAGCTGAAAAACTCTGTTCGGTAGACTGAATGCCAGTTTATGATTCTACTTGTCTCATGAAGACTTTCACACTATTGTTGAACATCCTAGTTCTCATTCAAAATAAATAGAAGACTAAAAGCACACACATAGCCTTGGCTAACACATCAAATTGTCCAGCTCATGAAATATAGAGACCAAACTTCACTAGACTAGGAAAGGGGACCCCCATTAACAAAAGTAAACACAATCACTATAAAAACATCAGGAAAAACACAAAGTTTAGCACTACCAAAGCAAGGCTGAGAACTCTAGGCATAAATAATTACCTCGATTAGGAGCTGATGTAATTTAATCAACATCCCAAAACATATAGTTACAAAACAGGAAACTGCTAACATCAAAAGCCATAACACTGAAACAAACAAAATGAGAAAAACATCTTTTTTGCAGGGGGAGTAGCCTCCCTGCACCCCTCCCCAACAATCCTATTAAGTATATACACTAACTCAGAGATGGTGCTATACTGGGAAAAGTACTGTGACAGCAATGGACCCCGTTCATGAATCAGGGAATGATAAAAGTTCATGAAATCAGCTTTGTTTCAGCCTTTGATGTTTTCCAATAGCGCTCTTTGCAACACCTGTAATGCACTCAGAATTATTTTCTTCTGCAGTTCAAATTACGTTACATGTGTTGGTACGTGGTAGCATAAAGGTATGCTTGAAAATACTTTATTATTGCTGTTGCTCCTACTACTCTTGAAACAGTTTGGTTGTCTTTATTCCTCATTTTTCTAGTTTCTGTTTGCAGATCCCTGTACTTTATGACTTTGTGCCTCTCTGTACAAAAAGCACTGTAATCACTGTGTGTAGTTATTTCAATGATTAGTTACTTTTGTCATTTTTTCTTGGTCTGCTATATTTGTTTTTCTTGCATCTATTTTCTTAATTGTTGGTATTGAGTGAGATCAGGTGCCATAATGGTTAAGGTGTTCACTTCTCATGCGCATGATACATGGTTCATTCCAGACTTATGGCCAATGCCTGTTAAGAGTTCCTCATATCTCCAAAAAACATGCTGAGTGCATTCACCACACCAAAAGAATAGTGGGCAGTAGCACAATCTCTACATGGTACCCTATATAAACCAACCGCATCTATAGTGTTGCACAGTATTCTCATGATAGGAGTACATGGATCACAGACTGCACATCATGGCAGGGCTAAGGCATGTTGACTAATGTTGCCAAACGAGCAAGTCACTTCTAGACTTCTGTTTGGCAAATGGCTTGACAGTACTCAACACACATAGCTCAGAAAGAAAGAAAGAGTCACAAGATCACCTGGCCAACATTCAACTCAGGTAGACTTCCTCCTAGTAAAGAAAGAGTACTGGGGGAGAATCAGTGATTGCAAATTAGCCCTACTGGCCCACCCACAGCCTAAGGTCAATGGAGACCAGGCTGGAGAGAAAGCACAACAGTTCAAAGAATTTCTCAGGGATGTAGAAGAGGAAATAGCAGTAGCTGAAGAAAAATGGAAGTGCCTCAAAACAGCATATGTGAGGACTAAAGAACAGATATGCATTCAAGCCAGGTACAGAAATAAGATATATAAAGAAAGGATTGTGGAATACAGACGTCCAAGAAGTCATCAAAAAAGGAAAGAAAGAGAGCAGGAAAGGCTAGGAAGGAAGACTGATTGGCTAAGAGGCTAAAAGGAGTTGCAATAGCAAAGAGAAAGGCAGCAGAGGTACTCTACGAGCTTCTGGAATGTAACTCAGTAGGTGGCACAAAAAACTATATCAGATTGAAAGGCAAAGGCAGAAAGAAAGACAAAGAAGATAGTCAGACACCCTTCATAAGGGATGCCAGCAACTAACTGCTCACCACTCCATAGGACATCAAAGGCAGTACTTCCAGCAGTTTGTGAAGGAAGAAAATCCCACAGAAGCTGTTCTGCCCCAAACACAGCCAATGACCCAGCGCAGAAGAATAAGAACAGTACTAAGGAAAATGTACCCAGGGAATGCAGCAGGCTGAGATGAAGTCACAGGAGATACGATAAATATGCTGAATGAGATAGTGGAAAAATGGTTCCTGAGGGTACTCATAACAGTGTGGAGAAAAAGGCGTATCACAAATGACTGGTGAATGCAAAGTAGTAGAAAGTAAGATGGGAGATGAGCAGTTCAGATTCAGATCAGGATCAGCACAACTGATCTGATGTTTGCAGTGTGACAGATAGTTGAGAAGAAGATGGAGATGAGGAAAGAGTCCAACTGGGAATTCCTAGACTTGTAGAAAGCATATGACAAGGTCCAAAGAAAGCTGATTTGGGCAATCCTGCAGTGGTTCAGAGTCCCAGAAACATTAGTAGAATTAGTGCAAGCTATGTACAAGGACCCAATGACTCAAGTATGACAAATGTTCAGTCTGACAGAGGGGTTCCCAGTGAGAGTGGTTATGCAGCAGGGTTCAGCATTGACCCCACTGCTGTTCATACTGGTGATGGACTACATTAGCAAATAGGTCAACAAAGTTACTGCACACAGACAATGGCATTACAGACAGACTCTGAGTAAAAACTTCAGCAAAGGATAGGGGAATAGGGGAAGGCACATGGGATGAAACTGAGTACAGATAAGACAGCTGTAATGGCAGAAGAAGATGAGAATTGAGATAGAAGAGAAAATAATAGAACAGGTTAACAGCATAATGTATCTAGAAGGGATGGTTGAAGAGAAGTGAAGTCTGAATAGGGAGGTCAAAATTAGAATCAGGGGGATGCAGTCAATTGGCAAAGAGTGTCATGTATTGTATATGATAGTCAAATGCCAAAGAAGCTGAAAATTAAGGTGTGCAAACAGTGGTGTGACCATTACTACTGTATGGTGCAGAAACCTGGGCCTAAAGGCAGAGTAGCTGAGGAAGCTAGAGGTGATGGAGATGAAGTTCCTGAGACAGGTGGCAGGATGCACACTGTGGGACAGATGAAGAAATGAGGATGTAAGGGCAGAAGCCAAAGCAGCTTCAGTTGCAGAAAAGGTCAAAGAGAACAGATTACAGTGCTTTGGGCATGTGCAGAAAAGCAGAAAACAATCTGGTGAAGAAGATTTGGGACAGACAGGAAGAAGGCAAAAGGAAATGAAGGCATCCAACAAGGAGGGTGATGTATTGTGTGAGAGGAGACCTGTGACAGTCAGGCGTGAGTGTCGAGCAAGGCAGGAGAGTAGAATTAAATAGGAAGAGATGGAGACAGTTGACATGGCACCCTAACCCCAGTAGAAAATGGGAAAAAGGGGTTGATGATGATGATTGTACTGGGTGATACCTTGTGAAACAGACTTCATCTCTGTCAAAAATGCTTTATGGTTTATGTTTTCAATGTTTCTCTGCTACTTGTATATTGTAGTCTTTGCATTATCACAAATGCAACAGTCTTGCCACTTTATTGTACCTTTCAGTATACAGACCCACAGCCATGAGTGTATTGCAGCCAGCTGTTTCCTGTTCTGTTTTACAGAACCTACATTTGTGTGTTTCTCCAACTTTTTCTTTAATCTTTGTAAACCAACATCTACATAGCCAACTGTCTTGGGCTGCAATTATTAGCCTTTCACCTTTTGGTTTAAATTCACTTCTCCTTAGTCATTCCTCTGTCAAATCTTGATCAACATGTGGTTGCTTTAGGAGTTATCTATACTTGCCACTATATTTTGGAGCTTTCCAGATTTCTTTATTTTTCTGTTGGTCTTTTCTTTATATTCTATTTTTTGGCACTTTCATTTGCTGTCTGATTCCATCTGTTTCTGGTTTGATTTTCATTCCCACTCCTTTCTGAAATGCTTCAACTAAACTAAGCAAAGATGTCATCTTAGACTTCTCTTTAGGCTTTAGAACTTTCACTGTGTTTGAATCTGATAAGGTCAGCAAATATGTATGCAGTCTCATGACTGACGTAGTCAGTTTCATGGAGGTCCATACCTTCTTCAGACCAATGAATATATGCCCTGAGAGTCACAAAGAATCCAAACAATCTCACCACAGGTGTTAATAACTGTGGCCAAAAGCAGCTCTTTTTGTGATCACAGAAAATGAGATTCAGAGAGATGTTATCCCCAAGGATGAAAGACCTCATTATTGGCTAATTTGAATGTCTCTGAATCATGTGGTATTAGAAATAGTGTTAATCTTTCCTACTTTAATCATCTCTGGTAATCAGTTTATCATGTTGATACAGAAATCCTCCCTCAGTCATTCTCCCCCACACACACACACACACACAGACACACACACACACACACACACACACACACACACACACACACACACACACACACACACACACACACACACAGGAGCTTGTGCATATACACAGCCACACACACACACACACACACACACACACACACACACACACACACACACACACACACACACACACACACACACACAACACACTTTGTGTTCTAAATCTGTTCCACAATCTTAGTATGCATTATTTTTATATATCATTTGATAAGCATGAAGCATTTTTCTTGCTTTTTGTCCACCTGATTTAATGCTGTTTGGAGTAAGTCAACCGCACCAAATCAGTAAGGTAGGACAGGAAAAGCAAACTGATTTACAGGTTAGACTTTATTCATAGATGTCAAGACAGTTATTGATATCAGCTTTAGTCTTCTGAAGTATTCTTTACTAAGCTTTGTTCTTATTTGTTCATGTTTTATTGCTGACCCTTCATCTATTCTCAGATATTTATACACTCCCTCTTGTTCAAGTTCCTTTATATCCTTTATATCACATTCCTGTCCCATATTTTCTTGTTGCTACAGCTTTCCTATTATAAATATTCCTTTTGCACATTTATCAAGACTAAATGTCATTCTTATGTTATCTGAGAAAGTCTTAACCATTTGTAAGTTTTACTTTCAGAGTCTCATATTTTGAACTATACAGTTTTAAATCATCCACAAAAATTGGATGGGATTCCATTGAACAAGGCTGGTTTAAGAAAGATAAACTGCAATTTTAAGCTAGTCCATCAAGTAAACAGCTTAATGGGTTAGGGGCAAGACAAAACAACAACAGCGGTGACAAAGAAGCCTTGTACCCTCACTTTTCATTTTTATCCTTGGAATAGTAATTGTCCCTTTATCGTTGTTCAGCTACAAAATAGGTTTGCCACTGTTTCATACTCACTGCAGTAAAATTGATCAATGTGGGGTGTATTTTAAACATCTGTAAACATTTCGTAATACATGAATGTGAGATTCTGTTGAATGCTTTTTTATAATCTCTCTATGGCATACAGGGATTCTTCCTAGTTTTAAGCGCTCCCTATAATGGCTTTATTTAACAATGAATGATCATTTGTTCAATATGCTTTCCTAATACCTTTTTGTTCTATTGTCATTATTAAATATTTTCCTAGATGCCTATAAACTCTATCTGCATCAATTCAAGTATACAATTTATATATTCGTGGGATGTAATTTACTGGTCAGCAGTTCTTAAGATGGTTTGCAGGTTCACCCTTAAGGAGGAATATGTATTTCTTGTTGTGTTAACCAGGCTGGCATTTGTTTGGGATGCATATATAAGTAATTTTTACTCATGGCTAAATCTTTGTGTGAATGTGTTAATACCATTAGCCAGACACTAGATACTGCATCTGGACCTAGAGTTTTCCCATTTTGGAGCTTTTCTTCATTTTTTTTCTATGTCTGTGGCTCTTACTTCCTCCTATTCTATATCCTCTATAGTACAGCTTCTTATTGCTCCTTTAAACTCTTCCACCCGTTTGGCATCATTGTTATGTTCAATAAAGTCTCATAGGTTCATAGGAAACTACTAGGCTATCTACCCTTGTGGGCCATTTAAGCCCAGCCAGTTTCTCTTTTGAGATTTGAATTAATCAATCACTTTTGGTGTTAGATTGACCTAACCTCTCTCTCATGGTTGAAAATTATATATTACCCCTAGTGAAAATAATTGGGATCAGACAAAAGATCATTTGAGGGGACCCATGCATGGCTTAGAGCATTTATGGGCCATTTCTATACATTATTAGTATGGGGGGGGCAGTTCTGCTGGGGATTTTCTATTACCCATCCACAGATCCAAGTTGCACTTGAATATGGACAAGGATGAGTTTTCTTTTACATGGATGGGAAGTCTGTTCTGAAGCAGCAGCAGTATCTTCTGCAATATATACTTGTCCTTCCAAACCATTCTTTTAATGTTGTAGATCATGTTTAGATCTCTAGACTAAGTATTTCTGATGCTAGTTGACTTGCTGGTGTGCAGTACATCCATCAGTGCTAGGTCAGAGGATGCATTGTATGCCAGACACAGATCATCTCTGAGCAGTCTGTAGGATTCTGAGTATAGTGACAAGGCTTTGAGTTGGTCCATATATGGCATATCATTAAGCCTTGTATCCTTTTGCTAAGGTGTCTCTGTGGGCATTCCAGATGTTGTGTGTGTCTATGCAGATGCATGCCAAAGGTGGCATTATATTCAATGGCTGGCTGAATGAGGACTGAGTAAAGGTGGACAATGGCATCTCTAGAGCTAGACACAATCTCTTTGTTTATAAGCTGCCCAATATAACATTATTTTCTTAGAACAAAGGAAATATGTTGGTTAATAATTAGGTCATTGTCCACATAAGATCTCAAATCCAGAACTGGGTGAATTCTTAGTAGAGTATTGTCAATTGGTAGTTCCTCAATGTAGATGACTTCCCAAAGGATATGGTAATGCATTTCTTGGTATTCAGTTTCAATCCATGGTTTTAGCACCAACTATTCATCTGGAGCAAACCTTCCTGCAGAATCACTAAGTAATATGAGGATTCATTGAATATTCCAAGCTTGCAATCACCTGCAAACTTAGTCAGAAAGAGTCCTTTGATATTGTTTTTTAGTTCAGATAAGTAGATGCCAAAAGGAGGGGTCCCAACACTGACCCCTTGGGGACTCCACTGGTGATTGGTATCTTAATGGGGTAGTTTCCCCTATATTGATCTCCTGCATCCTATCTGTGAGCCAGATGGCAATCCATCAGGTGATATAGGGGGTTATTTACAGTTTATTTAGATTTTTTGCTATTCAAAATATGCAGTACGTACTATTTTATATTCATCCATTGCTTTTGTGATGTTTTCAGAAAAGTCTAACAGGTCCTGATAAATGCTTCTCCAATATGCTTCTATTGCCTTTGCCTTACATCACAATTTTCTATGAAACATTTTTAGGTCATCAGTTAATTGGTTCTTTTTGTAATTTTACTTTATATTTATCTGCATATTTTCTAAGTGTTTCTACTTGTGCTGATATTTTAGTTTATTATTGGAAATACTGTATGGTAAATTATCATGTGCTTGATATTGTGTGATGCTTTTACCATATCCATCTTTCTAAGAAATGCGAGTGTCTGTTCCCTTTTCTGTACAATCACCTAAGAAAATAAGATTTTGACTTGAGTAAATTTATGCTGTCAGTGCTATTAAATAAGTAAATCCAAACATGTTTCATTTGGCCCTGCTAAGTTTTATTTTTTCTTTTAGATTAATAGTGGAATACAGATCATATTTACCTATTTTAGGATTTAGGCATTCTGCTAGATAGGCAAGTACCAAACTTTAAAACTTGTATAAATAATGTAGAAATTCTTAAAACAATAGGTTGTATATGTAGATTTAATACATCAAGAACTTTGTTTATCACAAGAACATTATTTATTAACTTTTCTTGTGCAATCAAAGTTAAAGTCTGGCATTCAATTATGGGCTCATCATTGGAAGACAAAACAATTACAGGCTGGAAAAACTGCACAGGTTTTTAACAATATTTCAAAGGTCAGATATATAAAGTATGCAAAACAGCGCACTCACTAAATCCATTTCCCCTGTACTATGGGTGTATTAGATGAGACATCATATTAATTTATAAGTTTTTTTAGGATGATTAACTACCTATAATTAAATTAAACAACTTTGCAGGTCTTGGCATTTACTTAGGACCATGAGACACAGTTACAAGACAGACAGCTATTTCACAGAGTGGGTACTTGACAGATGGAATGAATTACCAACAGAGTTTAAGAATAGTCATAATGAGGGGTGTGTGGCTATGATACTGACAGACTAGCAACAGATTGTCACTGCTCTGCTTCATTTTTGCTATTTCTGACAGGAAATTATATTTGTAAACTATCCTAATTGGTTTTCTAAGTAGATATAACTACTTTAAGCTGTATTGAAGGATATTATCAAAATATTTTTTATAACTTATTTTCATGTAATTTTTTATCTGGAAGGATTCTTCACTCATAAACCTGTCATGAGTCACACACAAGCAAATTCTCAGGACTCAGCTTTGAAGAAAGAACTTCTGTCTGTACTTGTTAACCCACAAGAACGTTCACTGAAAATGGACAAAATGGACAACAAATTAAACAGAACTATTAAAAACAGATGGATCAAATTCATGAGACCTTAAAACAACAAAAATCACAAATAGCTGGAATAGGGGATGCCTTAAATGATATGGAGGGGAGACTGTCTAAAGATGGAAACAATGCTGAATTTCTTCAGAACACTTTATTACAGAATAAAATAGATGATCTGGAAAACAGGTATCAGAGAAACAATATTAGTATCTTTGGCTTGTCCAAAAAAATGGAAGGAGGAAGCATGAACAGACTTTCTAACATCCTGGCTCCCTAAGGTTTTAGACTTACCTGAAGCCATGTCCTGTGGCATATAAATTGCTCATCAGTCCCTGATTACACAAAAAAAAATATTCTTCATTGAGACTTACTATTATGAGATTTTTTTCATCTCAAGACAAAAAAAAAATTCTTAAAAAAGCCTGGTCTAAATCTCCAATAAAGGTAGAAGGCAGTATAATAAGACCTGACTGATTATTCAGCAGCCATGATGTCTAAGAGGAAATGCTTTTTACCTTTAATAAAAGAACTCAAGAAGAGACAGATTAAAGTGCACTTGCCTCCTGCCAGACTTAAAATATTTCTTCCTGATGAAACAAAATTCTTTGAAGATCTGGACGCTGCCATGACTTTACAAAAACTAATTATATATTAGAACAAATAAAAGACATGGATTGAAATAACATCTCCTTAAAAAGATAAGCTGAAATAAATGGATGGCAAATTAATGAAAAGAAAAAAGAAATTAAAAGAAAAATGACTTTCAAGCTAGTTTGCTTATAACCATCTAATTTTCTCATTCAAGTTAAAATATATTTTTTTCTTTCCTCATAATAAAAGCTTTTCTCTCTAAATAGTCTGGAGAGGCAAAGAGAAAACCTGGATGAATTCTTCATTAAGGTAATTTTTTATTACAACTTTAATCTAATATTCAAATTCATCAAATAGCATCTAACTTATTAGAATCTTATATACATGTTCTCTTTGGTCAAGTGAACATAACTTTATTAATCTTTTTACTTTAATTATATTATTATCACCTACTATACATTCAGGTTTCCTTTTTTCCCTTTCCTATAAAAGTTACTATGTTAATTAAAATATAACAATTAATCTTATGGTGATTCAGTTAATTAGTTAAGCTTGCTCTCATGATTTAATATTTAAAGATTTATTTTGCAATTTTGAGGGGTACCTTAGTTATTATGTTTGACTGCCTTGTTTTAATTAGAAGCAGGGGTAGCCTATTTATAGTTAGTTGTCCCTATCACTGATGTTTGAGTTCTTGTTATTAGGGTTAGCTTAAGTGAATGATAATACTATAGATATGCCCTTTTTTCAGAACTATAGATGTGAGTATGCCTGATCTCTTGGGCTGTTTATGGGTGTTTGGGGTGCTGTTGTATACTTGTCGAGAGACTGGAGGTTGGGGATAATGTTTGTGGTTGGTGCTGTTTCTTTCTCTCTATATTCTCTGTATTCCTTCATTTGTCATTGCTTCTCTTTGGTTTCTTTTTCTGTTTTTGTTTGGTTGTTTGTGCTGGCTGCTGCTCTTGGACTGAGTGATGTGGCATTATAACAGAGGGAAGAGAGTGGAGTGTGTGTATGTGTGTGTGTGTGTGTGTGTGTGTGTGTGTGTGTGTGTGTGTGTGTGTGTGTGTGTGTGTGTGTGTGTGTGTGTGTGTGTGTGTGTGTGTGTGTGTGTGTGTGTGTGTGTGTGTGTGTGTGTGTGTGTGTGTGTGTGTGTGCACTCGTGTGTGTGTGTGTGTGTGTGTGTGTGTGTGTGTGTGTGTGTGTGTTTGTATGTGTGTGTTCATCTGATTGAAGGAGGAAGATGGAGAGAAATGGCACTTTGCATAATTTGATAGGTGAAAATGGCTTCACTGAATGGCTTCACTAAACTTGAATATACTAACTTGCAAACTTGCCTGAAAGGATTGAAGCCTATCCGAATGTATGGATCTCAAGCGTTTACCTGGTGGGGCTGAGGCTTCTTCCTTATTTTTTTTATTTCATTCTTTTACTTTCTCTTCCTCTCCTTGGGGATGATGATTTAACTTGATGAGATTTTCCCACTGAGGTCATGAGTATTACTTTGTACTCTTTGCGGTGATAAGATAGAGGGAGTGATCTCTGCTTTCACTCAAAAGAAATGGACCGTCCAAATCTCAATGTTTGAAGTTAAAAAAATATCTAATACTGCAACTATCATAGAAGAGTACTAAACATAAGGGAATATTTTTCAAAATGGGTTATGATGAACAATGTGTTAAAGCTGCTTATTAACATTGTCATGCTGTATCTTTCTTATCAGCCAACTAAACTAATAGTAAAATGTACACAGACATTTACCTCCCTGAGTTTACTGCTGTACATGGTTCTAACAGATCTAATATAAAGGAGTTGCAGACTTTTTCCTAGAGGGAAGTGAGTTTTTTTTTTTTTGCATACTATATCTTTTGACAAAAAGGATAGCTTTTGTAAGCATAATGATGGAGGTTGCTTTAGTGCCTCATTTAGACATAGGGTCTCATGGTTTAAGGGAGATGGTCCTTTTGACTTTGCAGGGGCCGGGGGGGCAGAGGAGCTTCAGCTGTTTTCCTCAGCTGCAAGAAGTGAAATTATGGTTGCCATGGACTGTAATGCAAAAGGATGGGATCCAGGGCTGGATGGAGTTTTGCTATGCTCTTGCAGGACCTATAATGCTTATTTTAAAGGTAGAATTCAAAAGTACAATATCAATATCTTGTGGTTTGACAGATAGAGTTATGATGCCATGCTCTTATGGATGGGTTGTCTTTCAGTTATCACAGACACATTTCTACCTTGTAGATGAAAAGTAAAAATAAAGATTTGCACAGAGGTTTTAGTCAACAAGTCAGATAATTAATTGCTCATTTGTTATCTAGGGGTTGAGCTATCAGTCTTGTTGTTTTTGGTGCTTTTTGAAGGCATGTCTCACTAACAAACATGGCTGCAATTGTTGTGGTGAACGAGATTGGATCTGGGGATTGTAGAACAGGACATGTTGCACTGTATTTAATAATGTGTGTCATAACAACAAATAGAGAGATAGCTACACAACTAGTGTATATGTATTTATATTGGACACCCAGTTGAAATGGATATAACACTTCTGTCTGACTGACGTCATTTGGGTAATGCAGGCAAATAGTTGACAGGTATGCAAAATTGACAGTCTCTGGGTAGGGGGATATTCCTTTTCCTTACCCTTTGTGCAATTTTGAAGACAACTAGCAATAGGTAGAGGTGTGTAGGGGGAATTACTCCCTTGCAAAAATACTTGCCATTGGTTTAGTCTAATCTGCAGAAATCCCTAGAGCATTGTACAGGATGTGTTCATATTTATTTATTTGGCATTTTGTCAGTTCAAATTAATGGTCCTAATATCATTATGTATGATATGCAGGGATTTGAATTAATAACATTAATGCAAGAGAATAATTTTTAGTAGGTATTGAATACTATCAGTACCTGTATTCTTATGCAGAATGCAGAGACGTGCAAATGCTAATATAAAAGCGCAACTATAGTAGTTAATAATACGGAAGATAAGTTTGTAATGTCACCTGAATTTAAAAAATGGTTTGAAATACCTTACCTTTGTAATGTATGTTAACCCTAAATATGCAACATTATCTATAGAAACTTTGTCTGTAACATTCACTCTATTCAGACAAAGACTGATATAAATGTAGTAGAAACAGGATTTTACCTATCAGATTGGGAGGGGAATTTTCTTTCTCAGTCTTACTTGGTTTTGTCTTATTAGCTTTATGGTAATTGCTATTTGATATGCTTTCAAAAATGGATAATAGATAGTTTGTGCATTTTGATCATTCGCTTTAAACTCATAGGTAATGATGTCCTCACACACACACACACACACACACACACACACACACACACACACACACACACACACACACACACACACACACACACACACACACACACACACACTCACACATACAAACACACACACACACACACACACACACACACACACACACACACACACACACACACACACACACACACACACACGTTACCAGATTGGTACATGAGTACAGCTCCGGGGTCTGAATGTGTTCAAATAAGCTGCCATAATGTATTTCACCTTGACAATGTCAGAAGACTACAGAACAAAGCACTATAATCACACACATATATGCACAAGCACACTCACACACACACACACACACACACACACACATACTGAATTACTGGTGATTGCTGATGCTGCAATATGTCACTACCAAGGATATAATATGATTTTCTTTATCCATTATGTTAACTTTATAATGCAAGGATTTCTTCATAGATGATGTAAATGAAGTTATAATTTTATGCTGACTTACAGATTTACAATAACCATCACATAGTTTATTTCTACTCTTCTGTTTATTTACTTTAGGAGTGTGCTAAGTATCTCTGGATTATAAGATAATACTATGCTATTAAGGAGTTAAAACTGTTAAACATCAATTGGGATTAGATTATTCAAATCTCGAAAGGTAGCATTATATTGGCAGGAGATTTTAATTGTATATTAAAGAATGATGATTCTAATACTATCAGAAAGCATAGGATACCTGCCTCAACAAAAGCATTAATAGAATGTATAGATTTATTCCATATAAAAGACATTAATGAATTTTCAGACTCAGAATCTCTTTTTATTCACTTTTCACATAGGCATGGAACACAATCAAGAATAGACAGAGTTTACATTTTCAATTATTTAACTAATAGACTAGGGAAGGTGAAAGTAGTCTTGTGTCCACTTTGTAACCATAATGCCTTAACTTTTGAAATTATACTAAATTGTAATAACAATATCCACATTAGAAGAATTCCTTCTTATATAACTAACTTGAAGGGTTTCAAAGATGTCTTTAATAAAGAAAAACAAACATTTATTGAAATTAATTATACAGAAGATATATCAGAAATTTATTTATGAGATTCTTTAAAAGCATTTTATATGGTAAAGTTGTGAGCTGGTATGACTTGTATAAAAACAATGGGATAAGGAACTGGTAGATTTACAAGAAAAAATAAGCTATATAGACAACAGGGAAATCATAATTTGGGAAAATAAATTACTACACTAAAAGATAAATATTTAGAAATTTGAAGTCATAAAATGAGGATTAATTTGGAAAAGATTAAAATAATCAACTATTCTATAAATCCTAATTCCATGCGTAAGTTAGCTACTAAAACAAAAATGCTTATTAAACCTAATCATATCAAAGAGCTATATTCTGCTAATGGTAAAAGAAGGTCACAGGTATAGAAGACATACTGATAGTATTCAGGACACAATTTAGCAATATTAATCAACATAATCCAACAATGGAGCCACAAGAAGTAATTAAATATTTCATTAGAAAACACACGAAAAACAAATTAACTGAAGACCAGAAGAGGTCAATTGATAGGTAATTTTTAATGTCTGAACTTAAAGCACAAATTAATAAATCAAAACTTAATAAGGCTGCTGGTAATGACTGTATAATATCCAAACTTTATAAACTAATGCCTTATGATGCTTTAAGTATTTTATTCAAAGTATCTTCAGTAGTTAAAGATCTAACAAGGGTTCCACCATCTTGGAAGCACACTCGTATATCTCCAATCTTAAAAGTTGACAAAGATCATGCAGTTTGTATTTTCTATAAACCAATCTCATTATTAAATATTGACTATAAAATATTTATGGCTATTTATGCTAGCGGATTACAGAATTTTTTACCATCTTTGAATAACAATGACCAAACTGAATCATAATAAATAGGAATTCATATGATAATATTAAAGTTTATTATCGATAATAGATTATGCTAACAGCACGAAATATAATTTAACATTGATAAGTTTAGACAATAATTGTGTTTTTGACTCAGTCAATTAAAAATACCTTTGACTAGATTTATATGAATGGAATTGCTCAGATATCTTTTTACAGGTCATGAATCTCCTCTATGAAAATTGTTTTGCTTACATAACAATTGGTTCATGTACATCAGAATCAGTTATGATTGCCAAAGGAACTAAACAGAGTTGTCCCCTGTCACCACTACTTTTTACTTTAATTATGGAACCATTTAAAAGTTATATTAGGTCAAATCCAGACATCAAAGGCATATAGATAAAAAATTTAATTTCCAAAGTCCAACTGTTTGCAGATGGTACTCTCTTGACTTTTAATGATAATAACCACTCTCTGGTTGCTGTTTTTAATGCAATCGAAATACTTCAGGAGAAATCTGGTCTCTTATTTTAATGAAAACAAAAACATTTACTTATAAATTCTAATAATTCAGATATAGATGAAAGATTATCTAAATATATTGTAGAAGACAAAATACAACTATCTAGGGATACCCTAGCAGACAATATCAAAAATATAACAACTTTTAACTATCATAATAGTTTAACTCCCATAAAAAATCTTATCATTAAGTGGAACATTTTTTTACTATGGAGGAAAGCCTTTCTTAATTAAAATGATTATTTTACCAAAACTTTTATATATAATACAATCTCTATCTCTTCCTCTCCTAAAATATTATACATGAGATTAACTCTTTAATTATAAGATTTCTTTGGTATGCTAACAACCCTAGATTAGATTTAACCTATTATTTAAGTGATTGGTCTTCAGGTGGCATTGGTCTGCCAGATATAGAATTATATTTTCTATCATCAATCATCAAAACAATATCCCTCTGGCTAAATAAGGACTGTAAGGCAATCAGAAAGAGATGCAAGAAACAATTTGATTAAAACTGAATAAACTGACAAATTCAAATTAACACATAATATCAAATAATAATCTTCTTTGGTTGTTAAAAGACTACTTTTCAGACAGTAAAAATCAATCAATCAGCTCTTCTTACATATCCATGATAATGATCACCTTTAGAAATTTTATACATAGAAACACAGAATACAAGGCATGGATTTTCTACTGTTTCCTGCAGCATTTACTCAAAATAATATCTATGCATTTAATTTATCGTCTATGATTATAATTAAATGGAAAAACTTGATGTACTGGTTTCAGTTGATGGATAGTGAAAAACCACAAATGGTGTATTATATAATAAATAAATTTGATTTGTGTAAAGAAATGTGGTTAGATATACAGAATCATAAACAACAAATAAAACAAAATATTACAAAGAAAGCTATTGAGAATATTTAAGACTCATAAAAACTAAATATCCAGGTGGAAATGATAAAAACTTAATGCTAATATCATCTCAACAATCTACCTTCTCATTAAAATGGAAAGTATTCTCTTGGAAAT
Source organism: Protopterus annectens (assembly GCF_019279795.1). Classification (NCBI taxonomy): domain Eukaryota; kingdom Metazoa; phylum Chordata; order Ceratodontiformes; family Protopteridae; genus Protopterus; species Protopterus annectens. Next base: position 199,923,640 of record NC_056744.1, read on the forward strand.
TCACTCACACAATTTTCATCACACCTCACAAAGTTGAATTAATGTAAAAAAAAAAAGAGAGAGGCTTGTTGGAGATGTAAGTTAAATGTTAAAGATAATTGACAACATATGTTTTTTGATTGTGTTGTACTTAAACCATTCTGGGATAATATCCATCTTTTTTACAGGCTCTATTCAATGACACATTTATTTTAACCAAATCACTAGTTTTATTTAATACTTCAATTCCTGCTTGTGTTGGCAAAATAAAATACTCACTTTTATGGAGCATTTTGACAATAGCAAGAAAAGTTATTACCAAAGACGGGAAAAGTGAATCTACTCTAGCTATGAAATAATTTGTCAGTATTGCAATTGAGGTTTGTTCACTAAAACTTATTATTATCAAGTTGAGAACTTCCAGAATTACCTCTTCTTACAATACATAGATGAAATTTAAAGAGCTGTTAAATAAGCAGTTTTAAAAGCTTAAATAATTAATGTTAAGTGTTGTAATATTTTAGAATTCTTATTCCACAATAGATACATTTGTAAATTGTTGCTGTTGTTGCTTAGTAGTTTTCTTTTTTTTTTCTTTAATTTTCTTTCTTAGGTTATATAATATTTTAAATGCCAAATGTTATTAATTGTTATTTGAATACTAAATCTCAATAAAAATACTTGAACAAAGAATAGTTATAATGAAACATTTAAAAATGGACAGTTATTAGAATGAACAGTCCTACTCCACCATGTTTCTAGGTTAGGTTATGGGCTTTTAGTCTTTTGCCTTTATTGATGATGATGATGATACCATAAACTTTTCTGGTTTCAAATTGCTAAAAAAAGATTCTAAATGCATTTAGAAGCTACTGAGTCATGTTCAAAAGCATAAAAACTGAGTATTAAGTGGTGACTGAATGGGCAAGATTCAGGACTGTATACCTCCACTCTTGCATCTTAGTTATTGACCTGCAGAAGCTGCTTTAATAAACATTTGTTTATGTCTCATGAAAAAATATAACAGGAGAATGTAGCATCTGGGAACTAAAAAAAGCAAAGGACATGTAAAATAAGATTACCTTTCAGACAAGAAACTGTGTACTCTAATAGCACAATGATTGAAGGGATACCAGTTTCTGTCCTTATGTAAGTATTCTAAAAAAGTCTAAATAAAGACAATGTAATATTTTAATTTGAGCAAACAAAAATAAAGGAAACACACTCAAATGTTTGAATTATGTGAGCAACAGATGAATGGTTTATGCAATCCCAGAGATTCCGTGTCTTTTTTGTATAACCTATGTTATTTTAATTAAAAGCCAAAGTCTAGTTTCTCTGCTACATCTTTCCTCACAAGGACTTTAAAAAGCATGTTAATTAATTAATTTGTTTGAAACCTTGTTCATCAGAATTTTCAATTACTAGGATGCTTCT
>NC_056744.1:199930055-199982555 GCF_019279795.1 Protopterus annectens
CATTCCAAAGACATGCGCCTGGAGCATTTCTCCCCAGGCCTCCACTGAAAATAAGCTCTGTCCTGGTCGGGCTTTCCCAGTCAACAAATGTCAAATAAATAAACCACTGGTGACCACACTCAACTGCAAACAGTAACCAAAGAAGGAACTAAGGTCAAAAAAGACTAGGCTTAAAACAGGGAAGTTGACTAATGTGAATACACAAGAATTCAAGGAAATACTCAGAACTTTAGCACCTTAGGAATAAAAAGAAATAGGTGGAGTCAAGGAACAATGGCAGCATCTCAAAGCAGCATACAAGAAGACATGCAGAAATCTAGGAAGTTGTCAAAAGAATGAAGGAATGCAGAAAAAATGGGAGATAGAAAAGACAGATCAGGCTAAGAAGGAATAATGATTGTCTAGCAAAGACACTAAGACAGCAGTTTCAATAGCAAAGAATGAGGCATCAGAAGCACCTTACCAACTTCTTGAAGATGACTCAGCAGATTGCACAAAGAAACTCTATCAGGTTGCAAGGCAAAGACAGAAAGATAAGACCGTCATCAGACAACATTCATAAGGGGTGCCAACAGCAACCTGCTCACCAGGCCTTGGGACATCAAAGGCAGATGGAAGGAGCACTTCCAGCAACTCCTGAATTAAGAAAACTGCAAAAAGCTGTACTGCCCCAGACATAGCCTACAATTAAAGTGCTGGAAAGGGTGACTGATAAATGTATACACAGAGCAGTGGAAAGTAAGATGGGAGTTGAGCAGTTTGGATTCAAATCAGGTGCAGAACAGCCAATACTTTTTTCATTAATAGCAGCCAAATACATTCTCGCATAGCAAAAGTTGGCACACATTTCACAGCCAACATGAAGGGCAGCTTTCAGGTAGGGAATAACTAAAGTAGCAAAGTTTTGTGATCCATCCTGTGCAAAGTCATCTACACTGCAGGCAAGCACTCCATTGACCTTATTGTTCTGATTTTATCCAGTAGAATACAGTAGTATCAACCAGTGAAGTTGTCCCTCATATACCAGTACTGCAATGTATCTGGCATATCATAAACACACTTCATGAGTTTCCGCAATCATCATAGGCATCTCTACTTTGGACAGGGTCAGAAAATCATCACAAATGATCTTCATAACAAATAAAAATATAGATATTTTACAGAGAATGAACTTTCTACTGCTTCTGAAAAATTATAGACAATAGCAGACAAAGAAGTTTCGATGCACATATTTGAGTCTTTTGCAAGTTTTGTTTTCTGCACAGCTGTTTACTTTTTCCAGCCATAAGATGTGCTTTGGGTTTTATTTGGAAATGAAGACACATTTCTGACCAACATTATCAACTTTTACAAAAGCAGTATTATTTTCTGCTCCACATCTCATTCTGGTTTTCTGATTCAAACAATACATCCTTAGTTAGGAGTACATAATGTTCCACACATGGGTCAGATTGCTATATCTGAACATTTTCTGGTTCAGTGTGAATATCTTCTATGTCTGACAAGTCAGCAGACCCTTCTGTGCTTGCAGTATTAGCTAGGTATAAAATGTTCAAGTTCAACTCTTGTTTCTTCCTGTGGCTTTAGCAGCCCTCTCCAAGATTTCAGTCCTTTCTCTCTGTCCACATATCTTAAGGTCAGCTCTTTTCTGAGAATGTGGCTACTACATCATTGCAGCACTTGTAGCTAGTTTTCTTATTTAGTTTACTTTGGAAATCTCCATCTCCTCTTCATTTCTATTTTGCGAGTATTGTAATATAATTTCTCGTAGGTCTCTCACCTCATCACTGCCATTTTTACAAACGCACTGGTCCTCTTCTTTAGTCTTGAATTTATGCATCCTGAGGCGATGTGCCTTTACAATAATACTGCCATGTTTAACAAATGCCATCCTGACCAATAGCAACTCTGGGCCCTTTCCATTCTACCTGTTCAGACCTTTTGCAGTACACCTTGTCTCCCATTTCAGACCTTTGTTTTGTGGTATAAAGTTGTTTCCATACAGTTTTATAAATTCTGCCAAAATATTAAACCTCAATTAATGCTTTTGTTGATGCATGTAATACTGAAATATCTTCTAATAATGCCTTGGTCCTTGTCTTCCCTAACAGAACAAGCAGTTTTAACAATTACAACAGAAGGATTTTTTTTGTTGTTGTTATCAGACTCCAGTCTACCAGTCACATCTACTGCTAGTGTGTACTTTACATGTTATTTATTTTAGTGTATATCAGAGGTGTAGACATTTTTTTCAACTTGTCCTCTAAGGTCTAGTGCTGCTGCTCCCTACAATCATTTGTGCTGCCCTGCCCCACCATCCATGTTACATCACCCAGATATAATCATTACACTGGTCCCAGACTTCCACACAAGCTCTAGTAATGTTCTGTGCATAACTCTAAAGCCTTAATTGTGAGGAAAGTTAAAGAAATAAAGACCACTCTGTCTCCAGATCTTCATACATGGTAAAGCATCCTCCTGTGCATGGCTCTGAGAAGGGATGGTTTTACGCTAGGTATGGTCCATGGTAAAATCCTGCATTAAGCCTGTGTCAAAATCTACTTATACAGTCTGGCGTGTGGTAGATGAAAGGCTCCCAGAAGCTCTGAGAGGGTCTATATTAGCACACTGAAAACTGAATTGCGTGAATCCAGTTTGAGCGACACAGAAAGCATGAATATTTGAAATATCGCAAGAATGAACAGAGATCGCCATAGGGAATTCTTCCCTTTACTTCAATGGAGTACAATCTCGGAGTTGATATATTTAAGTAGCGGGGGTTGCATAAAACAGTTAGTAACACTTTATTTGTTTTACTTTTTTTGTTTACGGGTTTCGAATTTCCCGGCTTTCACTCATTAATGTGTCGCTCAACTGTGGTTCGTACACTACAGTTTTCAGTCTGCTAATATAGACCCGCTCTGAGAGGCTAAATGTTATGCAATGCATTTTTGCCTTATTTTGAAAGATAACAAGTTGTTAATTGTTCTTTCATTTTACTGTATTATCGCAACCAGATTTTGGAGGAGCCATAATTCACAAGGTCCTCGCTAAGTACCACACTTTCCTTTTTCCCCTGAAAACCCGTGTTCACAAAGAAAAAGAAAAGGTAAGAAAGTAAGAAAACATGATGAAGTGCATAATGCTTTCAAAACAAACATAATGCTTTCAAAACAAACAAACCGGCACGCAAGCACATTTCAGAGCAACCATAATTCACGATGTCATCGGCAAGTGCCACTCTTTATTGTTTGCCCTGAAAACCCAAGTGTTGAAAAAGAAAGTAAAATGTAAGAAGGCAAGAAAACATGTTCAGGTGGATAATGCATTCAACACCAATAACTCAGCATGTCTGTCATCCCAGAAAAGTGTAAAAGAATCGGTTGTGTCCCAGCATGTAGGGCTTCGCTTTAGCCCAAGAAGTCACTGGCTGCAAATACACACAGAAAGGTTTCTAATAACTGAAAGTCACATGGCAGATAGCAGTTTCACAGACATGGCTAAAGACCGATCTGAAATGGAAAGGCAGGGCTTTCTGTGTCCGAATTCTGCCTTCCCTATGATATTGTCACGGTGTTACATGAAAAACGTGAATGTTTTGGCCTACCAATAGAGCACAGCACTCACCATGGGAATGAGAACTGTCTCCTTTTAAAATGGGCTATCCTTCCTAACTTTTCTGTCACTGCAAACTTTCACTTGTTCCAATTACATGTATAATGGCAGTCTTCAGAAAATAGTTGTAAGAAATAAAGGCTGAGAACTTTAATTTTTCGTATTTGTAAGACAACACCACTCACCCACTTTCCCCACCACAGTTAACAGAGTACATTTCTTAGTTGTGCAAATTAAGTTGACTCCAGCAGCTGAGCAGCACAGTTCTGAATAAGGTGTACAAGTGTAATCCCCGGCAATGGGCCAACTGAAGCATTACACATACGCTGCAAGAGACCATCCATATGACCCCCCCCCAAAAAAAAATATCGGCACTTACGTATTATTACATAATCTTTCCAACCAAGAGCAGATAGATGCCTTTATAAAAAAAATGAAGCAAATAACCATGACATGATGAATGCTTACAACTTTGGAATCTGGTTGCAATAATACTTAAGTACCACTTTATTTATTTATTTATTTATTTATTTATTTATGTATTTATTTATGCATGCTTTGTTAACTGGGTTAGTCCCACTAGGTCACTGGAGTCTGTTCAGGGGAGACCTGAGGTAATATTCATATTGAGGAGGAGAACTATGGCCAGGACACTACGAAACATCCCAGTCTCTTTTTTGGTAAGTGTCATGTGATCATTTGCATTCAGTTGAACTACAACCAACTCAGGAAAATGGGGCTTTATTTGAAACTACATTCAAATGAAGGCATACTCAGCAGTGCAGTACCCCCCCCTTTGGCTGTATTGCAGTGACAGTACTAAAAAATTAGTTCAAGTGCCTTGGGTGGGACATAGGTACACAGCAATGTTGTATGCATATGTCCACAGAAAAATCGGGTACTAAAGGTAGATAAACTAAAGGCACTAGGGCTAGTCTTAGAAAGATAATATCTCTGCCCACCCCTAGGGATTTCATTACAAACCTTTTAGGTAATAGGAGCATGTATTAAGCTGCAAAACACATCTCAGATTACTTCTAATCTCAGAGCTTCCGGTTCAACATACATCTGAATTTTACCCCACAAATTTAACTGCCTGAAAACATGCTACTGTAGCCACTGCATGCTGCAACTGAAAAAAAAAAAAAATATATATATATATATATATATATATATATATATATATTGTTCTGGTGTAATATAAAGACTTTTTACCACTTATGCACAGATAACTCAGTCAATAACTATTGCAATAAACATTGCGTTTTGTATCGAATTGTAAGTTAACAGCTTGTATCAAACAAGCAAGCTTCTGAATGCCTCGGCAAAATAATCTACTTGTCACTTGCTCCTTAACTAATTAGCAAGTTTGAAATGTTAAATGTCACAGCTTTGGCAGCCTAAAATTAAGGTATCTGAGTAAAGCTAGCCATATGAGCAGGAAGCACCAGTCCATCTTTGGCATAGCAAAATGTTGAAAGTATTTACATTTTCTATTTGTTTTAACTGTGTGGGGATTTCATTCCAGAGCTTTAACACGTGATGGGAGTATAGAGAGTCTCCAGCAGTGCTGACTGTCTAACTGAGACATAGTAAAAAGTTAATTGCTAGAGAGAAGGTCTCTAGTGGATGAATAGTGCAGTAGAGTATTTTGTAATGCTTGGTATTTGCCTGAAGAGTGTGACAGGTTGTGGGCAATAATTAGTTGTGAGCATGTCAACTGGCTTGGGAGTTCAAGCCAGTTTAATTGTTTTAATGTAAGGCAGTGGTGTGTTTTATAAGGTTGGTTGGTTGGTTGCAAATGTAGCTATTTTGTAGTAGCACATGGTTAGTTAAGGAAGGAGATATGTTGCTGCTAAGGTAATTGTTGCTTGATCTGTCATGTAGTGTTTGGTCCTATAGAGGGGGGTCGAGTTTTCGCTAAGGTTTCTTGATGGGATGTAGTATGCGGTGAAGAAATTTGAGGTTGTCATCTATTATGACAGTTTAAGAATTACAGCAGAAGGATTTTTTCTTCTATTATGACTCTGAGTAGTTTAGCTTGGTTTATAGTTTCTATCTTTGTATTATTACATGAGGTAATATGAAATATGTTTCTGGTTAATGTGTTGTTTTGGAATAAATAATATAAGCTTGTTTTTTTTTTTTTTTTTTTTTTTTTTACATTAAGCAGCAAGTTGGGAGTTTTTTTTAACCATATTTCAGTTTTGAGTCATTTCTTGTAATTTTGTTATGGGTTGAATTGTCAGTGTACTGTACAAGAGTGGCATGCGTTGTTTATTTATGAAAATATTAAATAGAAGGGGGCTGAGTATTGACCCTTGGGGTACACCAACAGAAGATGGTTGAAATACTGAAATGTTTGGTTGCCATTTAGTTAATAAAGCTATTTTTTAATCTCTGTTCTGTAAGAAGTGCAGCAATGCCAACAGCAGCAAGCTTATCAGAAACCCATAATAGAAACACCAACATGCAGACTAAAGCTAATAAATGTTAAATTTATTGATAATTAAAGAAGAAGATTACAAGCATTTCAATGAACTAAAACAGACATGATCTTGACGAACCAGAAACGGCAACTCAGAAAAGCGATGCTTATTTATAAGCATGAACAAAAGGGATGCTACACAGGTTACAGCTGTATTTAAGGGAAACAAACATCCCTCCAATACAGCTGCAGCAAATAAAAAGCTCAGTTTTAAAACTTCTGAGTCATGCCCTACTCCCTCCACATCCAGTCAGTATCCCTTGCCAGTTGTGGTTTTGGGAATTCAGTACACCTTTTGCTTGCTGTCAGTCTCTACTTTAGAAACAAAACTGTATCATTCACCTTTCTCTTCTGAGACAGCTCTCTCCCCCAAGCAGCAAAGACTAATTAGAACTAAAAGACATATGTGAATAGAGCTTAATTTTTTTTTTTATCCAAGCCAAAGAAGTGTTAACTGTTAATCAGAGATCCAGGGTGTAAGAAGCGTTTACCGCTCAGCCAGCTGACACTGTAATCATGTGAGGAAAGGAAGATTAAAAATATCTACAAAGTTCAACAGACAGCATTCCTAAGGGAAAAGGGATAATTAGAGGATTAAGAATTTAAAGCTTTTTTACTCTTTGCATTTGCTACCCCACAGAAAACAAATGTATGCTGTACTGTACATAGGATATGGCTGATGGCATTCCTAGTATACATGTCTTTCTAGGAAATCACTGCTCCGAAGAGTCTATATCATTGTGAGCATAATTATCATAATTTTAGAAATGAGTTTCTTGGCCGTTTCTATAATTACTATTCTTATTATTAACATTATTACGTTCTCCACCCTTGTTAGTGAACAACTTCTGATGTAGACTGTGCTTACTTATCCAGCAATTAATTGATCAATGATATGAAGGTACCAATTGTCAGGTTCATTGTCATGTCAGTCCATAGCAATTGACTCACTCTACTCAGAGGCTGGCAAGTATAACTTTAGGCATACTATTATTCAGGCAGATGTCACGGTTATTACCAATATGGTTCAGGACAGAAATGTATTCAGCATCTTTGTGTTCCTACACCACAAAGCAGCATCTGCAGTTTACCCACAGAAGCATGTCCTGATTAAATATGCAGTATCTTTAAAACTTTATTTTATCTTTCCTGGTCATATTCCCTAAAACTGTAAAGACCTCATCCTTACATTGGTGCTCCTAAAGTCCTTGAATAAAATGTTGTCACAGTAATATTCACAGTTTCAACATCACTTTGTTACTTTTCAATGTCTGGTACTGTCCTTTTCCAGAACATCTTAATCAGAGATAGCAGTATCTCAACCAGAACTAGTTCTGCTTCAATAGTACACTACACCTGCCTGTTGTTGCTGGAATTTGGAGTATTTTCTGTCTCTTGGTGAAATGCACTTCTCCATATTAAAACTTAAAACTCCTACTACTAGATGTAAATATTTTCAATATATTTCTACCTTATTCTGACTTTGTTTACTGATATGTCTGTATAACCACTTGTTCTCTGCAAATTGTGTACAGCAACATTGCCATGCATACTAACTCAAAGAATTCTACTACAAACATCTCTGCATCTGAAACTGCGTCTTTGGCAAATAAACTTCCAGTCTTCTATATCTTCATGTATTTTGTTTTCCTGTATTATTTTAACTTGTTCACTTCTACTTGGACAGCCTTTTCCCACTGATAGGTTCTGACAGAAGATTTTTGCCTGGTAATGGATGTCTCCCTGAGCTCATTTGCCCCCACCACCACCAACAACAACAATTTGCTACCTCATTTTTGCTTTGTGAAATATGTTAATGCCCACTGTGGTATCTGATTCCTTTTTGCTGAAAATGCATTTTATGACTGGCTTCACAAAAGCACTCACTTCACTGAAGCAAGAGTAGGGTCATTACATGCTGCTAATGCTAAATGTTTACCTTTCATATTTACTCATTCAGCACCCAAAAGTTTAAAAGCAAGTACTGCATTTATGACCACTATAATATATTTTCTCATCTGACTATAACTCTTACCAAAATGATAAGTAATCTGCCACAGAAACTGAACTGGTTCTAATAATCCTACCAAAATTAGGGAGTAACTCATGCATTGGAGCCTTTTCCTCTCTCAAGAACATAACATTGTCTGATTGTTAAAGTGGACATACCTTAATTTGTGTTCAAATCCTGTACGGAACTCTCCACTGCAATGTCTTTCATTCTCTCCATAACTAACATGCTTTTTTTTTTTTTGCTTGCTTGAGTCATAGACTTCTTATCCCATATTCCTTTCTTTTCTCTGCTAACCTTCACATATATAATTTTTATATATACATATATAAGTATATATGTGTATATATCAATCTATATATATATATATATATATATATATATATATATATATATATATATATATATAACGATAGAACCCAGATGGATGTAATACAATGTTCTTTCGTACTAAAAAGTATATCCAGTAGCAGATAAAACTTGTAAAACAGATGTTTATTAGTAGAAACGTTAGCGCTATCGCGGTATCCACCGCTTCATCAGACGTTACACTCAAACAGCATTTCAAGTACACATATATAGCAATTTTAAAAAACTTTCCATACGTCACATCCTATTTAAATCCTACCCTAACATCAGTTCCTAAACAAAATAACTAAACGAATCACGGTAAATCATCATATTAAAAATCACAGATCTCATGTTAACAACATAATAAAATACATAGTTTGTACCTCAATGATTCAAACTTCAAAACATGGTGCATTCGATCTTGTTATACTGTCCGTTCAAATAACACTCTACATTCGATGAATCAACAAACAAATTCCTGCCCTGACGTCAGTTCCTATAGAGCAGACAACAATATACCAGATAAATTGGAATGTTAATGAAAAATTTGAGACTAATAAAGTTTCAACAAACCCAATAGAATCTAACAGCTTATACGCTGTTGTTTAAGTCCCATCCAACAGATTTAACAGTAACAAATATAATCAACCAGATAATCCTAGCAATGATATGCATAAAATTAAAAACATAATAGATATATATAAATATAAACATATAAATGTGAGAATATATATTGGGTATACCTTATCCATTATATACATAAATTAATTAAAACATCACTAGCATAATATAATATGATCTGGGATATATAAAGCATATTCAACTAACACTCAATATGATATATTGAAATGTGTATAGATGAAATAAAAATTGGCAACATTAACACATAATAAAATCACAACAGTATAAATCAATGTAACTTAATGCAGCCTATTAAAAACTGGAATCAGTATTTTAAATACTTAGCAATAATATGAACTGCCACTTCATTTAATGGTTCTGGCCTTTAATGCCGGTTTAAGGGGCACATAGTCATTTAGCCCCCTTCCTCGATGGGCTGCCAGCCTGAGGATCCATTCAACTTCGGATAACTCCGTAAGATTTACCTTATCACAACCCCTCAGGCTATAATGCTGTACATACAATACCTGGAACAAAAAGCTATGCTTATCATAGTTAAGCATGTGTTTGGCTATCGCACTACAAGGGTCAGATCTAGTATAGCAATAATGATGGTCCCTAACGCGTTCACGCAGGGACCTATTGGTCTTACCCACATAAAAGACGAAACAAATTCTACAGTAAGCCACATAGACTAAATCCCTCGTAACGCAATCAGCCCAACATCTAAGTTCCCATAATTTACCGTCGTTGGGATTCCTAAAGAACCTTGATGTGTCTATACTATTGCAATATGTACAAGAACCACATCTCTTAGTGCCAAACTCAATATTCGATCTCAACATCCTGCTATCAACACATAGATCCGGAAAACACAGTTGCTGTTTTAAGTTCTTCAAATTATTATAAGCATATCTTGGACAATTTCCAACAATTTTCTGTGTATTAGAGTCTGCTATTAAAATATTCCAGTTGTTAAACAGAGCTTCCTGGACTGATCGTAGATTATCAGCAAAAGGAAGGACGACAGGTAATTGTCCTGCCACTTTATTATTATTGTTGATTCTTTTCTCTAATCTACCTGCAGAATAATAGGGTTTGCCTCTATTGTTCCTAAGCTTAACTGCATTGTTACAGACTGCATTTAATAGACCTGATTCGTAACCCCTATTAAGAAAATTGCCCTTTAGAGTTTCAAGCTCATGATGAAACCTAACGTCATCAGAGCATAAACGAGATAACCTCTGGGTTTGTCCCTTAACTATGTTCGTAAATGTTCTAGCATGATGCATGCTATCCATAGCCAAATACGAGGCCCTATAACACTCTTTCCTGAAAATAGTGGTATTTAATACTCCTGATTCCTTATATATGGTTGTGTCCAAAAAATCAATCTTGTCTCTGGAATGATTCATAGTGAATCTCAGAAATCCATCAAGACCATTAATATGAAGCAGAAAAGATTCCAACTCCATGACAGAGCCGCGCCACAGGAGAAAGAGGTCATCAACAAATCGTCTGTAAAAGACGACATGTGGGCATGTCAATATGACCTCCTTCTCCCAAACTGCCAACACTAAGTTGGCATAAGAATTGGCGCAGCTCGTGCCCATGGTCACCCCTGTCGACTGTCTGAACACTTTGTCAAGAAAAATAAAATAGTTATTTTCAAGAACTATCTCCAAAAGGAGGGCCAAAAAATCTGCCTCAACTTCACTAAAAAACTCATACATAAGTTTTTTAACCCAATCAATACCAACATCATTCGGTATACAAATAAAGAGTGATGTAATGTCCATAGTCACCAAACGTAATTCACCCACATTCTTGGCACCATTAACAAATACATACAAATCTGTTAGGAAGTGTCCTGTGTCTTTCAAGACATATTCAAATATTCAAATTGTTTTAATATCAACTTCAATTTGTGATCTAAGTAGATAGAGATGGGTTGGGTCACCCATCCTTCACCTGCTACAATCGGTCTGAAGGGAGGAGTGGTCGCCTGCTTATGTATTTTAGGCAGACCATTAATACGTGGTATAATCGGATACTCTATTTGAAAATAATCATATATGTCTCTGGTCAAAATTCCCAGAGACAAACAATCATGTAGAGTTTCACGTATATTGTTGCAGCAAGATTCCACTGCATCTAATGTACTTGATTCATAAGCATCAGTATCAAGCATACATAACATAGAACTGATATAAAAGTCTCTACTCAACACAACTATTAGGCCGCCTTTATTGGCAGGCCGTATAATGATGTCACAATTATTTTTCAAAGACACAAGAGCATCATGTTGTGATTGGTCAAAGTTGCTAAAACAGTCATAGAAGTCATACCCATGTCCTTGATAAAGTTCATTCTCAACGGCCTTCACAAATGATTCCAAATTAGGCATAAGCCTAGGGTTAATGTTGCTCTTCTTTTTAAATGGTAGTTCAATCATATTATCAGAATCTTTAAACATTAATTTTAAATTAACATTCCTGGCAAAGAGTCTAATTGCTAATATATAGTCATTCATACCTGCCTTTTTGTTTGGTATGTATGATAGGCCTTTTTCCAAGAGTGATGTTTCTGCTGTACTCAACTCATATCCAGAGATGTTCCAAATTAACGACCTGGATAGGTCTTTTGTTTGTAATGGATCTGTAATGTAATGTTTGTTTGTAATGTAACATTCTAATTTACCTGGTATATTGTTGTCTGCTCTATAGGAATTGACGTCAGGGCAGGAATCTGTTTGTTGATTCACTGAATGTAGAGTGTTATTTGAACGGGCATTATAACAAGATCGAATGCACCATGTTTTGAAGTTTGAATCATTGAGGTACAAACTATGTATTTTATTACATTATTGTTGTTAACATGAGATCTATGATTTTTAATATGATGACTTACCCTGATTCGTTTAGTTATTTTGTTTAGAACTGATGTCAGGGTAGGATTTAAATAGGATGTGACATATGGAAAGTTTTTAAAATTAAATCTAAGACAGGTACAGTTGTAAGACGCAAGATACAACTAGAGAAGTTGAGACCAACTGAACAGGAGGATTTTCCTCTAGTTCCACTCCCTATACGAACGGGAAGGAAAAGGTCAATCAATCTGGATACCGAGATGGGGGCCAAACGTACAGACAACAGACCAGAGAGACAGATCCATTACAAACAAAAGACCTATCCGGGTCGTTAATTTGGAACATCTCTGGATATGAGTTGAGTACAGCAGAAACATCACTCTTGGAAAAAGGCCTATCATACATACCAAACAAAAAGGCAGGTATGAATGACTATATATTAGCAATTAGACTCTTTGCCAGGAATGTTAATTTAAAATTAATGTTTAAAGATTCTGATAATATAATTGAACTACCATTTAAAAAGAAGAGCAACATTAACCCTAGGCTTATGCCTAATTTAGAATTATTTGTGAAGGCCGTTGAGAATGAACTTTATCAAGGACATGGGTATGACTTCTATGACTGTTTTAGCAACTTTGACCAATCACAACATGATGCTCTTGTGTCTTTGAAAAATAATTGTGACATCATTATATGGCCTGCCAATAAAGGCGGCCTAATAGTTGTGTTGAGTAGAGACTTTTATATCAGTTCTATGTTATGTATGCTTGATACTGATGCTTATGAATCAAGTACATTAGATGCAGTGGAATCTTGCTGCAACAATATACGTGAAACTCTACATGATTGTTTGTCTCTGGGAATTTTGACCAGAGACATATATGATTATTTTCAAATAGAGTATCCGATTATACCACGTATTAATGGTCTGCCTAAAATACATAAGCAGGCGACCACTCCTCCCTTCAGACCGATTGTAGCAGGTGAAGGATGGGTGACCCAACCCATCTCTATCTACTTAGATCACAAATTGAAGTTGATATTAAAACAATTTGAATATGTCCTGAAAGACACAGGACACTTCCTAACAGATTTGTATGTATTTGTTAATGGTGCCAAGAATGTGGGTGAATTACGTTTGGTGACTATGGACATTACATCACTTTTTACTTGTATACCGAATGATGTTGGTATTGATTGGGTTAAAAAACTAATGTATGAGTTTTTCAGTGAAGTTGAGGCAGATTTTTTGGCCCTCCTTTTGGAGATAGTTCTTGAAAATAACTATTTTATTTTTCTTGACAAAGTGTTCAGACAGTCGACAGGGGTGGCCATGGGCACGAGCTGCGCCAATTCTTATGCCAACTTAGTGTTGGCAGTTTGGGAGAAGGAGGTCATATTGACATGCCCACATGTCGTCTTTTACAGACGATTTGTTGATGACCTCTTTCTCCTGTGGCGCGGCTCTGTCATGGAGTTGGAATCTTTTCTGCTTCATATTAATGGTCTTGATGGATTTCTGAGATTCACTATGAATCATTCCAATGACAAGATTGATTTTTTGGACACAACCATATATAAGGAATCAGGAGTATTAAATACCACTATTTTCAGGAAAGAGTGTTATAGGGCCTCCTATTTGGCTATGGATAGCATGCATCATGCCAGAACATTTACGAACATAGTTAAGGGACAAACCCTGAGGTTATCTCGTTTATGCTCTGATGACGTTAGGTTTCATCATGAGCTTGAAACTCTAAAGGGCAATTTTCTCAATAGGGGCTACGAATCAGGTCTATTAAATGCAGTCTGTAGTAACGCAGTTAAGCTTAGGAACAATAGAGGCAAACCCTATTATTCTGCAGGTAGATTAGAGAAAAGAATCAATAATAATAATAAAGTGGCAGGACAACTACCTGTCGTCCTTCCTTTTGCTGATAATCTACGATCAGTCCAGGAAGCTCTGTTTAACAACTGGAATATTTTAATAGCAGACTCTAATACACAGAAAATTGTTGGAAATTGTCCAAGATATGCTTATAATAATTTGAAGAACTTAAAACAGCAACTGTGTTTTCCGGATCTATGTGTTGATAGCAGGATGTTGAGATCGAATATTGAGTTTGGCACTAAGAGATGTGGTTCTTGTACATATTGCAATAGTATAGACACATCAAGGTTCTTTAGGAATCCCAACGACGGTAAATTATGGGAACTTAGATGTTGGGCTGATTGCGGTATGAGGGATTTAGTCTATGTGGCTTACTGTAGAATTTGTTTCGTCTTTTATGTGGGTAAGACCAATAGGTCCCTGCGTGAACGCGTTAGGGACCATCACTATTGCTATACTAGATCCGACCCTTGTAGTGCGATAGCCAAACACATGCTTAACTATGATAAGCATAGCTTTTTGTTCCAGGTATTGCATGTACAGCATCATAGCCTGAGGGGTGGTGATAAGGTAAATCTTACGGAGTTATCCGAAGTTGAATGGATCCTCAGGCTGGCAGCCCATCGAGGAAGGGGGCTAAATGACTATGTGCCCCTTAAACCGGCATTAAAGGCCAGAACCATTAAATGAAGTGGCAGTTCATATTATTGCTAAGTATTTAAAATACTGATCCCAGTTTTTAATAGGCTGCATTAAGTTACATTGATCTATACTGTTGTGATTTTTATTATGTGTTAATGTTGCCAATTTTTATCTCATCTATACACATTTAAATATATCATATTGAGTGTTAGTTGGATATGTTTCATATATCCCAGATCATATTATAGTATGCTAGTGATGTTTTAATTAATTTATGTATATTATGAACAAGGTATACTTAATATATATTCTTATATTCATATATTTATATATATCCATCATGTTCTTAATAAATTCTATGCATATCATTGTTAGGATTATCTGGTTGACTGTATTTGTTACTATTAAATCTGTTGGATGGGATTTAAACAACAGCGTATAAGCTGTTAGATTCTATTTGGTTTGTTGAAACTTTATTAGTCTCAAATTTCTCAGTAACGTTCTAATTTACCTGGTATATTGTTGTCTGCTCTATAGGAATTGACGTCAGGGCAGGAATCTGTTTGTTGATTCACTGAATGTAGAGTGTTATTTGAACGGGCATTATAACAAGATCGAATGCACCATGTTTTGAAGTTTGAATCATTGAGGTACAAACTATGTATTTTATTACATTATTGTTGTTAACATGAGATCTGTGATTTTTAATATGATGACTTACCGTGATTCGTTTAGTTATTTTGTTTAGAACTGATGTCAGGGTAGGATTTAAATAGGATGTGACGTATGGAAAGTTTTTAAAATTGCTATATATGCGTATTTGAAATGTTTGAGTGTAACGTCTGATGAAGCGGTGAATACCGCGATAGCGCTAACGTTTCTACTAATAAACATCTGTTTTACAAGTTTTATCTGTTACTGGATATACTCTTTAGTACGAAAGAACATTGTATTACATCCATCTGGGTTCTATCGTTATATTTGAACTTGTGGTTTTTTGCTTGGGCTATTTTGAAACATATATATATATATATATATATATATATATATATATATATATATATATATATATATATATATATATATATATATATATATATATATATAAAATAAAAACAAACTGCGATAACTAACGAAGAACTGTACTAATAAAACAACAAACTTCTTTCTTATAAACTAAAAGAAAGACACTTGAAGGCAAAAAATGAAGTTATGTACCTACCATAACGTTCCATGTTAGTTGTCTTCATCTCGGCCATCTTCAATAGCTCGAGAGCTGTTTACTGGCTCAAGGCTACCCCTTATCTCATGATGCCTAGCGAAAGCTAACCAGATCTCATTTGTAATAGCTAATCCCAGACAAGTTGAGAAAACCAGTTATCTAAAAACTGGTTGTTCAATACATCAGATTATAGAATAGATTATGAAAAACCTGGCCAGAAAAACAATAAGGAAAAAAATACTCAGCCAGTGAAAACAAGAACTCCTCTCAGTCCTCTTGGACAGGGGAAGGAGGGAGGGACGCAAGAAGGAAGGCGAGATGAAGACAACTAACATGGAACGTTATGGTAGGTACATAACTTCTTTATGTTAAGTTGTCTATCTCGCCTTTGTTCTTGTTGTTTGGAACAGCATCCCTAGCACCTAACATCCTGGGTGGCTCATTGGAACAGACTCTTTAGAACAGTGGAACCAAAGTCAGCTCTGCACCGGGAGACCATATCCACTTTGTAATGAGAGATGAAGGTATGAGGGTTTTCCCACATGGCCCAGATTGAATCTATGGGCAACCTAGACTGAAAAGCTATAGAGGTGGCTAATGCCCTGGTAGAATGACCTTTTGGTTTAGCTGGTAACTCTTTATTCCGTAACTGGTAAATAAAGGTAATAGTATTAGATAACTATCTGGATAAGGTCACCTTGGAAACTGGGAGGCCTTGTTTGTTGAAGGCATAAGAGAGAAATAACTGGTCTGACTTTCTTAGTTCTTTAGTTCTATGAAGGTAAAAATGCAATTGTCTGTGAACATCCAATTGGTGGAGCTTGTATTCTGCCTTGTTGCTGTGATTGGGAAAGAACACTGGGAGATCTATGGATTGATTTAAATTGTTCTCTGATCAGACTTTAGGAAGAAAGGATGGATTGGTCCTCAGAGAAACTATGTCCTTGTGAAACACCAGGTAAGGAGGATGAACACATAGTGCTTGAAGTTCTGAGACACACCTAGCTGAAGTGATAGCAACCAGAAAAAGTGTCTTCCAAGACAGACATTTAAGGGAACATGATGCTGCCGGTTCAAAAGGAGGCAAAATTAAGGAAGTTAAGACTAAATTAAGATCCCAAGGAGGAGGGGGATCTCTCACTGGAGGTTTAAGAAGAGATGTTCCTCTCAAAAAAGCCTTACAGAGCTTATGAGACATGATGTTAGAATTCAACATTCCAATTATGAAAATTTGAAATGGCCGCTAACTGTACTCTAATAGTAGCGGAAGCGGCACCGGAATGAAAAAGTTGTGCTAGAAATTAAAGAATTTCATGGACTGGGGCTGAGAAAGGATCCACATTTCTAGACTCTGCCCAGTAAGAAAACCGTTTCCATTTACTAGCATACGTTTTTCTCATAGTAGACTTATGTGAGGAAACGATAATATCACGGACTGCTGGGGAGATACCGGGAAGCCTGGCTAAGGTTGGAAGTGGAGTAACCAAGCTGTAAGCTGGAGTGTTTGGAGGGATTGATGCAACCCACCTGACTGATGAATCAGAAGATCTGGAATCAGGTCCAGAATCCAGGGCTGATCGACAAGGTAGGGGTGCAGGAACGAAAACCATATCTTTCGAGGCCAATAAGGGGCAATGAGGATCATTTTGCTACCCAATGATTTTGCTTTCTGTATGAGTCTTGGTATTAGGGGAAATGGGAGAAAAGCATAAAGGAGTCCTTGAGGCCAATCGTGGACTAGAGTGTCTCTGGGTATGTGACCTGGAAGCGGAAGAAGGGAGAAGTAGTTGCTGCATTTGCTGTTGAGAGGGGTGGCAAACAGATCACAGCAAGGTTGTCCCCTTTTGCAGAAGATAAGATCCGCAACTTCCTGATTCAGAGACCACTCATAAGGCATGAGAATAGCTCTGCTGAGCCTGTCCGCTATGACGTTGAATCTCCCAGGGATGCGCATCGCAATCAGAAAATGTTGGGAGGAAATCACCCATTGCCACAGTCTGAGTGCCTCTCGACACAGGGGGTAGGACCTGGTTCCGCCCTGTTTGTTGATGCACCACACCACTGACATGTTGTCTGTTTGAATTGCAATGGTCCCAGAAGGAAGAGAGTCTTGAAGGGCTTGCAATGCCAGAAGCACGGCTCTCATTCCTAGGATATTGATGTGCAGATGGTACTCGTGAGGTTGCCAAGTGCCTTGGACTGTCCTGCCCAGATAATGCCCCCCCCCCCATCAGGGAGGCATCCGTGGTCACTGTGGCTACCAGTAGAGGCTGTATGAAAGGTCTGCCCTGAGGCACTAGCGGGGAGTCCATCCACCAAGACAGGTGCCTTTTGCATGTTTCTGCAAACAGGATCATGTGAGACATGGGAAGATCCTGAAATGACCACTGTGTGAAAAGAAGCCACTGAAGAATCCTCATGTGGAACTGCACTAATGGAACTAGAAGAATGGCAGCTGCCATGGAGCACAGAGCTTGAAGGACATATCTGTCTTGAATCCTTTTGCTCTGCATTAGGATTAACACTTGTTGACAAATTGTGGAAACTCTTTCCAGTGGTAATCTTGCAAACATTTCCCTTGTGTTTAATTCTGCTCCTATGGAAGTGATAGACTGACAGGGTAACAAGGCAGATTTTTTTGAAATTTATTTTGATGCCTAGTTGAGTGCATGATGTGATTGTATAATCCCGCGCTTGTAAGAGTTGATGCCTGGTGGTAGCAGTGAGGAGCCAGTCGTCTAGATATGGAAACACCTGGAACCCTTGACGTCTCAGGTGAGCCGTGACTACTGCCATACACTTGGTGAACACCCTGGGGGCTGAGGTGAGACCAAAAGGCAGATTTCTGAAATGGTAATGAGTAGCCCCTACCCGGAAGCGAACAAATCTCCTGGAGCGTCTGTCCATCTTGATATGGTAGTACGCGTCCTGAAGATCTATCGAGCACATCCAATTGTCCTGACCCAGAAAGGGTAGAATGGACTGTAGCGTGACCATTCAAAACTTTTTTCTTTGTACAGATTTGTTTAGTCTGCTGAGATCCAGAATCAGTCTCCAGTCCCCTGTCTTTTTTGGTACCAAAAAGAATCTTGAGTAAGTTCCGGATCCGAGCTGGTCTGCGGGGACTTCCTGAGTTTTGAAACTTCTATGACTGCTTGCTCCCTCAGATTGGATGGAACATCTGGAAGGGCCTTTTTTGACTGTAAGGGGGTTTGATAGAAGGGAATTTTGTAACCTCCGGATATAATGGATAGTACCCATCTGTCTCTTGTTAAATTTTGCCAGGCTTTTGGGTACAGCAAAAGTCTTCCCCCAACTGCCTCCAGAGGTGAGCAGCCAGGCAACGACTCAGGGATGCTGGAAGGGCTTGCCAGAGAAGGATTCTCTGTCATCCTGGTTCTGCGGACCCCCTCTGCCATGAGGGTGGTGTCTGTTATTGTTGTTTCCCCCTCTGCAGGCAAGGATCCCTGGGATTTCGGGAACCATATCTTCCCACTCTTCTGACCCTTGGGGTAAGGTCTAGAGGGAGTGGAAAAATGGGCTCCCATGGCAGAGAGAGTCTTGCCTTCTTGCTCACACCTGGTCAATGTGTCTTTCACCTGAGGCCCAAAGAGAAAGGAGCCATCAAAGGGAGTATTGGTGAAGGACACTTGAAAGGGTTCCGAAAAACTGACACAGCTGCATCCAAGCATGTCTCCTGAGGGCCAAACCTGTGCCAGCGCCTCTGCTCACTCCATCGGCTGCATAGGAAATCAGCCTCATGGAGGAGTTGACTATGGAATTAACAGTCGACAGCTGGGAAGCTACTTTGGCTTGTACTCCCTCAGCTGTAGGATCTTGAAGGGCATCTTCAAGCTCTTTCAGGAGATCCCTTTGACGACAAGTAAAATTACATAAATAGTTCAGGGACCTCATTGAGAAGGTCGCTGAAGCAAACATTCACTTTCCATATCTGTCCATCATCTGAGACTCTTTGTTAGGGGGATGAACAGATGAAGAGGTTTCTGCTAACTCTTTCTTGGTGGCTGCTACCACAATGGCATCAACGGGCACACCTTTGGAAATGAATTGCTTATCCTGGGGGGCTGTAATAAACTTGTTGGGTCTCCTTGGAGATGGTTCCACAGTCTCTGGAGCTGACCAAGCCTTTCAAGCCACCACAGACATGAGTGGGTTAAAAGGAAGAGAAACCCAGGAGGTGGAAGGTCGGGCACCAAATGTGTCCAGGAATACAGACTCATCCTTGGTAGAGGCTAGGGAAGTCCAGTTCCCCCTCTGCCTAAGCATTTTAAGGATGTCCGAAAAGGAAACATCTTCAGAGGGGGATCTCGGGGACCCTTCCAATTCATCTAAGTCTGTATCTGAAGTGACAGACTCAGGGGAGTCAATGTGCTTCCTCTTGCACTTCTTCTTCCGAGGGGGCTCCTCTGAGTGATCAGGGGAGGCCTCAGAAGAAGAGGGAACACCCAATGGGGTGTCCTGGGGTATCGGTTCCCTACGCTTGGGGTCTGAAGGAGGAGCAGAGGTTGGCACAGACACTATGGGGGATGGAGCCAATGGAGCTGGTAGTGGAGCTGTTTTGGGGGACAGCACACTACACATTACCTCGAAGGCATCTCGACCTCGAGGCAGAGAAAGCTCTGGTTCAGAAGAAATAGGAATCTTTCTCCGTGCCGAGGGCAATGGCTCCGAGGCCGATGTTGGAGCTGAGCTCACCTGCGCCAAAGCTCTGAGGGGGAGAACGAGGTCGGACAAGGGTCCGATGTGCACTCCCCCCTTGGAACCGATGAGAGAGTCCTGGCATCCAGATTCCTTGATAGAAGGAACAATCGAGGTAATCGGAGCCAAAGTCGGAGCTGAAGGAGAGATGGTGATCAGAGCCGACAGTTCCACTACCCACACACCAACGACCTCCGGCTCTGAACTCAATGGAGTTGGAGGAGGAATGGAAATAGAGGCGGTTGGAGCCGATACCTGTTGAGGTGGGCTGTATAGTAATTTAGCTAGTGCCTGTGACTTAAGCAACCTACTTACTACTCTCTCCACATCACGATCCGAAAGCCTAGAGGATCGAGAGGAGTGTGAAGAGTGGTGGCTACATTCACTTTGTAATAATGGTGACTGAGGCACCGAGTGGACGGACTCTAAAAAAAGGGGCCCTCAGTCTCTTATGGCTCCATGACAGCTCTGAAACCTCTGATGGAGCCGATGGAGGAGTTGTCTTGTCAGTGCCAGCCGGAACCGCCATACTCGGTTGTTCCAGTACAGGAGTCAGCTCCGAAGGTGGAGCCGACGGTTTGACAGATTTAGGGGATTTCACTGACTGAGAACTCTTTGCTGGTGAATCCTGAGGCTTCAATAAACCCCGAAGGATTAATTTGTTTTTGCACTCCTGCAGGACCCTTGCACTAAAGGCGTGGCAAATAGAACAAGAGTCCTGCAGGTGAACAGTGCCCAAACAATAAACGCAACTAGCATGCCCATCTGTCAGAGACATTTTCTTTTTGAAGCAAGAAACTTTCGTATCCTTGGACATAACTCTACCACTACACACAATCCAAGTACCACAATACAGACAGACAAATAATCTCTACACTACTAAACGAACACAACAGATTTTGTTTTTTTTTTATATACAGTAAAAAGGAAGGGAAGGAGAGCCTCTAAGTTAAACGGCTGTTCTAAGGGAGGGGGGAGGGGAGAACTCTCTAATTTAAACGAGTTCTTCAGAAAAAAAGGGACTGCGGAAAGAAGTGACATCCACAAACAACACCCACAGAGAATAAATCTGTAAGGGGAAGTATACGCTGGTTAAGAAGTGTAAACAAATATAATTATATAAATATACAAAAGTATACAAGCCTGAGCCAGGAACGACACACCTCGTAGCT
The DNA here is from genome assembly GCF_019279795.1 of Protopterus annectens. NCBI lineage: Eukaryota > Metazoa > Chordata > Ceratodontiformes > Protopteridae > Protopterus > Protopterus annectens. The sequence goes on from NC_056744.1 coordinate 199,951,660, forward strand.
GAAGTGGCAAACAAGATTTGGGTAGCTTTCATTAGGCATCATGGGATAAGGGGTAGCCTTGAGCCAGTAAACAGCTCTTGAGCTATTGAAGATGGCTGAGTCGGAGCTGAGAATTGGCTCCGATCCCAAACAGCAAGAACAAAGGTGAGATAGACAACTTAACATCTGATGCTAAGCGCGTTCATTCTTTAATGATATCTAGAACTTCTTCAGAACTGACAAAATGTAAAAAATGTCAGTATAGGTAAGGTGCACAATGTAGAGCAAGAGCTGTAACAATGACAATAGCATATAACTTCTGAGAACACAGTGAGGAAAAAATTAACCGATCAGAATCTACACATTTTGTACTGCTGTATTTACATTAAAAAGAAGTTATGTTTTACCATAATGTTCCATCTGAGTTGTTTCATCTTCGTTTATTCATTACTCTTGGGATTCGGTTCCAACCTTGGAACCGAGCCGGCCTTATTTTCAAGCTCGCATCAGCCACAAACCTCTTGAGCTAAGACTTTACCCATCATGCCCTTCTCCCTGTTACCTCAGATCTAGTTTGCAAGTTGGAAAAATGAAGCCGAGGCCACCTCTGGTCAGACATGACCTAGCAACTGGAAAGAAGGACAAATGAAATCCACCAGAAACCTTCGGAGGGGGAAGGCGGGTGGGCCGTAATAATAAACAAAGAAGAAACAACTCAAATGGAATGTTATGGTAAGATAACATCTTTATCTGATGTTGTTAATCTTCGTTTACTCCTTATTCTTGGGATAGAGTCCCCAGCTATCTTGTTTCCTGGGTGGCCCTATGAAAGGACATTCCGGAGCACCATAGAACCAAAAGAAGCTCTGCCTCTGGAGGCCAAGTCCAATTTGTAATGAGCAATGAAGGTATGAAGCCTAGCCCAGATTGTAGCTGCACAAATGTCATTCAAAGATGTTCTAGCATGGAAGGCTGCAGAAGTTGACACTGATCTTGTAGAGTGGGCCTTTACTCTGCCAGGTAAAGTAATACCATTCTTGCCATAAATGAAAGTATAACAATTTCTCAACCAAGTGGCTAAAGTAATTTTAGAAACTGGACAACCTAATCTGAATTCAGAAAAGGTCAAAAACAGCTGGTCAGATTTTCTATTAAATTTAGTCCTGTCTAGGTAAAAACAAATTTGTCTATGTACATACAAGGTATGCAGGCAATATTCACCTCTGTTAGAATGATTAGGGAAGAAAACTGGCAAATCAATAGTCTGATTGATAGATAACTCAGAAATTACCTTGGGCAAGAAGGTCAGATTGGTCCTTAATGAAACTCTGTCCTTGTGAAAGATGAGGTGGGGGGGGGGGTTTGATAGATAAGGCCAATTCAAAAATACGTCTGGCAGAAATAATAGCAACTAAGAACAATGTTTTCCATGACAGATACTTTAGATCACAGGTAGATGCAGGCTCAAAAGGAGAAGCTGTCAACCCTTGAAGGACTAAGGCCAGGTCCCAAGGTTGAACAGGTTCTCTGAATGGAGGCTTTAGTTGGGTCACGCCCTTCAGAAAGGTCTTACAAAGTCAGTGTGATATTAAGGAAGAGCCCTGGAAGCCATTATGAAAATTAGAAATTGCAGCCAAATGAACACAAACTGTGGAGGCTGTTACCCCCGATTTAAAAAGGTCTGAAAGATATTCTAGCACAATAGAAACGGGCTGTAAAAGAGTCCATTTGTTTATCTTGTAGCCAGAGAGAAAACCTCTTCCATTTGCTGTGGTACAGTAGTCTAGTGGATGATCTATGAGAGGCAATCAGAATGTCATGCACAGGGAAAGATAGGTTGTGTTGCCTGGCAATCATTGGAAGTGGATAAACCAAGCTGTCAATTTCAGACTGAATAGGTTTGGATGAACCAGATTCTGCTGGTGAGAGATCAACTCCGGAGTTGGATTGAGAATCCATGGTTGACCTAGCAGATGAGACCACAAAAAGGGAAACCAAACTTGTTGAGGACAATATGGAGCAATAAGGATAACTTTGCTCTTCAACCGACAAGCTTTCTTGAGGAACGGGAATGAGGTGTATCGGAGGATAGGCATATAGCAGACCTGAGGGCCAATCGTGGACTAGAGTATCTCTCAGTGACTGTCCCAGAGGGAGGATCAGGGCAAAGAAGTCACTGCACTTGCGATTGGACGGGGACACAAATAGGTCACAGCAAGGCTGGCCTCAGCGGTCGAAAGTCTTTGCCACCACTAGAGGATTGAGACACCACTCATGAGGCTGTAGAATGCATCTGTTCAACTTGTCTGCTATCACGTTGGAGTTCCGGGGAATGTGCGCCACTATCAGAAAACGATTTGGAGGCTATCGCCCACTGCCATATTCTCATGGCCTTGCGACAGAGTGGGTATGATCTGGTTCCCCCTTGTTTGCTGATGTACCAGACTACTGCCATGTTGCCTGTCTGAATTGCAATAGTAAACTAGTGAAAACCACCGCTAATTCAAAAGCCAAAAACTCAACTCAGGACAGTCCAAAACGTAAAAAACATGAAAAACAACAAGTTTTATTAAGCCACTGTAAAAGCTTTTCGTTAGTACCTTGCACTAACTTCTTCAGACAAGCAAAACATTCACACCATTACAAGTGAGTTTAAATACCAGCATTAAAACACTTAACCACGCCCCTTGCTCTCCCTTTAGCTCCTTAAAGGTACAGATCACAGCTAACTAAGGTGCATTTGCAATTCTCTATTAAAATAAAAAATTCACTATTAACATAATAAAAAAAATCATACACAGAGACTGTAATAATAGCAGGCTTTGAAACTGAAAGAAAAAACCCAATATTTTGATTATTAAACTGTATAAAGTAGATAAATATGTAAAATATATAAAATAACATAAAAATAAAAATAAAATAAAAATAATGATACAAATAATAATAATAATAATAATAATAATATAAAAATAATATAAAAATAATATAAAAATAACAATGAATTTTTTATTATGTTAATAGTGAATTTTTTATTTTAATAGAGAATTATGGTTTGGACTTGCCTGAGTCGAGTTCATGGCTTTTGAATTAGCAGTGGTTTTCTCTAGTTTGTTTTTCCAGTCTTGAAAGTTTATTTGAATTGCAATAGTCCCTGACAAAAGGATTGATTGGAATGCTTGCAATGGTAGTAGCATTGCCCTTAGTTCTAGGACATTGATATGTAGATGGGCCTCCATCTGTGACCAAGTGCCTTGGACTGTCTTTCCCTGAAACAGCCCCCCCCACCCCATAAGGAAGGCATTCATGGTCACTGTGGTGGTTGAATGGGCTGATGAGGGTTGAAGGGGTGAGACCACTGGTGAGGGTTGTTTGACATCCACCAGAGCAAGCCCTGTTTGCAAATCTTGGTTATTTAAATCAGAAAAGATAAGGGGTGCTGGGATGGGTACCACTGAGTAAGAAGCAACCATTGAAGAAGCCTCATGTGTAGCCTTGCTAGAGGAACTATGGTGAAGGAGGCTGCCATTGATCCCAGCAGTTGAGGAATGGATCGAGCTGAGGCTAGATTTTGTGAAAATATTGCCTGAATCTGTTCATTGATCCTCTGAATTCTGTGATCTGGTTGCGAGGCTGCACAAGTCATTGTGTCCAGAGTCACTCCAATGTACTCTAATGAGTGACTTGGAGTAAGGTTTGACTTCTTCCAGTTTACTGATATTCCAAGCTGCTGTGCAGTGTTTAGGGTGTAAGTCAAGGCCTGATCCAGAAGACGTCTTGTTGGGGCAGTAATGAGCCAGTCGTCTAGGTAGGGAAACACCTGGAATCCTTGAAGCCGCAGGTGAGCTCTGACTACTGCCATGCACTTTGTGAACACCCTGGGGACTGTAAAGAGTCCAAAGGGCAGTATGCGAAACTGGTAATGATTGGCTCCCACCCAGAAGTGAAGATATCTTCTTGAGCACTTTTCCACCTTTATGTGGTAGTACGCGTCTTGAAGATCTATGGAGCACATCCAATCATCTTTTTCCAAAAGTGGAAGTATAGACTGGACCATGACCATTCGGAATTTTTCAGTCTTTACGAATTTGCTTAGGGTGCTGAGATCCAGAATTGGTCTCCAGTCGCCTGTCTTTTTTGGCACCAAAAATAATCTTGAAAGAAGCCGGATCCTGTCTGGTCTGGGGGGAACTGTTTGGATGACTCTTTTTTGAAGCAGCTCTGATATCTCTATAGCTGCGGCTTTCCTTTGACTGTGTGGCACATTGGGTAAGCTTCTGGGTAAGGGGGAATGAATAAGAAAGGAATATGGTATCCACAGGTGATGAGCCTTTGTACCCAAGCATCTGTGGTTATGGTTTGCCAGGCAGAAGGGTACAAGGAAAAATTACCCTGACTGCTTCCAGAGGAAAACAATTGGGCTGCTCCTCAGAAGCACTGATAGGACTGTCCAGAGAAAGATTCCCTGGAGCCCTGGTTTCGTGGACCTCCCCTGCTCCTAAAGGGGCATCTTCCATTAGAATTCCCCCCTGCCTCTAGGGGAAAACTCAGCCTGAGAGTCACGGAAAGGACCCTGAGACTTTTTGTGCCACATTTTCCCACTCTTCTGATTCTTAGATTAGAACCGCTGAGGAGAAGATGAACAGACACCCACAGCAGATAAGGTCTTACCATCCTGTTCACATCTGGCCAATGTACCTTTTACCTTGGACCCAAACAAAGCAGTAGTTTCAATAGGGGCATTAAGGAAGGAAGCCTTGAATGGATCTGCAAAGTCACAACAGTGCATCCAGGCATGTTGTCTCATGACTATGGCTGCACCCGCAGTTCTCGTCACTCCCTCAGTAGTGTGCAATATCAAACGCATTGAGGAATTGGAAACTGATTCTAGGGTCACTAACTGAGAGGCCACCTTGTCTCAGACCTCATCAGAAACTGCTCCTGCCAAGGTCTCAGAGAGTTTGGGCACCAAGTCTCTCTGTAGCCTTGTGAAATGTGCCAGGTAGTTCAAGGACCTAACAGCAAAGGTCGATGATGCAAAGACTCACTTCCTAATCTGTCCACTGCCTGGGATTCCTTATTGGGCGGGAGAACAGTCTGGCTCTCTTCTGCCAGTTCCTTCATTGTAGCAGCAGCCACCACCATGATGTCTACTGGGAGACCATTCGACCAATGGGGGCACTCTTCTGGGGGAGAAAGGATTTTGTCTGGCCTACGAGGTATGGCCTCCACAGAGTCCAGTGCCTTCCAGGCATGCTGCACGATGAGCTTGACAAGCTCATCGGCAGGTGGGGTAACCCAGGAGGTAGGGGGCTGGGCACAAAAAGCCTGCAGGAACACAGACTCCTCTGAGGAAGGGCTAGAGGACTTCCATTCACCTCTCTGCTTTAAAATTTCAGGGATGTCACCAAAGGAAATCTCGTCAGAAGGTGAATGTGGGGACACCTCCCCATCATTGTAATATGTGTGTTCGGTCAACGACTCTTCCATGGAGTCCATGTGCTTCCTCTTACACATAGTCTTGCAGTGGACTTCCTCAGTGGGAAACTCTGGGGAAGGCTGCTAGGATGGGATCTCCAGGGGGAGAATGGCCCAAGAATCTTGCACCCAGTATCCGAGAGTTGCAACTTGAGACAGCTAAGGCTCAAAGGAAGTAGTAGTCTCCAACAGAGGCAGCTAAGAAGCAGTGGCTAGTGTCCCCTCCAAGGCCTGGAAGGGTGGCCCGCCCAAGGGGGATGCCTCGAAACCTCCACAAAGGTCAAAGCAGTATAAGTAGGAGTCTGTGGAGAAGGGTGATCAACTCCAGAGGGGAGAGACACTTTTGAAGGGGCAGGAATTCTTCTGGCCAAAAGCAGCTGGTCTATAAGACACACCACATCATGTTCAGAAAGGCTTTTGGTGGACCTCATTGAAAGCCCTGAGGGAGATTCAGGTCTGTCCAAAAAAAGGCTAGCACAACCACTGAAAAAAGGTCTCTGTATAGGTAATGTCTGCACCGAAACTGGCGGTGTTTGTATAGTCTGTGCCACAAAAGCCGGCACAGAAGCGGTATGTACCGAAATCAATGGTGTGGAAGATTCCTGCACCGAGAATGGCATTGTCAAAATTAGAGTTGTCTGCACCAAAACTATCAGTGCCAAAAAGGCCTGCAACAAAGAAATTGGTTCTGCACCAAGAAAACTGTCAGCGCCGAAGGCGTCTGTGCAGAGAAAACTGTCGGCGCCGAAGATGTCTGCACCGAAAACTGGATGGTGCTGAATTAGTCTACACCGAGAGTTCAGTCGGTGCCAAAGATGACTGTGCCGATATACCAATCTGTGCTGAGGAAGTCTGCACCAAACTAGTTGGTGCAGAAGTAGTCTGCACCATGAAGGCTGATGTCTGCATCGAAAGCAGTGGTGTAGAGGGGCCAGCAGACATAATTGGAGACAGATTCAAGTGAGTGGGTGCCAAAGTAGCCACTGGCACCAATGACTCTGACAATTTAGCCTTTTTATGTTTCAATTCTTTAAGGTTTCCAGAGGGAGATGATGGAAGAGACTTAGACTTTTTATGTTTGAAAGGAGAAGAAGATTCCTGTGACCCAGAAATAGCCTGACAGAAAGGGGTCTTAAGGAGACCCTTTAGTACTAGTTTAATTTTACATTCGTTCAAATTCCTGGCAGAAAAAACTACAAATCTGACAGAGCGGCTTGAGATGAGGCATGCCCAAACAGTAAACACACAAGTCATGCATGTCAGACTGAGGCAGTTTGTGTCCGCACTCCGAACACCTCTTAAAGCCTGGACTCCCTTTCTTCTCAGACATTATATCCACAAAGTATTCAAAAACTAGACACACACACTGTAGCAAGGCCCAATGGAGGGCAAGGAAAGACTACCAACAAAGGTAGTAGAAGATACCAAAAAGGTACAAGTAATAAAGAATAAGAAGATATTTCAATAAAACAGAGAACTAGTAGAGACCAGGCTTCCAGTTTCTAAAAAACAGGTTTAATTCTGTCAGACTGACACACACACAAGCGCTTTCAGAATTAGCTTCTTCAGGTGAATAAAATGCAGTTATAGAAACACCCTTTATATAACAATTAATTATGGTCACATGACTAATAGTAATTAATCTTAAAGCAACCTTCTTATTTCATAAAAACTATGATACACTCCATAGATATAATATAACAATAGGATGCCATATTCATAAAAAGCATATTGCATGCATAAATACAATACATACAATATATATCCGTAGTAAAAGTATACTTAAAACTCATTTTCTTAGGGGTCTTGTCTTAAGTAAAGGTCTGATAGGGACATAGTCATTAAGTCCATGTCCCATATCTGCCCTGAGTCTAACAATCCACTCAGCTTCGAGTGTTTCACTTCTTGTTCTAATGTCACCACCTCTCATATTTTCAAAACATCTACCTAATGCCAAAAACTTAAAATTATGCTGCAAGTCAGTCTCTATGACATGTTTAGTCAGAGCATTATGTATACTCTGTTTCTTAATGTGATATAAATGCTCTCTAATCCTAAATTTAAATTGCCTGTCAATCTTCCCTATATAAAATTTACAACAGACTTGGCAAATGGTTAAATACACTAAATGTAAAGTATCACAAGTGGCAGATGTCCTAAAATAAAATATTTCACCTGTATCTGGATGCACAAATCTAGTCTCTTCTAGAATATATCTACAATACTGACAATTTCTGCAAGCCTTAGTCCCTTCCATACATTGTACTTTATTAACATCTCTAGTAGTACATAACCTTCTTTTTAAAGATTTCTTATTTTTGAAGGTGAACTGTGGTTTAGTGTCCAGGTGTCTACTAACTTGTTCATCCATCATTAGAATGTCCCAGTATCTGTTAAATATGCCTGGATATGCTTGAATATTCCTGGAATAACTGAGGCACATCCTTAATTTCTGGGGAACATATCTCCTAGTTTCTTGTACACTAGTAATAGGATGGGCATATTCTGAGAAGAAAGGTTTAGCTCTATCTCCTCTAAGTCTAGCTACATGACTTATGTTAGTTTTTACAAATTCATATCCTCTCTGTATAAACTCTTCTTCTATTTCACCCATCTGTCTACTAAATTTTTCATCCTGTACATTGTCTAGATAATCTATATGTCTCATTTTGCACAACATTTCTAAATATAAAATTAGGGTGCATGCTTTCTCTATTCAGCATGCTATTGACATAACATTCTTTTCTATAAAGTTTGGTACATAGCTTAAGATTCCGATCCCTAAAAACTGAAACATCTAAAAAATTAATGTCTGTGTAGGACCAATTTATAGTAAACCTCAAATAAGAGGTAGTGTGATCAATAAAATGATGATAAATGAGAAGATATGACTTAATACAGTTGAAAAACTAAGAATTCTGTGAGAAAACCTCAAAAGTTGTCAAAAATATACACTTAGCTGGAGAGGAATAGCTCAACACGGCTGAACAGCAATGCAGCAGACAAGATCTGAGGTACCAGGGAGAAGGGCATGGTGGATAAAATCTTAGCTTGAGAGGTTTGCGGCTGACACAAGCTTGAAAATAAGGCCAGCTCAGTTCCGAGGTCAGAACTGAATCCCAAAAGTAAGGAATAAACAAAGATTAACAACATTAGATTAAATATTAGTATAAAGTGAGAGTGATCAGACTCCCCATCGCAATGCACATTTAACATTCAGGTTTTCATTGAGTCCAGGTCAGCATTAAGTAATAACTGCCATCACAATTATTTCAGTTCAAGCAAAGTCTCACAATCTCAAAAAAATTGGTTAACTTGTTCCAATATGAGAAATTTGAAACCAGTAAACTTAGGGCAGAATAAATTGTCTTCCTAGAGCGTTTTTTCATCTTTATTTCTGATAGCTGCCAAATGGTCTTTTACTGTATCAGAAAGCTTTCTGATCATCTTACCAACATAAAATGCTTTGCAAGAATTACACACTGCTACATACACTAAAAACTTATAATGGCAGTCAAAATGGTTTCTAAAACAGACTTTAATGTTACAGTGTTGAAACCTGAACTCAGAGCCAATATAAATGTATTGACATACTACACATTTGTTGCAAGTAAACATGCCCTTAGTGTCACTGTTCTGTACTTGTAAAGAAATGTGGGTTATCTTTTTCAAAAGACATTTTCAGAGTGGTGTTTTTTTGAAGGAAAAGGTAGGATTATTCCCTAAAACTTGGCATAAATCTTTACTAGCTTTAATAATGTTCCAATTTCTCTGCATGATGTTTCTAATGCCTTGTGCATCCCTGCTGATAGGAAGAGGAAAACTGTAGTTCGTCAGTGTTTTCAGTTTGATAGTTTTATATATATAGAGTATTTGCTGTGTAATACCTTCAGGCTCCTGCAGTGTTGGCCCATGGAATATATACAAATAACCCCTTAAGGACAAACCAGTATTTCTGCTAACTGACTTCTAAATGTCCATGACTTTTCTTTACTGTTTTAAGTGTTTACTGGTGCATTCAGGCCAATAAAACCAAACGACACTAGTACTAAAAAACAAAACAAAGCCACATGCAGATGAAGCGTTTATTACTCCTGGTACCTTGGCCTCTCGCCTTCAAGGGATAAACAGTTCAATCTGCCATCACATTAAATAATTACAAATTCTAATTAATTTCCAATTAACTTAATATGACTTCACAAAATCCCACAAACATTTAAAGTGACATAACTTTAACCAAAATAAACACGAATCTCACCAAAATTCCTACACAAAAAATCCCACATATTAACATTAAAATTTCAACAAAACCTTCTGGTTGAGACCTCTGGGGAAAGAGTACCATAATTAAATATGTGTGGTTTCAAGTTGATTTAATTTCCTAGCAAAATTCCTTCTATCCACCACCACAGGTTGTGCAAAACACTAAAAAACAGAATTCCCTTCACCAGAATGTCATCATCATCTTTCGGATGTTCCCATTAGGGGTCACCACAGCAGATCATCTGTTTCCATTACTTCCTGTCCTCTGCATCTTGCTCTGTCACACCAATCACCTGCATGTCCTCTCTCACCACATCCATAAACCTTATCTTAGGCCTTCCTCTTTTCCGGTTACCTGGTAGCTTCATCCTTAGCATCCTTTTCCCAATATACTCAGCATCCCTCCTCAGAACATCTCCAAACCAACATAATCTTGTCTCTCTGGCTTTGCCTCCAAACCTTCCAACCTGGGCTGACCCTCTAATATACTTATTCCTAATCCTGTCCACCCTCATCACACCCAGTGCAAATCTTAACATCTTTAACGCTGCCACATCCAGCTCTAACTCCCGCCTTTTTGTCAATGCCACTGTCTCCAACCCATATAACATAGCTAGTCTCACTACCCTCTTGTAGACCTTCCCTTTCACTCTTACTGGTACTCGTCTGTCACAAATCGCTCCTGACACTCTTCTCCATCCACTCCATCCTGCCTGTACTCTATTCTTCACCTCTCTTCCACACGTACCATTACTCTGAACTATTGATCCCAAGTATTTAAACTCATCCACCTTCACCACCTCTACTCCTTGCATCCTCACCATTTCTCTATCCTCCCTCTCATTCACATACATATATTCTGTCTTTGTCCTGCTGACCTTCCTTCCTCTTCTCTCTAGAGCATATCTCCATCTCTCCAGGGTCTCCTCCACCTGTTCCCTACTCTCACTACAGATCACAATGTCATCTGCAAACATCATAGTCCACGGGGACTACTGTCTGATCTCGTCTGTCAACCTGTCCATCGCCATTGCAAATAAGAAAGGGCTCAGAGCTGATCCTTGATGTAATCCCACCTGCACCTTAAACGCATCTATCACTCCCACTGCAGACCTCATCGCTGTCACAATACCCTCGTACATATCCTGTACCACTCTTACATACTTCTCTGACACTCCTGACTTCCTCATACAATATCACAACTCCTCTCTAGGCACTCTGTCATATGCTTTCTCTAAGTCTACAAAAACACAATGCAACTCCTTCTGACATTCTCTGTACTTCTCCATCAACACTCTCAGAGCAAACATTTCATCTGTAGTGCTCTTTCCCGGCATGAAACCATACTGCTGATTACTAATCATCATGTCCCTTCTTAACCTAGCTTCCACTACTCTTTCCCATAACTTCATGCTGTGACTGATCAATTTAATCCCTCTGTAGTTACTACAGCTCTGCACATCACTCTTATTCTTAAAAATTGGTATCAAAACACTTTTTCTCCATTCCTCAGGCATCCTTTCACTTTCCAAAATTTCATTAAACAATCTGGTTAAAAACTCCACTGCCATTTCACCTAAACACATCCATGCTTCCACAGGTATGTCATCTGGACCAACAGCCTTTCCATTCTTCATCCTCTTCATAGCTATCCTTACTTCCTCCTTGCTAATCCATTGCACTTCATGATTCACTATCCCCACATCATCCAACCTTCTCTCCCTCTCATGCTCTCCATTCATCAACCCCTCAAAGTACTCTTTCCATCTGCTCAACACACTCTCCTCACTTGTGAGTACATTTCCCTCATTATCCTTTATCACCCTTACCTGCTGCACATCTTTCCTAGCTCAGTCTCTCTGTTTAGCCAATCGATACAGGTCCTTTTCTCCTTCCTTAGTGTCCAACCTTTCATACAACTCTTCATATGCCTTATCCTTAGTCTTCGCCACCTCTCTCTTTGCCATGCACCTCATCTCCTTATACTCCTGTCTACTATCTTCATCTCTCTGACAATCCCACTTCTTCTTTGCCAACCTCTTTCTCTGTATCCTCTCCTGTACTTCCTCATTCCACCACATCTCTTTGTCGTCCTTTCTCTGTCCAGATGTCATACCAAGCACCTTTCTAGCCGTCTCCCTTATTAGCTCTGCTGTAGTTACCCAGCTATTTGGTAACTCTTAACTGCCACCTAGTGCCTGTCTTAACTCTTCCCTGAACTCCACCTCACAATTACCCTTTTTCAATTTCCACCATTTGATCCTTGGTGCTGCCCTCACACTCCTCCTCCTCTTCTTGATCACCAACGTCATCTTACAAACCACCATCCTATGCTGTCTAACTACACTTTCCCCAGTCACCACTTTACAGTCTCCAATCTCCTTCAAACCGGGCCTCCTACATAAGATATAATCCACCTGCGTGCATCTTCCTCCACTCTTGTATGTCACCCTATGCTCCTCCCTCTTTTTAAAATACGTATTCACCACAGCCATGTCCATCCTTTTTGCAAAATTCACTACCATCTGATGTTCTGCATTCTTTTGTTTAACACCATACCTACCCATCACTTCCTCATCCCCTCTGTTCCCTTCACCAACATGCCCATTGAAATCTGCTCCAATCACCACTCTCTCACCCTTGGGTACAGTCATCACGACTTCATCCAACTCATTCCAAAATTTTTCTTTCTCGTCCATCCCACACCCAACTTGTGGAATATATGCACTAACAACATTCATCATTACACCATCAATTTCCAGCTTCATAAACATCACTCTATCTGACACTCTTTTCACCTCCAAAACACTCTTAGCATACTGTTCCTTCAAGATAACTCCCATGCCATTTCTCCTCCCATCCACACCATGATAAAACAATTTGAACCCACCTCCGATACACCTAGCCTTACTCCCCTTCCATCTGGTCTCTTGCACACACAATATACCAACCTTCCTTCTGTCCATCATTTCAGCTAGCTCTCTCCCTATACTCACTACAACAGTCCTTGCCTTTCTCCTCTCTTCCTGCCTTTGGCAATGCCTTCCACCTCCTCTCCTCCTCCGGCCAACAGTAGCCCAATTTCTGCCAGTGCCCTGTTGGCTAACAGTACTGGTGGTGGTCGTTGTTAACCTGGGCCTTGACCGATCCGGTATGTAAATCTTTTCTGGTGTCCGCATGAATAATTTGGCCAAGTTTTATGCCAGATGCCCTTCCTGACGCAACCCTCCCCATTTATCCGGGCTTGGGACTGACACAAAGAAATGCACTGGCTTGTGCATCCCCAGAATGTACTTTATGAAAGTGACTGGAAACTGGGATATTCATATTACCTTTCCTAATGTTTGCCAGATGCTCCAAAATGCTAGTTTTAACCCTCCTTTTGATTTTCCCAATATACCATTTAACAATATCACACCCACAACCCAAAATATAAACACCACCACATGAATGGCAATGAAACCTGTTCTTGGATACATATTTACATGCATTAATAAAATTGCTGGAAATATTCTGAATTCTTCCACACCCTACAATATCCACATGGAAATGACCCCACTAGTTTAGAAGTTGCCAGCTGTCCAAAACAAGGATGATTTAGCAACTCTGTAAGATTACAGAAACCATCATAAGAGAATATAATATGTTCTGGGAATAATTTCCCCAGAAATTCATCTGAAACAACTATAGTCCCTAAACTCATAACCATCTTTCTCAAAACTTCGGAGAAGGGACTGTATTTGGTAACATAAAAAAGATTTTCACCACAGTCCTTCTCCTCCAAATTTACCTTATCATTATGTATCCTCCAAGTCCTATCACTACCCAGCCCTTTAAAAGGCCCCTCTCCACTAATTTAAATTTAGGCCTCTCCAAAACATCCTTAGAATAATCCCTATCCAAAAGTCTTTGTTAAGCTTCAAGACAAATAGCTTTGCCTGAACCCTAAATCTGAAGTATTCAAACAAATATCCTTAAATTCACCCTTAAGAGGAGAGAGTTAATAAGATGTGAGAGATGTATACTTGAAGTGTGAAGAAAATTATTTAATATTCTAATGTTAATATGTGGGATTTTTATGTGTTGGAATTTTCGTGGGATTCATCTGTATGTTGGTTAATGTGTCACTTTAAATGTTTGTGGGATTTTGTGAAGTCAAATTAAGTTAATTGGAAATTAATTAGAATTTGTAACTATTTAATGTGATGGTAGATTGAACTGTTTACACCTTGAAGGTGAGAGGCCTAGGTAACAAGAGTAATAAATGCTTCATCTGCATGTGGCTTCATTTTGCTTTTTTAGTATTCTGTAGTTTTTTTGTATTTTTAGTATGTCTTTGGATCGAGCAGAAGCCATGCCAAGGGTATTTTGTACTGTTGTAGCCCTGACTAATTTCTCTTTCTCAGATTTTGTGAGAGAAAGGGAAGCTACATTTGTGGAGATGAATCACTGTAGCTCCATGAGGCAGAATGACTTTTTCTGCCCATTTTGAGCAGTTGGAGACACTTATGGTCAAAGAATTAAATCTTTTTATATGATGTCAAATTGCTGTAAAAACATCTGAGCCTGTATTTTTCCCTAGAGGGCTCAGAGTAGACTGTTTGCTTGCCTGAGAATTTAGAGAAGAGGAGCAAGACCTTTGTGAGGAGTGGAAACAGGTCTCATTGGAGTGTACATTGGGCTGGCTATGGATCCTGGTCAAACAGAATTTAAGTTCCCTGGATAATTATGGCAGAAGATCATTGGTTTGGAAGATTTATTGAGGGAGGAAAGAAGTATCTGACATTTTGTTTGCTGCTAAAATAAGCAAAAGTAAGCAAAGATTGAAAAGGGCAGAATCAGATACCATTGGAAAAAAAAAGAAAAAGCTGACCAGGGATATTAAAGATTTTTGTAGCAGTTTAGTGTATCACAGACAATGGTAACCACGTCAAGGACGATGTAAATTTAGATCACATGGGGCTTGTTCCTCAGCTGTACGTGATTCTTCTGCTTCTTCAGTTGAAACTGCATCTAAAAAGAGTGTCTCTTTTGAGAACCTCCCTGACAATGATGTGTCTGTACAACATGGCCAATCAGAGCAGCAGAAGGAGTTTCAGGACTATGGCAGGAGCAAAGGCAGCAAGAACAAATGCAGGGGCAAGCATTTTTAATAAATAATGGATTTCTTTCACTCACAGAAAACCAAGACAAACTTGGATATTGGTGTTTTTAAGTAAGTCTGACTCTTTAAAGATCATTAATTTATCAGATGTGTGCATTTCTTCAGCCACCAATAATGTTTTGTTAAAAGGAGATGCATTTGTCCCTACAAAATCTCTGACATTTGCCAACCTACTGATTAAGGTGAGCATGTTTTGTCGGAAATTATATTTGAAAGTCTATTTTGTTAAAAGAAGGGACTCTGCTGTTCAGAAAGACTTAAATGAATCTGACAATTGTGTCTCTCCTTTAAATTTGTCAGTATATAATTATGGTGATGTCAACTTAAGTACTGATGATACAGTGGAAGATGAGAGTGAAGGGCACATGTTTTGTACTGGTTATGGGTGTTTGTATGCTCCCTCATTACCCTGCTCTGAAAGTGCTTTTTTTATCTCCTAAACTGTCTCCTGTTTTATGTATGTTTGAAAAGATGTTGTCTAAATAACACTGAAAGAGAGTTTAAAAAATTAAGTGCAAAGAATTTAATATTTGCAAAGTGTAATGGCAGGCACTTAATTATTTACATAAAAGTGTGAATAACTATGTTTTAAGGAGGTAGATTAAGGGGGAAACTGGGTGGCTATGGATAGAATAAAGTATAATGACATGGTGTATAAATTGTTACAAAATGAAGACGATTATGAAAAGTTGTCATATAATCAATCCAGTCATCCATTTTAAAAAGCAGTATCAGACAATGTAGTATTAATGTACAGTGTAAGTAAAGTAGTAACAGGCCATGGCAGTATTCTAAATAGGCTAATATATGATAGCTTGTGTAGTCATTGAAGACTGTCACTCAGAGTAACAAGTCAGAGTCACAGTGACAGCAGGGAGTATTGGGAGACTAAGGAATCCAAAATGAGTAATATTCCTGTATTAGGTAGATGACTCAACCAGATCATCTCGGGGCTGCTGTGTGCTCCTGGCCATGCCATCCCTCACTCCCACTCTACAACCCTACTTACCCAGATTAAACTGGTGTACTGGCCCAGCCCTACTGGATTTTCAAGACCACTTACAAGTCATCTCGTCTTCCCTCTCTGCCTGACACCATACAGGAGCAGTCCTACCTTTCTCCCAGAAGTGAAATAAAAGAGTGAAAGAAACTCTACAACCCTACTTACCCAGATTAAACTGGTGTACTGGCCTAGCCCTACTGGAGTTTCAAGACCACTTTCAAGTCATCTCACCTTTCCTCTCTGCCTGACACCATACAGGAGCAGTCCTACCTTTCTCCCAGAAGTGAAATAAAAGGGTGAAAGAAACTCTACAACCCTACTTACCCAGATTCAACTGGTGTACTGGCCCAGGCCTACTGGATTTTCAAGACCACTTTCAAGTCATCTTGCCTTACCTCTCTGCCTGACACCATACAGGAGCAGTCCTACCTTTCTCCCAGAAGTGAAATAAAAGGGTGAAAGAAACTCTACAACCCTACTTACCCAAATTAAACTGGTGTACTGGCCCAGCCCTACTGGATTTTCAAGACCACTTTCAAGTCATCTCGCCTTCCCTCTCTGCCTGACACCATACAGGAGCAGTCCTACCTTTCTCCCAGAAGTGAAATAAAAGGGTGAAAGAAACTCTACAACCCTACTTACCCAGATTCAACTGGTGTACTGGCCCAGCCCTACTGGATTTTCAAGACCACTTTCAAGCCATCTCACCTTCTCTCTCTGCCTGACATCATACAGGAGCAGTCCTACCTTTCTCCTAGAAGTGAAATAAAAGGGTGAAATAACTCTACAACCCTACTTACCCAGATTAAACTGGTGTACTGGCCCAGCCCTACTGGATTTTCAAGACCACTTTCAAGTCATCTCACCTTCCCTCTCTGCCTGACACCATACAGGAGCAGTCCTACATTTCTCCCAGAAGTGAAATAAAAGGGTGAAAGAAACTCTACAACCCTACTTACCCAGATTCAACTGGTGTACTGGCCCAGGCCTACTGGATTTTCAAGACCACTTTCAAGTCATCTTGCCTTACCTCTCTGCCTGACACCATACAGGAGCAGTCCTACCTTTCTCCCAGAAGTGAAATAAAAGGGTGAAAGAAACTCTACAACCCTACTTACCCAAATTAAACTGGTGTACTGGCCCAGCCCTACTGGATTTTCAAGACCACTTTCAAGTCATCTCGCCTTCCCTCTCTGCCTGACACCATACAGGAGCAGTCCTACCTTTCTCCCAGAAGTGAAATAAAAGGGTGAAAGAAACTCTACAACCCTACTTACCCAGATTCAACTGGTGTACTGGCCCAGCCCTACTGGATTTTCAAGACCACTTTCAAGCCATCTCACCTTCTCTCTCTGCCTGACATCATACAGGAGCAGTCCTACCTTTCTCCTAGAAGTGAAATAAAAGGGTGAAATAACTCTACAACCCTACTTACCCAGATTAAACTGGTGTACTGGCCCAGCCCTACTGGATTTTCAAGACCACTTTCAAGTCATCTCACCTTCCCTCTCTGCCTGACACCATACAGGAGCAGTCCTACATTTCTCCCAGAAGTGAAATAAAAGGGTGAAAGAAACTCTACAACCCTACTTACCCAGATTCAACTGGTGTACTGGCCCAGGCCTACTGGATTTTCAATGCCACTTTCAAGTCATCTTGCCTTCCCTCTCTGCCTGACACCATACAGGAGCAGTCCTACCTTTCTCCAAGAAGTGAAATAAAAGGGTAAAAGAAACTCTACAACCCTACTTACCCAAATTAAACTGGTGTACTGGCCCAGCCCTACTGGATTTTCAAGACCACTTTCAAGTCATCTCGCCTTCCCTCTCTGCCTGACACCATACAGGAGCAGTCCTACCTTTCTCCCAGAAGTGAAATAAAAGGGTGAAAGAAACTCTACAACCCTACTTACCCAGATTAAACTGGTGTACTGGCCCAGCCCTACTGGATTTTCAAGACCATTTTCAAGCCATCTCACCTTCTCTCTCTGCCTGACATCATACAGGAGCAGTCCTACCTTTCTCCCAGAAGTGAAATAAAAGGGTGAAATAAACTCTACAATCCTACTTACCCAGATTAAACTGGTGTACTGGCCAGCCCTACTGGATTTTCAAGACCACTTTCAAGTCATCTCACCTTCCCTCTCTGCCTGACACCATACAGGAGCAGTCCTACATTTCTCCCAGAAGTGAAATAAAAGGGTGAAAGAAACTCTACGACCCTACTTACCCAGATTCAACTGGTGTACTGGCCCAGGCCTACTGCATTTTCAAGACCACTTTCAAGTAATCTTGCCTTCCCTCTCTGCCTGACACCATGCAGGAGCAGTCCTACCTTTCTCCCAGAAGTGAAATAAAAGGGTGAAAGAAACTCTACAACCCTACTTACCCAAATTAAACTGGTGTATTGGCCCAGCCCTACTGGATTTTCAAGACCACTTTCAAGTCATCTCGCCTTCCCTCTCTGCCTGACACCATACAGGAGCAGTCCTACCTTTCTCCCAGAAGTGAAATAAAAGGATGAAAGAAACTCTACAACCCTACTTACCCAGATTAAACTGGTGTACTGGCCCAGCCCTACTGGATTTTCAAGACCACTTTCAAGTCATCTCGCCTTCCCTTTCTGCCTGACACCATGCAGGAGCAGTCCTACCTTTCTCCCAGAAGTGAAATAAAAGGGTGAAAGAAACTCTACAACCCTACTTACCCAGATTAAACTGGTGTACTGGCCCAGCCCTACTGGATTTTCAAGACCACTTTCAAGTCATCTCGCCTTCCCTCTCTGCCTGACACCATACAGGAGCAGTCCTACCTTTCTCCCAGAAGTGAAATAGAAGGGTGAAAGAAAGTATGTAATATGCCTAATGTAACTCTGCTTGTGAATTTGCTCTACCACTTACCTGGTGTTAGTGTAGGATTCCAGACAGAATACCCAGCAGCCTTCCCCTACCCTTATAGTTGTAAATCCCCTTTTCCTACCTCACCCCGGGCTTTTTTCTGCCATATATCTGAGCTGTCTGCTCATCTATTTAACTGTTTTAGTGGTTCCTCTCCCCATTACTACAATGATTGGCCACTAGGTGGCAGTATTCACCCAACTACTACCTCTCTTCCCTCTCTCCTTCCCACTTACTATAACATCTCAATAGAACACTTCTCCTCTTTCTCTACTTACTATCAGTCCTACCCTCCAGCCAATTCTTGATACTTGTCTGCTCCCTTACACTTACACCTAATATCACTTTAACCTTCCTACCTAGCTCCCTCTGTACTTACCTTTCTCCTGACTGATTGTTTCCTCTCACTGTCCTGCTGTCATCTTCCTTGTGTCTACCAGCTCCGTTCACCCTACGGGCTCACTCTGCTCCCCTACCCTACCCCCAATTACCACCCACCCCCATTGCTCCTAAACTTATACTTCTTCAGCCACTTCCTCTTCCACTTCCATCCAATCACACTTACCTTCCATTTAAACCAGAGACACCCTTACTCATTCAACCAATTACAATACACCACTCCTTTGACTACTTTACCATATCCCTCTTCTACTGCCTAACAAGAACTAATTCCCTCCTTTCTACACACTTCTTATCTACTTCCACCTCTTACAAATCTTAACCTAACCCATTAACACTTCTTATAATCAATCTCAGTGAAGATGACTTCAACTACCCCAACCAAGCTAATATTCCTAGCTATACTTTCTACTATCCCTACCTCCACCTACCTCCTCACTTCCTTTGAAAAACTGCACTATTACCATTTCAACCACTCTCGAAAACAAACAGCAATACACACTTCTATACTCACTTGCAGTCAGACTAATATCACTTCCATTCCCAGCTATCTACTACCCAAATACCACAGACTCTCCCACTTTAAATATAATAATCATACTGTAAAAAGAGAGAAATATCTACATAACCTAAAATACAATTCAGCAACAAAACCTCTCAAACCAGGGACCAAAGACAATGAAATTATCCCCCAAGGATATAATATAGTTAGACAAGACCGGATAAAACATAAGGGAGGGGGTGTAGCAGTTATATTCAAAGATGGATTTCACATCTCCACACTACCATGTAACCCTCCTCAGGAT
Source organism: Protopterus annectens (assembly GCF_019279795.1). Lineage (NCBI taxonomy): Eukaryota > Metazoa > Chordata > Ceratodontiformes > Protopteridae > Protopterus > Protopterus annectens. Next base: position 199,971,645 of record NC_056744.1, read on the forward strand.
AGTAATGCAGAAGTCCTGGTCACCAAACTCCAAATTAACCCAAACAAAGCTTTATACATCATCTGTATCTACCCACCACCTGGTAATAACATCAGCACAATCAAAGCTATATTAAACTGGGTATCCTCAACTTACCCCCAAGAAACAGTAATACTAGGTGATTTTAATACTGACTGGAAAAGTGTAATGCAGATAACCCCAGCTCTCACATTAACCTCCATGGCTTTAGTCAAACTATCACCTCCACAACCAGAATTAACAAACCAAACAAAAAAGAGAGTACCTTAGACTGGATACTTATAAATAGACAGGAGCAAGCTTATAAGGTAGGCACTCTCCCAGATGATTTAAGTGATCATACTTTGACCTACATCATAAGACAAAAACATGGTCTGCCTAAACCCTCCACTTTTAGGATTGCACGGTCCAATAAACACTTTAGCCCATAATTATTCCAAAATGAACTTAGTGCCTGTAACTGGAACCCTTTAAAAACTCTACCACTTGAAGAGGCTATAAAATATCTAAACTCTACTTTTTTATCCATCCTTGATAAACATGCACCTAAACGGTCTATCCGAATGAAATCCAAACCAGCCCCCTGGCTTTCTAAAGAAACCAGACAGAAAATTTTACTGAGGAACAAATCTTGGGCTAAGTGGAGGGCTAACAAAAATATCTCTGATCAACAAAACTTTAGGCAACTGAGAAATAGTACAAAAAAGGCAATACTTATGGATAAAAAGAACTATTACTGTAAACTACAGCAAACTCACCAGAACAATCCCCAAATATTTTGGTCCAGCATAAACAAACTTCTTTCCCCAGGACACTCTCACACACCTACCCCTCTTGAGGCCGATCCTAATACACCCCTTCAAACTGCCAATATAATACTTTCTTCACAGAGACCATTCAATCACTAGCCAGTCAACTAATCCCAGACAACTCAAGCCTTCTCACCACTGTATCAGCTTCTCTACCAACATTTAAACTGCAACCCATCTCTACTACTCTCATCTGTAAACTCATCCAAAAACCTAACCCTTGTACTCCTTCTGCTGAACAAATACCATCAGAATACTTGCAAAAATCAGCTAAGGTAATTGCATACCCTGTATCCACCCTCATTAACAGAGCCATTAAGGAAGGAACCATTCCAGATATTTGGAACATCTCCCATATTATCCCCCTTCATAAAGGTGGCAATTCAAATGATTACTCTAACTACAGGCCAATAGCTCTATTATCTCCTTTAGCTAAAATAATGGAAAAAATGCATTCACCAACAACTACTACATCATTTATCTCAACATAACATAATAGCAAACTGCCAACATGGCTTTAGGCCAATCATACAGTACCACAACTGCCCTACTATCTTTTATAGATAACATCAATAGAAACTGCAATAACAATAACTCTCATCTGCTCTCTTTACTGACCTCTCAATAGCTTTTGGCATGGTCAACCATGCCCTTATCATCAACATTCTAGAATCCCTTTCCTTTGACTGTCAGACTATTAAATGGTTCAGGTCCTACCTTAGCAATAGGCAACAAGCAGTTCTCTGCCAAAACAACATATCATCCCTTCAGCCAGTTACCCTTGGAGTCCCTCAAGGCTCTATTCTAGGACCACTCCTCTTTTCACTATTTATCAATGGCCTCCACATAGCAATCCCTCAAGCCACCTGCATACAATACGCAGATGATTCAACACTAGTATGCTCAGCAAACTCCCCTTCAGAACTACATTCTCTAACCCAGAATGTATTTAACATAGTAGAAACATGGTTTACAAACAGATGCCTCCTTCTCAATGCTAAAAAAACTAAGCTCCTTCTCTTTACACCCACCAACAAATCCTCGCCCATAGATTTCTCAGTTTTTTCCAGTAATGGCACTATTATACTTCCTGACACAACCACCAAACTGTTAGGAATAACTATTGACAATAACCTTACTTTTGACAGCCATATAAATAACACTATCAAAACTGTCAACAGAAAAATAGGCTCCTTATATAGGATCAAACCTTTCCTAACTCCTATAGCTAGAACCACAATTGCTCACTCCCACTTAATCTCAACGCTTCTGTACGCCTCACCCATATATACTAACCTAAAGAAAAATAATCTTACCAAACTAACATATTCCTATAATAACATCGCCAGATTTGCCACTGGCAATCCCTTTAGAACCCTCCACTGTCTGAATTTAAGGCAGCTAGGCTGGCTTGAACCAACTGATAGTATCCCAACTCACCATTGCCCACAAGATCTTCTACCAACCCAACAGCACTCCTATACTTTCCAATCTCATCCTCCCTTACAAAAATCTGAATTCCCTGCGCTTTTCTAAGAAACTGTTTGCTTGTTTATGCAAGTCTAACATCCCGGCTGGAGACTCTCTTTTTTCTAACACAGTGGGAAAAAAATGGAACCTACTGCCCAATGAACTAACATTACTTTCTTCCTTGCCTCTCTTTAAACATAACCTCAAAAAACACCTCAAAATGCACTGGTTATGCCCCTGCAGCAACCCTGACTAATCATTTGCTTTTTACTAATTATAGCTCCTTTTACTTCTTATTCCTGCTGTTCTTACTTAAATTAATAACACTCGTAATGGATTGTTACATGCTAATTCCTTGTAAGATAGACTGATGAATGCTCCTAAATTAATATGCTGATAAACTCTATCTAGTATAAGTATTAAACTGATTAGAGTAAATTCCTACTCTATATTATTATTACTTGTTGTACAGCATACCTTTTATTTCTAGGTAGTATTTCTTGTTGTATTTTTATTATAACCCTTTCTGTTAATTTTTAATTTTTAAGTTCTATAATTGCCGGAGCTTTTCTCCCCAGGCCTCTACTGAAAATGGAAATATATCCAGTTAGACTAGCCCGGTTAACAAATGTAAAATAAAATAAAAATAAAATAAAATAACAATTTTCTAAACAGCAAGAGGTCTAGTATGAAAACCACTGACTTTATGGTGTGCTTATGATAAAGCAAGACATTCATCAAAAACAGATTGACATATGGGTATAGAAACTTTAGACAGAATATATATATATATATATATATATATATATATATATATATATATATATATATATATATATAGGTTCATAGGCGTGTACTAGGCTAATGGCCCTGGAGCCTTTGCAAGCCTAGCCCAAAGGACTACCCTGGCATCGTGCCACCCGACCCCAGTTCCCAGTGCACGCTCAAACACACATATAGTAACCATGGAAGAATGTTGGTTTGAAAACCCTTTTCAATCATGACCCAAGTCAACAGACAATCACAAACATATTCAAGCATTACAGCTTTATTTATTTCATCTAAGTTTGTTGACCAGGTGAGTGAGCTGATCCAATGACCCTTTTTAGTCACATCCCAGGCCAAAGGCAAATACAATCAATCAATAAATAATCACACGTATATTAATTGCTATTAATACTACTGAATGTTTCAGAAGAAAGCAGGCAACATCTACAGTGTTACAACAAAGAAAGGAAAACTATTACAGTGTGCCTTGAAGAAACAGCAGTACAATAATCTTTGACAGTGAAACAGTGCCTGTGCAGATGATAGTAAAATGGCATTTGGATACCTTGACAATGTTGCATTAGACAAACTGAAAATAAATACTATATTACATTCTTTAAAGTCTTAGAAAAACATTCCTACAAGCAATAACTCCATTAATGCTCCATTAACACTAAATGAATTGAATTACCAAAACACAAACAGGAGCACCTATACCATGACTGTAGGGTATGCCCAGAGACTTTTGTATTTGATAAACAGAAATTCTCTGGATCAATTAGTGAACGGACCTGCAAGAGGCCAAAATATTTGGTTATTTGATCTTCACAGTATTGTATCTAGAACTCCACTGTCCCAGTCTCCCCCAGCTTTGGTTTAGCCAAACCATAACATACTGATACTTACTCTCAAAATCTCCATTCCCCCTGTTCCTAACACCTCTGTAGTTAAAGACTTCAAAAGGGTAAACATTATACAATTATATGACAAATGAAATATATAAATCTACCTACAAAATAATTACCATTGATCTTGATGCAGCAACCAACTTCAACAAGGTGTTTTATGCCCACTGATACAAACACATAGATACAGCAATCCCAACTACAGCTAAATACAATGGTCAGTTTAAAAAAATTATTTTGTGGGAGTCAACTGGCAAACTTTATAACAGGAAAAAAACTCATCCACTCTATAATACAGCTAGAACTCCTCAAAATGAGTACAGTATAAAATATGTCATCAAGAAATTGTAAAAATTGACAGGGATCAGTAAAGCAAATCACAAACGGAGATTAGCTTTTATAAAAAAAGGATAACTATAGGCCTTTATCTAGGTTAGAAAACTAAGGGATTACACTCAACATTGCTCTGAACTTCTCCTTAATTGGAGACCCCACTCCTATCAAAAAGGACACAAATATATTAGCAAACAAGTCTGCTGCAAACTACATTCATGGGACACTTACTCCAACACTTCTCAGTCAAAATCCCTTACACACTCTATCATCAATAAAGAATTTGCTCCTAAACAAAAACACTTCCCCATGGGTCCAGACAGCATACCTGATAAACTATTAAACAATATCAAGCAGAGTCTCTCTGAATCTTGCAATAAACTGTCTAACCTAAACCTAGCCATAAGCTCTTTTCCAAAAATCCTGTGGTTATACTTCTGCTCACGGGTTGCTCTACCAATGAGCCTAGAAACTACAGACCAATCAACCTTATGAGACTGATCTGTAATGCTATGGTCTGTATTATAACAGATCTCATTAGTGACAACGTCAAAAGACTCATGCTGCTTGACCCCAACAACCTGGCTTTACCAAAGGGAGATCATGCCTGATAAACCTGGTTATTTTTTTCAGGTGGGTTATGCAAGCTGTTCGTAGTGGTCATGCAATTCATACAACTTATTGAGATTTAATCAAAGCATTTAATACCATACCTCAATGCCAGAATTATAAAGAAACTGACATTCCTAAAAACAGATCCTTATGTAGTAAGATGGATTACCAATTGGCCGAAAAACAGAACCCACACAGTTTGTGTAGCAGGTTCTTCTTCAGACAGTACCAAGATAACCAATGACTACAGACCAATCAGCCTAATGAAACTGATCTGTAATGCTGTGGTCTGTATTATAACATCTAACCAGAAAATTATTGATTTCAACAATTGGCTACGTTTCTGGTGTCAATCTAAGAGGATCCAGTATCTGTCTGTCTGGGATGACATGATTGACAGACCTTGATGCTTTGTCAGAGATGGCCTGCATCTGTCACCCCTGGGCTTCCAGATATTACCAAAGGTTCTTGCCACCCATATAGTGCCTTTTTAGGCGGTGTTCCAATGACCAAATTACCACCATAACCGCTACAAACAAATGCAATCTAAGGGTCATGCTGCTCAACTCTAGAAGTCTAAATCTCAAAATGCACTCGCTCGAAGTACTCCTTAAAATGGAGAACATCGACATTTGTGCCATCACAGAGACTTGGTTCAAGGCAGCAGAAAGCACCCCTGCACTAACAGGCTATAACTCATTCTACACCTTTCGGCCACAAAACTTGGACCGAAGCTCCAAAGGCAGTGGTGCTTCCATGTTCATAAAGGATGTGCACACCTCCATACTAGTAGCCCAACATAACTCATCTGAGATACTTCAGGTGCAGCTAACATTGGGTAAGACAGCAATTCAGGTTGTAGCCTGCTATACATCCCCAACCATGTCCCAAGACTCACACTCCATGTTCGTAAGCATCCTGGAGAATATTAGGGTCCAACCTAACACTCTCATACTGGGCGACTTCAATTACCCCTCCATTAAGCCCACCATTAAAATCATACTCAGAAACAAGGCATGGGCCACATGACGTACCACTAAAGCCCCTCTAGATCAATTTAAATACTGGCAATTAAGGAATGAGACAAAAAGATCCATTTTATCAGATAAAAAAACTTCTACTTCCATCTCCAGCAAAGAAATAAAAATAACCCTCAAAAGTTTTGGGCAGTTATAAACAAACTACAGCATCCAGGACAAAGCACCACACCAATTCCCTCAGCCTCTACTGACAAACTATCAGGGGATTTAGCTAATACCTTCAATAGTTTCTTCCCTGCGACTATCTAGGCCCTAGCTGACCAGCTATCACAGGGGTCCTCTAACATCCAGAATACCACTCCCAGCACCCAGCATTCCTTTAGCTTCTAGACGGTCTCTACATCTTATATCCGTACCCTAATCAAAAAATTAAAACCTACTACCCTATCTGCAGAGCTTCTCCCTGCTGAGTATCTGCAAAAAGCTGCAGATGTGATAGCAGATCCCATCTCCATTCTATTCAATCGTACCATATCAGAAGCTAAAGTCCTGTCCATCTGGAAAATATCTCATGTCATACCCCTACATAAAGGTGGTAGCTCCACTGAACTATCTAACTTTAGACCCATAGCTATCTTGTTACTACTAGCTAAAATTGTGGAAAAGTGCATCCATAAACAGCTACTTCACTATCTAATCCAGAACAACCTACTGGCTAATTCTCAGCAAGGCTTCAGGCCACATCATTGTACAACCTCAGCCCTCCTCACCTTCTCCAATGCTATAAATTATAACAGGAACAACAACAAATTATCCTTAGCCCTTTTTTAGACCTTTCAAATGTTTTCAATACAGTTAATCACCAACTACTCATCTACACCCTGAAAACAAATTCCTTAGACAAGCATTCTCTCCACTGGTTCCAATCTTATCTGAGTAACAGACAAGCAGTCCTATGGCAGAATAAACTACCCAACCTCCTACCCAACACCCTAGGTGTCCCCCAGGGGTCTATTCTTGGACCTCTTTTGTTTTCTATTTTCATTAATGACCTCCATACTGTCATCCCAAAATCAAACTGCATTCAATATGCAGACGACTCCACCTTGATTTGCTCTGCCACCTCCTAGCCAGATTTCCAGACACTAACTCAGGATACTTTTAACATAGTTGAAAATTGGCTTTCTGACTGCTGTCTGATCTCAAACCCCAACAAAACTAAGCTACTACTTTTCTCCCCCACCCAAAAGTCCTCAGCATTACCTTTCTCCATTAAGTCCAATAATGGGACCATAATCTCCCCAGATGTTTCTACAAAACTCTTAAGTGTTATCGTAGATAATCTTAAACTTGATATGCATGTCAGTAAAACTATCAAAACCATTAACAAAAAATTTGGCACGCTATATAAGATTAAACCATTCCTAACCCCACATGCCAGAACTGCCATTGCCCGCACTCATCTACTCTCTACCCTTTGCTATGCCTCCCCTTTACTTACCAATTTAAACAAAACTGATCTTAACAAAGTCTCTAGCTGCTATAATCACATAACTAGATTTGCCACTGGCTTGCCCTACAGAACACATCACTGTACAAACCTAAATAATCTTGGTTGGCTAGAACTGCCCAGGCTAATTTAGTACAACCAATTTATAGTGGTTCATAAAGTACTTTACCAACCTGAAAAAACACCTGCACTTAAAAACATTATCTACCCCTACTGCAACCCAAAGCACTTCGCTCATCTGATAGACTGGTAGTTCAGACTGTCAAATCCAACAACTCAGCCGATGACTCTGTTTGCCAACTCTGTTGGCAAAACTTGGAACTCACTGCCTGCTGACATTATTCTAGAGACAACCCAAACTCAATTCAAGAAATGTCTCAAGCAGTATTTCAATTCTCATTGGTTATGTCCTTGCTCCAAGCCTGACTAAATTTTAGTTATATCTGTGCACCTATAATATTTCACCTGCAACTTCTTTGTCTTGTAATTTGTTAAACTATTTCATAAGTTTGTGAGATTGCATAACTTACTTGTCTCTACAGATTCTGAAAAATGTGCTTAATTTGTACCATCTATGTTTTCTTTTCTAACTACCTTTGGAGCTTTTCTCCCCTGGCCTCCACTGAAAATGGACATGTATCCAGTCGAACTATCCCAGTCAACAAATGTAAAATAAATTAACTGGGAAAACTACTCATGAACCAATACACTTGCCCAACGTTTCCTGGAATTCATTAATTCCAATGCCCTGGACCAGCTCATTCTTATCCCCACTACAGATAGCAACATCCTTGACCTGGGCATTACTACATGGGCGAAAGTTTCTCTACACCAATAGTCAACTTATCCCTGGTTAGATCTGACCACAAACTAATCACCTTGGAAATCCAAATACCTCCCTCCCTCCCTCCCACCCCCCATGGAAAGGTAACCATCATGAAAAACTTCTCCAAAGCTAACTTTGGGCTCCTATAAACAGAGGTGGCTAACTTCATGGCACCCATGCAAATGGAGATCAGTTGCATGACTGCTGAATCATACACCAATGCACTGTATGAACATGTAGACAAATGCATGGATCTCGCCATACCCAAAAGAACCAAGACACTCTCCTCCAAAAAAAGGAAGCCAATCTGGTGGTCCCCTGCCATAAACAAACTCTACCACAGAAGGAGGAAACTGATGCGGATTAAGGTGAAGTCCCAAGACTGGAAAAACTCCCTTATCAGCCTCAACAAAAAGTTGAGATCCCTCATCAAATCCTCTAAAGTTAGCTTTGAAAACAGAATGGCAGCTGATAGCAAAGAAAACGACAAGGTCTTCTATAGTTATATAAAGAATCTCCACGGCAATACCCAGATGTACTCTGAGCTACTGCACAATGGTACTTCCTATACCGAGTCAACAGATATTGCCAATATACTGGCTGAGAAATTCAGAGCCAACCTTACCCCCCCCCCCCAAGGGACCAGTCACAATACCAGTAGATTGCCAAGCACCCAGTATTACTGCTGCACAGGTTAAAACAGCACTGTCCAAGGCCAAGAATACAGTTTCTATGGGACCTGACAATATCCCTTGCTGTGTTCTAAATGAACTACAGAGTGAACTGGCATCACACCTGTGTGCCCTGTTCACTGACAGACTCATCTCAGGCTTTGTCCCTACCAAATGGCACACTGCTACAGCCTCTCCACAAATGAGGACCACCTACAGACCCTGGGAACTATCGCCCCATTAGCCTGATGAGCCTGATATGCAAAGCAATGGAATGCATCATCATGGACCTAATAAACAAGGATATAGGGAATCTACAAACCCTGGATCCCCCACAGTTTGGTTTTGTGAAGGGTAGATCATACCTGCTCAATTTGGTCAACTTCTTTGAGTCAGTCACCAGAGCTGTGGATGAAGGCAAGGTGGTTCATACAGCCTATCTTGATCTGGCCAAGGCCTTTGATACCATTCCCCACTCAGAAATCATAGAAAAACTCACTAAGCTAGTCATCAACCCCTATATCACTAGGTGGTTTGCAAACTGGCTCATAGGTAGAACCCACAGTGTGAAAGTAGCTGACTACAAGTCAGACTGCCGACCAGTCATGAGTAGAGTCCCACAGATTCGGTCCTGGGTCCTCTCCTGTTTGGTATCTACTTCTCTGAAGTCCAGGCCAACATGAACAGATGCTGGCTGACAAAGTTTGCAGACGATTGCAAGTTGGGAGCTATTATTAGCTCCCCGAGTGATGTTGACATCCTACAGAAAGGCCTCACTGAGACCAACGACCGGTGTCAGATCCATGGCCTTAAGCTCAATGCCAAAAAATGTGTCATCATCCCCTTTGGGAAAAACGCAGTTCCCATGAATTACCACATCGATGGTAGTCCACTGAACACAGAAGGCATTATATGAGATCTGGGAACACAGGTTGACAGCAACCTCTCTTTTGACCACCACATTGCCATTGTGGTCAGAAAGTCCTTCTATGTGGCACATCTCATTACTAAGGGTTTTGCATCCAGGAAGAAAGAGGTCATTGTCTCCCTCTACTCTTCCCTCATTAGGCCAATCATTGAGGACATTGCCCCATTTGGCATGTACCTCACTAAACACCTGCAACAACTGGAGAGGCCTCAAAAGTACCTCACAAAGAGGATCCTAGGCCTTAAATACTTGTCCTATATGGACAGACTCAAAAAACTCCAATTATCGGCTGTCTCATATCACCTACTTAGAGGTGATCTCTGCTTGACTTACAAAGCCATGTCTGACTCAGCTCTATTAGAAATGCTACATCTAAAGAAATTCCAATCCCTACGCACTACACGCTCCAGAGACCTCAACCTCATTACCACAATCAACAGAACAAGCTGGAGGGACAGGTTCATAACCCAGAGACTGCCTATGCTATGGAATAAATTTCCCATACATGTCAAGCGGAGCGCCTCACTGGCCCTCTTCAAGAGAAATCTTGATGAGTGGATGGGAAATAGAAAATTCACCCCGGGGATCACTCCAGTGGCTCTACTCAACAGAGGCATTGAGAACTAAGGTCAAGTGGCACAATGCCAGGGTAATCCTATGGGCTAGGCTTGTAAAAGCTCCAGGGCCATTAGCCTAGTACACACCTATGAACCTATGACAACCAAGAGATACAGAGGTCTGTGTAGTGGGTCTCCTCCACTTTGGCATCTACTTGGCCAATCTCAAAAAATGATAACCAGAATCAATGGTTATCTGAAACTGAAGACAACTGCAACCTAAATGTAAATGTCAAACTCCCTCACACGTGTGCACTTGACAGAAACAGCTTAACACTGGTTAATAAATGCTGTACAGAAAACTGGCTTAAACTGAATGTTAAAATGTGTAGTACTGCTTCTTCTGGAAAACAACAATTACCCACAACATAGAGTAAAGAAAGCACACACTTTCTAAACAGAAAGGCAGTCAAGGACCTGGGCACTTGGGTAGACAGGTCTCTCTCTTTCAGTCATCACATGGC
>NC_056744.1:199987555-200077555 GCF_019279795.1 Protopterus annectens
ATGTTCAAATCTTCTACAATATGCAAAGTAAATACTTTGGACCTTAAAAATATTAAATATTAAATTCTATCACATGTTCATGTACAAAATAAAAAGTGAACATGGCATGCGCCTAGCTTCACATCTTTGTGTGCATTACAGATAGACAGACAGACAAACAGATAGGTAGAGATAGATAGATAGATAGATAGATAGATAGATAGATAGATAGATAGATAGAAAGCCAACTAATGTAAACTGATAAGTAGATGTTCCAAAAATTCCTATGAGAGGACATGTATTTTTATCAACTTTATACTGGTAATATCATAGGTTCATAGGTTGGTACTAGGCTATTAGCCCTAGGGCCTATACAAGCCTAGCCATAACAATTCCCTGGCTATTTCTTCCCACATTATTTACTTTCCTGGACCCCTGTCTAGCAGGGCGACTGACGTGATCCCTGGGGTGAATTTCCTTTCTCCCATCCAATCATCACGGTTCCTCTTGAAGAGGTCCAAAGAGGCACTCTGCTTGACATGTATGGGCAATCTATTCCAGAGTCTGGGGAGTATTTGTATTTGTCAGCACTTTCCCTACATTGTTAAACAATATTTACCTCCCTCGTCACATTACCCGCAGCATCAATCATTATTACTGCAATTAAGCTGCATTCATTCAAAATTGTACCAGAGAAATACATGGGTGTCTGATTGTGGGATAAATGAAATATTTTGCACTATAGAATAAGGAAGCATGTTTCGTGACTTGTGGCTTAACCCCTAGTTTGTGATTTTTTAATGCAACTAAGATCTTATAATCTCAATCTCTGCAATGTCATTTTGATGTTGAACTGGTTCTATGACTATATCTTTGTTTTAAGAAAGTACAGCTAAGTCTAACTTACCATAACAGTAGATGTTCAAATGATCACTGTTGAAGTCACCTTAGCTATATGGGTTATATTCTGCCAAGGATATAACAGCAAGGCCGCTTTCAAAGTTTCAGAGCACCTTCCACGTGCCCAAACTGGTAAGTGGCTTGAAGTGAACTGACTAAAAGACAAGTTTAGGTGCAAAGCCCTTCAAAGCTAAAAGGGAGGCTGAGCCCTGAAAGGACAAGGCTAGGAATAACAAAAAATAGAAGTCCACACCCTGGTGTAAAAAACACACCAAAAAGCAAGGGGGGGTGATGGGAGGGAGCTGCTACTGCAGTAGTGATCATTGAAGCATCTACTGCTATGATAAGTTCAACTTTCACAGCTGTACTATATTCTTCATATTGATCACTGCTGCAGTAGCCTTAGCTAGATTACCATAACTAACTACATTTGGGAGGTGGAAGGTGAAGGGTCCAGGAGCCCCTGGAGAATGGTCCTAGCAAAGCATGATCTAGATCTAGAGAAGAAATCCAGCTTACAGTATTCTGTAAAACTATGTATACAGGACCAAGCTGCATCTTCGAGAATACTTCTAGAATCCAACCCTTTCGAAAAAGCCATAGAAGAAGCCAAAGTCCTTGTAGTGTGGACCCTGACCCTACCTGGAATAGATTTGCCATGGTGGTATAGATAACCATTGGGAAAAAGTCTGTTTTGACCCAGGTTGTCCAGTCTTCTTACCATCACAAAAAATTAACAATTGATTCATGATCTGAAAGATTTAGTTCTGCAAAATTGTACCTGAATTGCCTGTGGACATCCAAGGTATGGAGTATCCTTTCTCTCTCATTTTTAGGTTAAGGAATGAAAGTAGGAAGTAGGAAGATGCATATTTTGACTTAAAGTAAACTCGGATACAACTTTAGACAAAAAAGAAGGATTAGTTCCCAAAGAAACACTGTCCTTGTGGAAAATGAAATAGGGTTAACTCACCATAAGAGCTTGCCACTCAGATAGCCTTCTTGCAGAGGTCAGAGCAATCAATAAAACTTTTTTCCATATTAAGAATCTCAAGTCAACCAGATTAGCTGCTTCAAATGGAGCAAGTGTTAGTTCATCTAACACAAAATTAAGATCCCATGAATGGGTCACAAATTTACTTGGAGGTCTCTTATGCAAAACCTCTTTTAAGAACATTTTGATATGTGACTGCCTTGAAAGAGGAGGACCCATGGGCAGACATGCTGAAATGGCCAATAAGTGAACCTTGATAGAGGAATAAGAAAGGCCATAGGATAGTAACTCACACTCAGAGAACAAGTAGCTGTGAATGGGTGCTGATTATGTTGTTGGCAGCAACTAGAAAACCTTTGCCATTTAATATATGATTTTCTAGTAGCATTTTTCTTGCCTCCATTAGTACCTGCTGCAAGTCCACAGACAACAGGTGCCTATAAGGAATTAAGACCTTATCATCCAGGTAGTCAGTTGAATATGATTGATGTCTGGGAGTATCAAACACCCATGTTCTTGTGTAAGTAGATCTATTCTGTGAGGAAGCTTGTGGTAATTGCCCCTGGCTATTTCCAAAAGAAGGGAGAACTACAGTTGCCTGGGCCAGAAGGGAGTCACCACAATTGTCATGGGGGATTTCTTCTGACTCTTCAGAAGTACCATGGATATTAGTGGAAAAGGTGGAAAGGCATATACAGGAACATTCATGTCCAAAGAAAATAAAAGACATCTGTCTTCCAGGCCTTCTTGCATGGAGTCATCAAATAGAATTTGCCAGTTGATTGTTCAGAGAGGAGGCTAAGAGGTCTACTTGAGGACCTCCCCACAGATGGATCAAATCTTCGAAAAACCCTGAATATAGTTTCTATTCGTGAGGGTCTGCCCTGGTCCTGTCTGCCACAGAATTTTGCTGACAGAATATAGGATGCCTGTAGTGTGAGATTGTACTGTGAAACTATATCCCAAGTGAAATTGTCCAATCTATAGAGAGGGTGTGACCTGTTTTTCCCTTGCTTGTTGAAGTACCAGATCACTATGGTATTTTCTGTAACAACTTAAACAGGTCCTGGGCACAAAAGATGATTCAGAAAGTGCTTGATCAGAGAAAGCATCTCCTTGAAATTTATCTACTTGCATTTGTCCTTGGTGTCAACCATCACTGCATTTTTATCTCTCCTGAAACTGCTCCCCAAGCAAAGTCTGAAGCATTTGTGGTGACTGACTGCTTTGGTGCTGGGAGGGAGAAGACTAGACCTTGATTTAAGGATGTCTGTTGTCACCACCAAGTGATTTCTCTTATGGCAAACGCTACTACTGGAATCTGAAAAAATCAAGGGTGTTGATGCTGGTTCCAAAGAGCTTTCAGATACCACCATATCTTTCTCATGTGCAGTTTTTCCAGGGGTATCATGAGAATCATAGATGTCATGGGAGACAAAATCCTGAAGTATTCCTAACCAGTGACTGAAACCCGAGTGGAATAAATTAAAAATAGATCTAAATAAAGATCTATTTTTTTTTTTCTGAGAACAAAATGTTCTTTGAATTGAGGCATCTAGTTGATATGCCAGGAACACATTCATGTGTCAGAGAGTCAAGAAAGCCTTTTGAATGTTCTCTTGGAATCTCAGCTTGTGCAAAAGGTCTCTCACTCAAGACAGAGATTCCTGACATTTTGAAAAATACTTTGCAAAGATAAGCAAGTCAGTTAAATATGTAAAAATGTGGATAGACTGTAGTCTGCAAAGAGCTATAACTGAAGCGAGACACTTTGTGAACACTCTTGGTGCAATGGATAATCCAAAGGGTAAGGCAGAGGACTGATAATGTGATCCAGACACACAAAAGCTTAAGGAACACCTGATGTCTGGATGAATAGGAATGTGATGATAAACATCTTTTAAGTCTAGTGTTGCCGAGAAACTTGAAATAGTAAGAAGAAGCAACAAGTTATGAAGTGACATCATTTTAAATTTGGGCATCATCACAAACAGGTTTAGGAAAGAAAGATCCAGAACTGGTCTCCAAGTGTTTTCTTTCTTTGGGATTTGGAACATCCTTGAATAAAACCCGTTCCTCACCTGAGAGGGAGGAACTGGTTCTATCATTCCCTGGGCAGCATGCGATGAAGAACAGGAGTAAAAAAATACAGTCTGATCTGCAGAATGACAAATGACCCACTGGAAAGGAGGACCCCCCCCCCCTCCACTGCCATCAGTAATCGTGATGAATGATTTTCAGAACCCATTTGTCTGAAACAATCTGTTGCCAAAGAGAAAAATGGAGATTCAGACTTTCCAGAAGAGAAAGATGGTGAGAGTGGGATGGGGTCAAAAGGTCTCTCGAATACTCATTCAGACTTGTTGGAGTGTCCTTGGTTTTGGAAGGTGTTATACTTCTTTTTGGAACCTTCTTACCACTTCTTAAACATCTGCTTACCTGAAATCTGCTGAGACTGTGCAATCTGTTTTTTGCCGAAACTGGATGAGGAGGAAGAAAATCCCTTGGACAATTTGGAAAAGGAGAGCTAAAAATTCTTAATAGATTCCCTGGATCAGCTTTTCCCTTTCATCACATGTTTTGATCACCTCTGAAGCAGAGGGGCCAAACACTAAATCTCTAACCAAGGGAAAATTTTAAATCTCATTTTTAATGTCATCTAGAAGGTTCTGAGAATGCAGCCAAGCAAACTTCCTAAAAACCATACTAGTGGATATAGGCCTGGAAGAAGTATCAACTGAGTCATACACACACACACTGCAAACAATGAGTAGTGACCTGTGCAATAAAAGAAACAACATTATTTAAAGCAGAATTTCTTCATAAGAATAAATTGTAGATAAAATATTCCTCATACTTTCACAATGTGTCAGAACATTTTTTTAACATATAAGCTTGACAATTTAAGATTCTGAAATTCAAAGGTGCAGAAGTATACACTTTTTTCTTATACCCATCAATATTTATCCCTTCCTTATCAGAAAGTGTTGGATTGGAATTAACCAAGTGCTTAGCAGCAGAGGACTCAACTAAGGCTATAGCTGCTGGGTAAATATATATATACATATAGATATATAGTATATAAAAATTTAAAAGAATGAGGGACTTTATACATCCTATCTGCCTTTCTAGGCACAGCTGGCTGACTATCAGGAAAATTTCAGGCAATATGAAACACATCCTTTAAAACAGACAGGATAGGAGGAATGGGTGTAGGCTCTGGAAAATCCTTCTGTAACAACTCGTAGAGGAACTGAGAAAACTCAGTGTTCTCCAACTGAAAACAGTGGGACATTCTAGCAATAGTCTCAGAAAAAGAGAAACCCCCAAGACAGAATAAGAAAGAGCGCTTTCCTCTGAGGCTGAATCAGAAATCCAAAGACAAAACCCTGAATCCATCCCTGCATCTTCCTGTTCAGATTCAGAATCTTGAATCTCTCCAGGAAAGGCAGCATCCCTCTTTCTTTTACCAGAAAATACTCTACAAGAAGGATCAATAGCCTGACTCAAACCCTGAACCATTCCCAATAATCTACCGCTATACAAAGAAATATGAGGAGGAGTACATACATGCTTAGTTTTCTGTTTCTTCTTGACAGGAAAAATGGGCCGAGAAGTGTTACTAAAGGCAGCCACTACAATAGGGAAACCTTCCTATTCCCTCTACCAGGAACAACTAGAGTGAGTCTCCCTTTCCCACTGATACGACCCAACAGTCACAGAGGACATGGCTAACTCCCAGTACATAGTGGATGTAGATACTAATCCAGTGGGATTAAGGGTAAAAGATGAGTGGTCTGAGGTACAGTAAATGGCCAAAGCAGTCATCCACCTGCGGCTGAGGCAAACTGATGGCCTGCTGTGGTGGCAAAGGCTGCTTGCTTAACTTCTTCTTTTTGGAGCTGGAAAAAGGACAGACTGTGGGAGAGACAATCTGTTCCATGGTCAAACCAAAAATGGTGCCTCTATCCTGGGGAAAACCTAGCAACAATGCCAGTAAAACTACCACTCCACAAAAGTTACTCTTTTTATTTACAGAAAAAAGCATGGTAGAAAGCACTTTCAAACACCATGGCAGCCCCACAGCATTAAAATAAACATAATTTCTCCACAGAAAAAGTTTATCATTTAGATAACATTGCTTTTAAACTGACAGAAACAGTGAGTGTCCTGTTTAAAAGTACATTACAGTCTCAAGACAATCCATTAAAACACAACATTCTAGCTTTAAAATAACTTTCCTGAAGGGGAAAGTAATAAAACATCGATAAAAAAAATAAAAAAATAAGAAAATGGACGTTTTCCCCCAAAGGGAGCTTATCTACCTAACTAAGGAAAGCACAAGCTGATCGTCGACCTTCAAAAGCCTCAGAGTATTCTTCAATAGCAGTAAAGCTCTGAAGGGCTTCACCCCCAAACTTGTCTTTTAGTCAGCTCACCTCAAGCTGCTTGGCAGTTTGGGCACATTAAAAGTGCCTGAATATTTGGAAGCTGGCCAGCTGTTATATCCTTGACAGGATATAAACCACATGGCTAAGGTCACTGCAGCAGTAATCAATATGAAGAACATCAGGAGGTCCTTTATCTGCCCCACACACAACTAGTTTAAGTATACCTTAATGGATGTTACTGTGTGACTTTCTTTTTAATACCTTTATGCAATCCATTCATATTATACTATCAGTAATTTGCAAAAAATGTGCTGACAACACTAAACACACTCTTTCAATATCAAAGGTAGAGGACTAAGCTATTATGCAGAAGCATCTAGATTTGTAAACAACGTAGTCCAAGCAAAGTAATCTGTGTTTAATATTACCAAAAGTATGGTTTTGCATTATTGGTTTTCTAATATGGAATACCTGTATGAATTAAACAGTGTAACTATGACTTCTTTAGGATATTATAAAGATTTAGGTATCATTATGTCTCAGGATTTTACATGAACATTGCATGTTCATGTACCTTTAAAGCCATGATTATAATGTATATTATTTTAAGATCCATAAGTTCCCAGAAGCTTGAGATTTTTAATACCTTTGTTTTTTTCTTTAGTTTGCCCATCAACTGAATATGAGGGTATCTTTTGACTATACTCAAAGCAATCTATCTAATACACTAAAACTGGAAATTATTCAATTGTTGTATACTAAAAATATCTATTTCTTGAAATGCTTGCCCATTAATCAAGATTTAGAGTTTTTCAAGTTGTATTCCATTTACTATAGACTGAGAAATGCCAACCTTACTGATGTATATAGTTCCTTATGCAGTCAGCAAATGACTGCCAGCTTAAAATTAGGATTTACTTATCATAGCTTTAGCAACTAAAATCAAGGTTTATTACTGCATTGGGAGATTCTACAGCTGAATTCTAAGACCACCTTTTATCATGTTATAGTAGTTAAGTTATAGAACGGGAGACCACTTTAAACAAGACAGGCTACCTCTTCATACAATTACAGACTAGATGGTTTTATGGCTATTCATAAATTAAACATTTCTTAAGACATAAACTCTATGATGACCCTTGGAAGTGTTATGAATTTATTACACTCCATTGTGCTAGTATGCATCAGTACTAGTTGATATATAGGCTACAAATGTCATCACCGATTTATCTATGATTATACACCCTATACTTCCTATGAGTGATCAGACATAATGCAGAAAACAGTTGAATATATACGGCTATATTACATCAGCTCAATAATTATTTACCAGAGACAAAACAGCAGTTGGAGTCAGTCACTTCTATTCACAACATACTTTAGTGCCTACTCATTCTATCCACTCATTCTATCCACTTTACTGACTATATACACCACAGATGTTAGACTGCAATCAACAGGGCTGGCCTTAGGAAAAACTGAGCCCTAGAAAAAGGCCTCCATGGTACCCCCCACCACACACACTGCCCATCAGTTTCTCACACACCATCCACAGTGTCCTAAGTTTTCTTCCATCTTGGCCTCCCCATATAATTCAGACAGACTATTCCCCTGCTGTCTCACTTAATCTTATTCTTCAGTTTAGGCTGCACTGTAAAAAAGTCATATCAGTGAATAATGTCTGCCTCCTTACTCCCCCCACCAGAAAAAGCGAACCTTCTGTGAACTCTTCTGGTGTTAGATTGGGATGTGGAAGAACAAATAGCAACAGATACATATAAAGTTGTTGATGTCAAACACGTACACAGGATGCTTCCTCACCCCCTATTGCCAAAATACAGACACTTAATATGCACCTCTCTGAAATTATACTGGTATGAAAATGGAAGATCAAATGGCTACAGTAATAAGTTGTAACTTGTTGACAGGAGTATACACATATCAAGCCTCCTAACCCCCCCCCCAAAAAAAAGATAGACATCTATGAATGCCTGCTGTTTGATTTTAAAGAAAATTAAAACATTAAGGATCAAGGTAATGTAGTCCAGCTTCTTTCTCTTACATAGCACACTGCCCCTGGACAAGCTATACTGATTTCCTATGCACACCTCTGAGATTTATAAGGGAAATTAAAGAAATAATTACCACACTGTCTCCAGCTCCCTCATAAGCTATAGTGACCTTCTGTGCCCATCTATAAGCAGAATTGGATTTAGACTTAGTAGCTCATGGTAGGGACTGAGGCACCTAAGTAAACCACTGTAAAAATCTCCTTCCTCAGTCAGAGTCTGAGGCCTAGTTTGTTCAGACGCTCTGAAGATCTAGATGTTCTGTAATGCATTTAACACTTTATTTTTGAAAGATAATTTCTTGTTAACTTTTATTTTACAGCTAGCCAGAAAAGATACTCAGTACCCTGCAATACGTTGTGTGTTCACAGATATAATTGGTGACATGCATGTGTACATACATATACACACACACACACACACACACACACACACACACACACACACACACACACACACACACACACACACACACAGTGACATTGTCCTTGACAGTCCAGATCTAAAACAAAATACACACACACACACACACACACACACACACACACACACACACACACACACACGCAGATGCTGAAAACCCCTATACACAGCAGAAACCAACAGCTTGGCAACAAGCATGTGAAAACAGCAAAACTAACTGAAGCAACACTCAAAAAAAAAAATATTTACTGAATCAAGTAATCATTTTTGTCCTTAAAAACATAGACTTCATCAGAGTTACAAGAACAATAAGACAAAGGTTTTAAATACAACAATCAATCAATGAAAATATAATTGAATAATAAAATAACAGGATTATAGGATCATAGGAGATTATGAGGCTATCAACCCAGAGGTAATTTTAAGCCTAGTCGTTTCAAGCCAATGTAATACCGTAGAAGTACTAGTCAATACCCAAGATTGCATTTAGTGATGATTGCACATGCCCAGGAGGGTTGAGGGTGCTATTCCCGTTAAGAATTTACAGTGCCCCATCCACTCATCCAGGTTCCTCTTGAAAAGTTTCATAAAGGTACTCTGTTTCAAATGAATTGGTAGCCTGTTCCAAACATGTGGCAGATGCTGGGAGATAAATCTGTCCCTCCAGCATGTCCTATTTAAGTCGCAGGCCATATTTAAGTCCCTGGAACAGGTAGCCCTAGACCCATTTGATGTATGGATATGCAGTAAATTATTAGGTATGAATGACCCATATTTAATTATACCTTCCTAGGTCTTCTATCTTTAAGGAAACACTTAACATTATTGACTTAATTCAAACCTGGAATGTGTCAGCCCTCAACTTCATTTGCCATAAACTTGTTTTTTTTTCCTCTATAACATTTTTATAATCACTCCCTGTATGACTTTTTCTAACAATTTGTAATCCATGAAACATAAATTTATATGTTCAGGAAACAAAGCTAAATGCTTATATAAAGCATTATCAATGCTGGCATTCTTAATATCATAATTATGTTCCAGGATGCATTTACAAAAATTTCTAGATATCATTCCTACATAAAAAGCAGCACATCCTTGACAGGTGGCAACATAAACAAGACCTTCTGTGGAACAAGTAAATATGTCATTGGCATAAATAGTAAGATCTAAATGTTAAAAAATAATAAATTTAACATTCCTCATAAAATGACATGCCCTACAAGTTCCACAAGCAAAAGTGCCAAACTCTTTTTTAGAATTATCCATATCCAAAATATTTTTCAGCTGTTATTCATCTTAAATACTACCTTAGGTCTTTCTCCCACTTAAATAATTCTGGGTTACACCTAATAATATTTCAATTATCAACCAAAACAGATTAAAAAAACATTATCCAATGACATGTCAAAGACACAAGAAGTAATGTGCGATGACATATCCTCTGATTTATGGAAGGAATTTTTAAATACCCTGTCCTCAGGAAGGGTGCAAAATACACGTTTCTAAAACATTATAAATGTTATAATCCAAAATATGAGCCTTATACCCCTTTTCTAAAAATGTATTTATAATCTTAAAAAAAATCATCAAGCAATAAATTATCATCAGTAAGTCTAGAAGCTCTAATAAAATATTATTCTTAATGTGATATGGATTCTGTCATAAGACAAATAATTATTAGCAGCTGTATCCCTTCTATATAAAGAACTATATAAAGAATGTGTTTGAATATAAATTCCAATATAAATATCTAAAAAATTATCCTTAGAACCATATCCATTCTTTACAAATTTTAAAAAAGTAGTGGCAGAATTCATTCTTTCCAAAAAAGACTCACAAAAATCAGTAGAACCATTTACTACAAAAAAAGCATCTATAAACCTAAAATAACTTTTATCATACTTTTATTGCTTCAATGAGAGAGAATTTCATATTCCCCACCATCCTAAAACAAGCTTAGAAAAAAAGATGGAGCAACTGCCGCTCCCATAGCAACACCTTTTAATTGTTGCTAGGAAGCATTATTTCCAATAAAAAAAATATTATTCAAAATAACATCCAAAAGTAAACAAACTGTATTAATTTTAATATTGTCCTAGTCAGTATAGTGGGTTAAACATAACCTAAGAAAAATCAAGTCCTTGAACCATAGGGATAGCTGTAAATAGAAATTGTATGTTTACCATAAAAAGGTATAAAATCCATCATCAATGGAAAACTGTTGAAGCTTGAGTAAAAAATCTTCTGAATCTTTTATATAAGAACGTACATTTTGTACTAATGGATTGATTAAAGAGTCTATATAAACAGACAATGTTTCAGTCACTGACCCAGCAGCCGATTCTATGGGTCTAAAGGAGGGGTTTACCACATTCTTATGGATCTTGGGAATACCAATAAGACAGCAATTTTCAGTTGCATAATGACTAAAGATTTATAGCTCTCCAAACCAATATAACCTTACTCAAATAGTTCAAGTTACACATTATAAATATATTGAAATTGTTTATATATATAAGATAGGGACACCTTCTTATATTCAACTTCATTGGCTAACATTGATTCCATAGTTAGAATGTAATGTTTAGTGTGCATAATTACCATGCCACCTCCTTTATCAACCTTCATAAAACATAAATCAAACCTGCCAACATGTTAAAATAACACTGTGTTTTTTTCAGCACATATATTGAAAAACTTATTAACAGGAGGTCATTTCAAGCCTGATAAAATTTGATCTTCACAAATATTTCCAAAAACTGATAGCGTAGGTATAAGAAGGGAATTATAAATGGAAGGTTTAAATAACACACTATTATTTAATTTAACATTATGCAACAAAAAAGAAATATTCAGCTTTACAATATATAAGTCTCTTAAAACATGACCCAAATTGGCTTTCCTAGCAGAAATAAAGTTAAAACCTCAAGAAAAAATGCTAAGTTGTGCTTCCGTAAAATATTCATTAGTCAAGTTCAAAAAAATAATTGTTCAATTTAGTCTTGGAATTTAATACATTTAAAACATAATTTCTACATCCTCTCTCTCTCTCTTCCCTTGTAATTCCCTTGTAATTCCATTTGTGATCCATTCCCACATCCAAAGATTGTTCATGTATATCCAGGTGTAATGGGTTTCTGAAGAGAAGTTCTGCTGGTTTGGATGAAACTTTCTTGGCCGCCAGGCAACTGGAATTTTGCAAAGGTGGAAACGCATCAAGATGATCTAAACAAACTTCATTGACTGAGAACAATGACGTTGGCCCATGGGACTGAACCAAGTTCATAACAGCACTAGAGGGTGGTAAATAGGTCATATCATCCTTATAAGCATCAATTTCTCCTTATTTATTTAATCTTATGAGAAATGGTAACTTTCATAGTGTTATCATTTTTATGAAGTATAGTATCATATTCAAATTTATGAAAGTTAAAAAGTGTTGACTTCTTCAAACTGACATCTGTTGGTGAATTTCTTCACCCAATGTGGAAATAAGGGACTCATTATGTCTCATTAATATTCTTAATAATTGTAATCTACTATTGTTAAAGATTTTTTAAGTTCTCCAAAGATAATAATATATAAAGACACATTTAATCTAGAGCAATTACAGGTAAACCACCCAGACCTAGCCAACACTGAAATACTGGCCTCCTGTCTAAAAAATCAACCACAATAAACATATAGTCTTACTATCAGTATACACCCCTTCTGGCAACAACCCATCTATAACTGAAAACCTACTTTCCTGGTCAGCCATCATATTTAGCCAAGAAACCATAATAATAGGAGACTTCAATGCTGACTGGTGAACATGTTCCTCAGAAAATCCCTCCAACTACATAAACTTGCATGGTTTCACTCAGATAATACGCACACCAACTAGAGTAGACAAAACACAGCAACAAACAGTCAATTCTTGACTGGACCCTAACCAAGAAACCCTCACTAATCTATCACTCAGGTTGTCACCCTGACAGCCCAAGTGACCACCTACCAACCTATCTCCTGAGGCATCATAACTGTCCCACTAAAAGTGTGATATACAAACAAGTATGCAACAAAAGAAACTTTTCTACAGATACTTTTAAATTACTTCTCCAGAGTTGCGATTGGTCCCCCCTAAAACACCTCCCGTTAGACTCCGCTGTTCAATATTTTACTAATAAATATCTTGATATTCTCAACAGTATGGCTCCCATCAGGAATGTTAGAACTAAAGCTAACTACTGTCCATGTCTCACTAAGGAAAGCATACAACTACTAAAGCAAAGAGATAAAACTCTGGTTCCAACATAAGGCCAACAAAAGTAAGGCCTCCTTTGATAACTATTGTTACATAAGTAATAAATTAAAAAAACAAATAAAGAATGATAAAAAAACTTTTCTATGCCAGAATCCAACACAAACACCAAAACAATTTACAAAACTTCTGGTGTACCACTAAGCAACTTCTATATCCAGGCAAATCCTCAACCCCAACCTCCAATACCTCTGATTTTAAAGAAAGTATAGCTACCCAATTCAACTCTTTCTTTACCAAGTTTATACTCTCACTCATAAAAAAAAAAATAATACTCCACTAGTCACCCAACCTGGAACCAATGTTACCCCCAGTACACTCTTTCTCCATCCTGTCCAAACAGAAATAATAAAAAAAAACTGTAAAACCAAATTAAAACTCACATCACTTACCACTGATCAGCTACCAAATGAATACCTCAAGCTAACAGCTGATGTCATCTTTGAACAATACATCCCTAAGATTTGGAAAATCACCTATGTAATACCTCTCCACAAAGGTGATTCCTTACTAGAACTTACCAATTATAGACCAATATCCATTTTATCACCTCTTTCAAAAATTTTGGAAAAATGCATCCATTCTCAATTATTGGACCATCTATTAAATATCTGTTAACCAATTCACAACATGGCTTTTGACCCTGACAAAGCACCACAACTGCCCTATTAATTTTCCCCAGCACTGTAAATCAGTTCAAGAATGATGGACAACTTGTCTTGTTTGTCTTTCTAGATATGTCTAAGGCATTTGACACAATATCCCACCAAAACTTCTGATATGAGCTCACATCCCCTAATATATCTCAAGACACCCTCTCTTGGTTCCACAACTATCTTTCCAATTGCCAACAGCCTGTGAAGTGGCAAAATTATCTCTCTTCCCTGCTACCAGTACCTGTCAGTGTCCCACAAGGTTCAGTACTAGATCCACTTCTCTTCTCTGTCTCACAGACTTCACATCGCTACCAGCCATGTTGATATCATCCAATATGCAGATAACTCCACTGTCCTCTGTGCTGCACCCTCCCTGCCACAGCTGTAAGAAATTACCCAAAAATCCTTTTCTGCTGTTGAACCTTAGCTACACAACTATCAGAGTTAGCACTTTAACATTGCTTCATATAACCAGACATTAATCGAGCCAATCTCAGAAACCAAGCTACTAGCTCTCACCATTGATAGCAGTTTGAGATTTGACAAACATGTATTATACACCACTCTCAGAGATACTAAAAAATGACCCACAGGAACCAGAAAACTCCACACTCCTGGATACTGGATACAATCTTGTTTATTTGTGGTCAGTCCTAAGTTGAATTAATAGCAGCAAAACAGCAGATGATGAAAATCAGCAAATACCAGATAGCAGCATAAAGCTCATTCCAACAATATCCAAAGAAAAATAGCAGCAAACCAAAATCTTTGTGTTAAAAATCAACGAACAGCAATACAATGATCTCCTAGCACCTCAGCTATAACAGTCCTTTCAGAGTACTTTATGTGTGTAAAAATGTCACTTTTTATATAAAAGCAAATCAATTAATCCATTAATCATTCATCTAAACAAGTGCAATCAATTAAATATAAAGAAGTGTATTACTTGTTATTAAAAAAAGCCCACATAAAATTAGGTTCTCTCTATAGAATTAAGTCTTTCCTTACCAGCTCCTCCAGACAAGCTATTGCCAGGACCCACTTATTATCTACACTTGCCTCTCCTATATTCACTGACCTTAGAAAATCAGACCTAAATAGACTTGAAACATGCTACCACAAAATAGCCAAATTCACTGCAAACCTACCTCACAGAACCCATCACTGTGTTGCTCTCTGACAAGTAAAAAGGCTTTAGCTGTCCAGTCTCTTATCCTTCAATCAATTTACACTAGCCCATTCTGTCATACATCAACCTGATAAATGTCTAGCTCTCCAAATCCTAGTAAAAATCCATACTAATAAAAGACATCTAAGATCCTTTAACAAATTCCTGCTGAACATTTCTAAATCCAGTAACAGCTTTGAGGACTCTCTTTATTCATATCCCGTCTCTAAATCATGGAATTGCAATGTTAAATCATGGGAGTCCATCCCTCAGAATATTCTTAACGCCAATAACCCTACTTTGTTCAAAAATCTGTTTAAAACTAATCTAAATGATAGTTGGTTATGCTCCTGCTCATTCCAGACTGAGCTGTTATTTTTCCTTCCTTCTTCATTCTTCTAATACTTTTTTATTCTGCTTTACTTCTACACTTGCCAAATTCCCTAGTCAACCCTAGGTCCTCTCGTAATCTCTCCAAACCGCATCTGCAGCTATGCTTTTCTCTAGATTTCTACTCATCCATTTTCTCTCCCATTGTTTATTTTATTTCACGTCTACTATCTGAAACCTTATCAGAATTCTGTAGATAAACTGTACAGAGTTCTCCAAAACTAACTGATGTTGTCCATGACTCTGATAATACTTGTATCCACATTTTTGAATGTTGTCATACTATTTCTATTTCTCATTACTGTTTAGAAATTTTGAATGATAATCTGATTTCTACAAACTAATTTGTATACCCCAGTATACCTGTGTTATTTTATTCTGTGTAAAAACAGTAGTTGTATCAGTATGATCATAAAACGATTATAATAATTGTACCTGTCTCAGATTATCTTAATGTTGAACTTTCAATGTTGTAATTTTATATGTGGAGCTTTTCTCCCCTCCCTCTGCTGAAAATGGGCTACTAGCCTAGCCATATCTCTCTGGTAAACAAATGTCAAATAAAAAAAAAAATAAAATAAATAGAATCTGAAACAGTCACCCCAATGGGGCATTTGAAAAATCGAAGTCCTTTAGGGCCAATTTTCAAAAAACACATCAGTTTAGATAAAAATTATCATAAATCAGTGACCTGTATTTTTTTTACTTCTCAAATGTATATAATAAAGTTTAAAAAGTCTGATCATACTGTGCAGAGTTAACATTAAAGTTAGTATTAAAGTCATTACTAAATGAATCAACCAATGTAGGGAACAATGCCTCTAAGGCTTAACAGGAGATGTAACAACTAAGGGGCAACCAGTGTTCACAGCTTCATCACCTTGAATACTAATAGCATGTCCCAATGGAAATGAAAGAATCATTTCTGTAGAGTTATCTGTGGAGTGCAAGGTAAGTAATTCTTGTGACAACTCCAGATTAGAGACTTGTGTGATAATTGTGCAACCAAGAATTGTAATGCACCAAAACTTCCATGATAGATTGATTGGTAGCAACCGAAGAGTGTACATCTTGTATCACTATCAACTCCGGCCATAAAGAAGCAAACTGAGCCGACAAACAACAGAAATCAACAGCTTTGCAAGCAAAGCATGTGAAAAGAGCAAAACTAATGGAAGCAACACATGAAAAAAATAAAAATATTTATTAAACCAAGTAAGTGCTTTCATCCTTAAAAATATTGACTTCATCAGCATTACAAGAACAATGAGACAAAAGTTTTAAATACAACAATCAAAAATGCAAATATAATTGAATAATAAAATAATGACCCATATTTAATTATAACTTTTATCTTTAAGGAAACACTTAATATTAATGATTTCATTCAAACCTGGAAATTTGTCGGCCCCCAACGTCATGTGTCATAAACTTTCTTTTTCCTTAAAGATAGAAGACCTAGGAAGTTATAATTAAATATGCATCATTATTTTATTATTCAGTTATATTTACATTGATTGATTGTTGTATTTAAAATGCTTGTCACATTGTTCGTGTAAATCTGATGAAGTCTGTGGTTTTAGGACGAAAGCATTTAGTTGGTTTAATAAATATTTTTGTTTTTTTTCATGTGTTGCCTCAGTTAATCCCTAAACACACACACACACACACACACACACACACACACACACACACACACGCGCGCGCGCGCGCGCGCTCACACACACATAAGTACTCTCATGTGTGCATACAAAGACACTCGCAACATGCTTACCTTACAGGCAAATTAGTGGAATGCTGATTCAATTATGATATATCTTACAGCTCTTGGAGGAAACCAGAGCATCTGGACTAATTTCAGCTGAAGACACGGAGAACATGTAGACTCCATGTAAAAGGAACCACAGACAGTGACTAAACCATAGAATCAGCTGCTTATTCTGTGCAATATTGTTGTTTGTTTATGATGGAACGTGAAAGAAATTTTGCCTAGCTTGTTACTCTAAAATATACTGTCTTTAACCCCCCCACACACACACACACACACGCACATACATAAAATCCACACCAGTGATAATTTTCCACTAAGTTTGGCAAGTACAGTGCATTGTGAGACACTGCTCCTTCCAAGTCATATCAGGAGGTATTAGGCTGTGATCACTCAACAGCAAACTTAATTCACTTTCATTCCCAACAATTACAGCCACATTATATACAGGGCACATTTTAGGTGCTTGATAGTGGTTGAAAGAATGACTACATTAACATATTCCAACACAGATGAATACTAGTTCTGCAAAGCCAAACTACTAACTGTTTAACTTTATTGTGAAGGTAGAGTCTTTCATTTTCATCTTTGGAAGCAGACCCCCTTCATATACAGGAATTATAGGGACTTTACTAGTTGCATATACTGAAGATGTCTTACCATAATAAAACAGAAAAAATTAATAATGGCCACAATACTTTATTACTATCCCCCTCCACACATACACACACAGACACACACAGACACACACAGACACACACACACACACACACACACACACACACACACACACACACACACACACACACACGCACACACACATGTCCACATAGCCACTTTATTGATTGTATACACAATAAATGTCTGATTGCTATCAAATGAATGACTAAATACATAAGTAATTGTTACAAATAATGTGGCTCATTTCAACTCCTCCTCCTCCCCCCACCCCACATACACATACATACACAAACACACATGCAGCATGTAACAAAAAATGCATACAGTCTTACTGTATAGGCTGACTGGCAGTAGACATTGGATCAAAGATTTTAATTTAAAAAATTCATAAGAAATTCACTTAAGCTCACAAATCTATCCACAAGTCACTCCATGTATCCTATCACATTGATTTAAACTGCCTCAGACAACAATCACCTGAGGTAATCTGAGTCAATGGAAAACATTGCTTGCTGCTTCATCATCTGCCATTGGAATGTTGTTTTTACACCTCTAAAACATTAGGAAGACTTGTAATAAGATGAAATTGCCTTATTCTCAACAATGACACATACATACAGTAAATGTTGTCTATTTAAAAAAAGCCTAGTTAAGTCAGCTGCCTTTTTAAAATAGAAACTGGAACATGCATGGAGGTCAGTGTCCCAAAATGGGAAAGTAGGATATTTTTAAAAGAAAAGAAAAGCAATGACAAATAATGTATTTTACTTTGGGAGGGCAGCAGCTTAGTAGTCTGGTACCATGAGCTGCTCTTGCCCAGAACATGTCAGAAGAGTACACAACAATGCATAAACGGTATTAGGCAAACTGAGCAAATTTAATGCAGTTTCTCACAATAGTTTACATTCTGCATCTGTGTGAAGTTCAGATGTAAAGTTCTTGCCATATACTCATAAGTTTTACTGACTAACAGTCATAACATTTGCTGCTTGCAGCCTGCATTGCATTCTTCAGATCAAACTCAACTGTACCCGCACACATTCACTTTTAATCTGATCCTTTGCTTCCAAATCTTTAGTTTTACTTTTTCACATCTTTGATTAATGATTATGATTCTCCCATAGCCTAAAAACTTAATTAATGTCTTTGCAATGTGCTACTGCATGCCTGCAGTCACACTGCTTACAACCCGTGTGTTGGACTGCTTGTTTGTTACCCACATCATACTAGATTATCACACAGTATCCTAAATCATCAGCTTTTTATTTTCTTTTATTCAGTATACTCATTTTCCCTCACAGCATTAATTTCATTCACATCTAACACAGTGATGCTTTTAAGATGAACTCTTAAGAGTTCACTCACTTTATGCACATGTACTTTTATATCAAACACCAGTTCTGTTTCTTTCATAAGTCTCACTTTCAATTAACTGATCCTATACACAATTCTATCTCCTATCCATGAATTGTGAAGTCATCAGTCACACACTTTCACTTGATGTTACTGTAGGGATACCCAAGTCCAGGCTATTGTCAAGAACATTAAACATTTGTCTTTTGAATTCCTGCACCCTTCACTATATGCTATTTAACTGATAAAGTCCAGCATGTCTGTTGTAGTTTAATGGGTTGCCAGATGTATTTTCACTAAATCTGAGTTTCAAAGGAAGAGAAGTTTACTGTTTGCTATGTTCAGCCTGTTTTCAATGTGAGAGTGTTGTTTTGTTTAGAAAATGTCTGCCAGTGTTTTTGCTGCGAAATTTGAAATAAAAAAATAAAATGAAATCCAAAACTCTGTGATAATTGTAAAAGTAAAGAAGAAAATAGACTGCATACTGACAGGTCTGAATACTGTTTTATGGTAACTGGAGGCAGACCAATAAGTAATGAAATATTGGTATGGCTGGCGAGGGCCTGGTTCATTACCCTGCATAGGGCCCCATTTGACCACGATCCAGCTCTGTTGACACTAGAGATATACATTGAAAAATATGGCATTATCAGTCATTCAAGTAGATCAGACCTGTACTGAGTGATGTCAGAGGAGATAGCTATTCATGATGACAGAGAAGATATAGGAATGGCATATATGAGATGTGGGTGCCCAGCAAGCATGCAAGCCCCTTCACAAAAAAAGTATGTTTTATGCAGTGCAACAATGTGAGGTATTGCCAGCTATGCCAGGAGAAGTACGGCAGTGGATCTGTAACATATGCCAGCACAGCTAGCTGGAATTTTATAAACAATTATATGTCATTTGTATATCAAACTGATTTGTACAGATGCTTGTGCTGAAAAATGCATTTTTAAATATGCTTGTGTTAAAAAAATGTATCAAGAGTGTGCCCTAATGGACAGAAAAAGACATATACTTGCATTATTGTAATTGTTGAAATGTATATGTTTTAACAGAGGATACTGGAAGAGAAGAGGTTAATCTCAAACTTTGAAAATAGTTTGAAATTAAATTAACTGGCTTAAGCCATAAAGATTGCATCTTGCATCTTACAGTTCTCAATGCAGCCAGAGACAAAACATCTGTACTAGGAGGCTTCCTGCATTGTCATTGGGATGAACTAATTGCTACTCTGGAAGGGTGGAGGTTTGAAATTGTTTTATGACTTCCAGGAGCTGCAGCAGATCTTAGCAAGGTTCTGTATGTGTGTATTATTGACACATATGTGCCAATTCCTGACAGCTTCTAGCCAAGGGGGGGGGGGGGGGCATGGGAACCAGAACTCAGATGACCAGATGTATGTGATGTCATTCTATAATCCATCACTAAAAATAATGTTTAATTCTAGGTGAGACTGAAGTCTCAGGGCACTCTGTTTTTTGTAACCTGATAAAGAAGGATCTCTCATCTACTTCATCTTGCTTTGTTCTAGTAAGTAACCAGGGAATAATAATTCTTCAGACAGTATGGAAAACATAGTGAGATTAGTTACGTATCGTTTTTCTGTAACTGTGTGAACCTGTCCACTGTGTTATTTTTTAATATTTCCTGTGAGTGAAACTCTGGTGTTTATTGTAAATAGATATTTAGTATCATCATGTTTTTTTTTATTATTTATTATTAAATATATTTAAACTTTTCATTGCGGCTGGTCTTTTAGAGAATATTTTAACTTTTGAGAGTACTTATATCTGTTGGTGACACAGTGGCCACTCCTGAAATGTTAGCTTTTTGGTCAACAGTACCATTTGTATTAATATTAATTTCACTCAGTATAATTGAGTACTTTTGTAAGAGCCTTAGTGTAGCTGGGTTTGTAGTGTCTTGTAGTGGTGTAACTACCTTATAGTCTGGGCAAAAGGTGGCATAGATAGTAAATCTGTGCCAGCCTTTCCCAGGTGTGTGTGTGTGTGTGTGTGTGTGTGTGTGTGTGTGTGTGTGTGTGTGTGTGTGTGTGTGTGTGTGTGTGTGTGTGTGTGTTCTACTTTATAATGTCAACTTACCATTTCATTGACGTTCAAAACAGTGAGATAAAAACGTTGGAGGTTTACAATCACAAACTCCTGGAACATCGTATTTGACTTGGTACTTGACCACCAATGATAAAATTACAAACAGAAGCAAATTAAACCCACCAAAGTTGGGGCTTCAAACCCCCTCCCCCCATGTGGGGGGGTTGCACCTGAACTTTACTTCTGAACTTCACACCCCCGTACTTAAATATTCCAACTCCAAGATCGCACTACAGTGGTAAAAAGGCATAGTTCGCCATGGTGGCCAAGTGGTTACTTTCCCAGAGAGAAAACATGATGTTCCAGGAGTTCATGTTTGTAAACTTCCGATGTTTTTGTCTCACTGTTTTAGTCAATTAAATGGTAAGCTGATGTTATGAAGGGGACCTGTGTGTGTGTGTGTGTGTGTGTGTGTGTGTGTGTGTGTGTGTGTGTGTGTGTGTGTGTGCAAATCAAATCTCAAAGAGTGTGTGTCACTTGGAGCAGGGCCACAAAGCACTGGTTTCAAAGAGGGAGTGGTGGAGAAATTGGCTTGGACACTCAGCTGAGGTCACAGCTCTATAGCTGCACCAGTGGAGGAACCTTATTGGGGATCTAGAGGGAGACAGATAGAGAAACCCAGACCCAGGACTGAGTATGTTCCCTGCATGCTCTTAAGGAAAACTGTGCTTGATGCAGAGAGCTGCACCTAGAAATATTGTGTGTATCCACTTTTGTTCCAAGTGAAAATCCATCTCCAGTGCCAGTGATGAGGATTCAGACTCCTTGACTACTGGCCCAGAGTTGGGCCATCATATATTGGTGAGCAGTGGTGTGGATATTAAATGAACTTATGTAGCCTTTAGGCAGTTGTCACTAAAGGTGTGTCCTCTCAGCAGCCACAAGGTAAATATATAGAGCTTCATTATTGCAACAGTTTTATTTTATTTTATTTTTTTTTGTTTAGTCAGAGAAAGGAAGCAAAGATGTCAGCAGAGGGTTATGGCAAGCTGACAAAGAATCAGTTGGCCAAGGTGTGTGAAACCAAAGGACTGGTGCATGACAACCTGACTAAAGAGAAAATGATTTCAGCCTTAGTCACAGCTCAGATCAGCAACCAGGAGAATAACCAGTCTGGTGATGGGGATTTGCAGCCCTCAGAAACAGGACATTTCACCTTTTTCCCAAAGGACTTAAAAATCTGTCTGGAGTTAAAAAGACTTGAACTGGAGGTCAAATATTTGGAATTAGAATCAGTAGAGAAACTGCGGCAGGCAAAACAGATGGAATTAGAATCAGGAGACAGACTGCAGCATTTAGAGGCTAAAAAAATGAGAGACTGCAGTGTTTGGAGACTGAAGAAAATGCAAAGCAGTGTCAACATGAGAGGGAGATGCTGACTCTTTGCCAGGGTCACGGAGGTAATGGGGAAGGGAATAACCAAACCCCAGAAGCAATAAAGGCCAGTAAATTTCTTCCACAGTTTACAGAGGTGATAATTTTGATAATTTTATTCATATATTTGAAAAATTATGTAAACAGTATAATGTTGACCAAGGGCTCTGGGTATGATTCCTGACCTTCTTACTCCATGGTAAAGCTGCAACTCTGTTTCTAAATTGTCTGATATTGATTGTTTAAACTATGATAAAGTAAAGAAATGTTTACTTGAATATTTTAAGTTAACACCTGAGGCTTACAGAAAAAAAGTTTCATGAGTACAGACACTAGGCAGATGAAAGTGTGTGTGATTATATTGCTGAGATAAGCCCTTATTTTCATAGCTGGGTGAGTGGATGTCAGGTCCCCACTTTTGAAGGGCTCACAGACCTTTTGGTAAGGTAACAAGCCCTTAGCACTTTGCCTGAGTACATGAGAATCTGGTTAGCAGACGGAGAGTGTAACTCTCCAGATGAACTGGGGAAACAGGGGGAATCTGTACTTAGCAAGAAGGGCATTACTGTACAGGAAGAGGACAGCCAGTGCTGCACATTGATATATAAGGAAACCCATGGAGGGCAGCCAGAACCACACCAACAGAGTCCATCAGTACCAGGGGAAACCACTAGTTCAGATACACAGCCAGGATCAAGGGTTAAATGTTTTAAATGTAACCGGTGGGGCCATATATTATATAGATGTTCATGGAGGCATGATGGGGAAAAAGGTGGGGGAGCCAGCAAGTAGGAATAACAGTATGCCAGTGGTAAGTTGTGTGGAGACAACAGGGGTACCAAACTATCACCAGAGGTTATATCCTATCTTAGTGGATGGAAAACATACCACTGCTAAGAGAGACACAGTCTCTGACATAACCATTGTGAAGCCTGCAATCATTGAAGGGGAGTAGTATTTGCTTGGGCAGTCCACTCCAGTCCAAGTTTTAGGAGAGACTGCATTCCAAATGCCTTTGGCCAGGGTTCACCTTGACTGGGCAGGAGGAAAAGGAAGCAAGCAAGTAGGTGTGTTTGAGGATATCTCTGCAGATGTCTTGATAGGGAATGATTTTGATAATGCAATACCTTGTGTGCATGCAGTTATATGCAGTCAGGCTTGGAGCCAGGCATGTGGGGCTGATAGCCTGGGGAGACCCAGACAGACCCCACACCTGAAGCCAGGGCTGGTGAGGTGGCTATTTCAGGGAAAGAGCTACTCTGTAGCAGTGAGCCTGAGGGTGAGCCACAGCTGCTGGTAGATACTGATGTTCTCTTGGACAGAGTGACTGCAAGGGAAGAGGTGAGTGGTAGTACCCAGGCTGACAGTGAGGCACTGCTGTCAAAGGCTACCAGGCTTCCTGTAGAAAGGGAGCTGGGAAGGGTCACAAAGAGAGAGTTGAGATAGGCTCAGCTGTCGGACCCTACACTAAGAGGCTTGAGGGAGGTAGCTAGGGAGACACCTGATCTTCAAGGAAAAGGGGAGTCTGCATACCAGAACAAAAGGTTACTGTATAGGGAGTGGACCCCGAGGGAGAGCTAGAGGGTGAGGTAATACAGCAGCTGGTAGTGCCTATAGCCTACCATCTGGCACTTCTAGACATACCCTGTGACATTTCTTTTGCAGGTCATATGGGCATAAAGCATAGCAAGAGACCTATTATGCAGAACTTGTATTAGCCTGGGATTACTAAGGATGTAACAGGGTACTACAGGACCTCTCAACAGTGCCAATAAGTAGACAAGACAGAAGACAAAGCCAAAGCTCCTTTGATGTCTTTGCCTGTGAGTGAGGAGCCATTTCAGAGGGTAGCTATGGATATTGTGGGGCCTCTGAGTACCACATGTTCCACAGGGAAGAAGTATATTCTGGTGGTAGTAAAATATGTTACTACATACCCAGATGTGGTGGCTCTGTTCTCCATCGAGGCAGAGAAGGTGGCAAAAATGCTTTGTTAGGAGATTTTCAGCAGGGTAGGTTTCCCAAGAGAAATACTGACTGACATGGTACAAATATGATTAAACATGCAAGAATTAAAAATGTGCAAACATGACTATAACAAAATGATACAAATATAGTATAAAACATCCATGGACACTCATAATAATGAATCATACACACAAATGAATATTCAACTGCTGGATCACTGAAAGAAAAATTGTAATCAAATGACTGTCAAGAAGTGAAAATGCATGTCAGATTTCGCCATCTGCTGGCAAGAAGATATTTTTAGGTCACCTTCAAAAGATTAAATGTTCTTGTTATAAAGTGTTTTCTGTGTATAACTACAAAGCTAAATGTGCATTGTATTGAATAGATGGGTTTGTGGAGTTAAATATGGTTTGGGGATTGAGGGGTGAGAGTATGTGTATAAGAGTGAATGTGGGTTTGGGTTACAGCCAGGTAAGGGGGCAGCATATGAAAATGTTTGTCGGGATGTGTGCACAATAGGGATAGGGCAGGGTTTATGTTAGGTGTGTTATGTGTTTTGTGTGTGTGTGTGTGTGTGTGTGTGTGTGTGTGTGTGTGTGTGTGTGTGTGTGTGTGTGTGTGTGTGTGTGTGTGTGTGTGTGTGTGTGTGTGTGTTTGTGTTTATTTTATCTCCTATATGTCTTGTGCAGTGGTAGTATTACTAGAAGAAAATTTCTAAGGTCAGGTGTAGGGTTGGGCAGTGGCAGTGTTAGTACACATTAATAAGGTGGAGGGGGGGTCAACTTTCCATATGTCTTAACTCCTATTACCAAATCTACATAGTAAGTCATTGGAAAGTTGTTGATAACTCCCTCTGTGGAACATATGTGGCGCATATGCATAAACTCTGACTTTGGTATATTGTTTTCCATGTGAAGGAAATGACAGTTAAAAGCCAATATTAGATAGGTGTTTAAGAAAGGTTTCCAATGTACAGGTATCTTCATTGTGCCATCAATAAGCCTGGTTACATTAAATCAGGGAACTCAGTTATGAAAATCTCAGCAAATATATTAAAATTCAAACCAAATCTAGTATGATTGATATAGTGTGCAAATTCTTGTAATATATTTTTATACCCAGACCAGATCATCTGTGGATGATACATGGGCAGTTATATTATTATACTGCCTGTGATAGTCATTTAGTTTTATAGAAGCGTAAACATATAAAAATATCTATGTTCCTGCCAGCAAATGGTGAGATCTGACAAGGGTTTTCAGTTCTTTCCACTCATTTGATTATTTTTTGTTTTCTTTCAGTGATCCAATAGTTGAATATTGGATTAAATTTTTTTTTCCTTTCTTTCAGTTTTCAGGAGTCAGTAATAAATTAAGCATTCACAGTAGCTATTTATTCATTGATGTGTTTGATTCATCATCATGACATTGGTATAAATTTGTTATGGTTATTTTTAACATTTAATTTATACCCATTTAATTATATTTATACCAGAACATTTTAATAGACTGAATAGCAATATATGCACATTTTTATGCTTCGCTTAAAATGTTTTTAGTACCGGGATCTTGTTATTCCTAGTTAACTCACATGACCAGAGTAATCATTGCTATTTAAGTTCTTGAGCAGGAATGTGGTATTAGATACACTGAGAAAGCTGATAGTTTATCAGTGAAATTGATCTTTTTGGTGGACCCTTTTGCTTGCATTAGTTTGTATGCAATAAATGGATTATTAGCAGCTTTATTTCATGGTGCTGGTGTTTTGTAGAGCCTTGGATTGCCATTTCTCCATCTACATGAATCAGTATTTACCAGCCATGTGTACTTTTGTTGTGTTTCTAGAGAATATGGTATCCATGAACATGGACAGGAAATTGGGGGAGGCAGTATCACATTGTATTGGGACTTCAGTGTTGTGAACATTGGCAGTGCGTACTGTGTAGCCGTGCAATACCAGTATTGGAGGGGTACTGTCTAATAGATGGTTTAGTGCTTCAGGTATGTGTATGGGAACCTTGCTGTGATGCTTTGACCTCTCAAATGTGAAGAGGCAGTAGATGATAGGCATTCATGATCTCATGAACGGGCCTGGCTAGCTGATGTACTAAGTAGTTGAACATGGGATAGTTATGATGTAGAACTGCAGGACTAGGTGTGACTATTGAGTTGGGCTGTCCCCACAGTGGAGCCAGAAGAGTGTTGTCCACAATCTTGGGAGTACTCACACTTAGGGAGTGGAAGATGTGCACCAACTTCATAAGGCTGGCTTATGACTGTGTATTGCACATCCAGCCCTTTGCAGAGCTACAGTGGGCTTTTGCCATTATCCTCTTGGAAGTACCAGTGGATGCCACTGCCCTCAAGTAGCATGTCTGCTCCAGGTCCCTATATGGCATGTCACTACGCATGTGGTAGTATGTGTCCTGCAGTCCCTGCAGTGATTGCATTCCTCATGCAGGCCATATAGCACATTTAGCATCGCTGATATGGTGTGCATATTGGCTGTCTGTGCCTGGATTACTGACCTGCACACTTGCTGATTGATGCTAAATACTTGTCAGACTGTGCCATGTGTATGGTGCCACAGTTGTCAGCCACAGATGAACCATTTATCACAAGCAAGGGGCTACCTGTTGTGCTGGACTCTCCTTCAGTACAACTTGTAAAAGCATAACGATAACATACTTGTGGAAATGCTGGAAAACATGTATATTTCCACTAGCACAGGGCACATACGCTGCTACATTCTGTATTTGTGTAGCCTATGGGCACATACATACTTAGTGGTGCAGTTTGAGGTTATAGGCCCAGTGCAGCTAGAGAGCAGATATGAAAGAAAACATACACTCGAAAGGGTCACTCTTCAAGACTAATGGAACATGGTATTACTGGACTGGTGCATCCTCGGTAGTCACTCTGGCAGTCTTCACCAGCCTGGCTTCTATATTCAAACATCTTCCAGACAAGGGGGATCTCATAACTTCTCCAGACCAAGTTACCAGGAACTCAACCAACTCTCTGAGATACCTTTATGTTAGTAATCCACCTCCTGGGATGGAACTGTCACTGGCACAATCATGTGCCTTCATCTTGGCATGCAGCATTATATTGGTGATTTTACAATCCACCTGTACTTCTGACTTTTATGGCCACCCACAGCATTGATGTCCTTCACCACTCTGGCAGCATCTAATCCCTAAAGCATTGTCTGCTTTATCCTACTCAAGAATGCATATGCCATGTATGCACAGGGATCTGGCTTTTGTGGCGTGAACTTTTGCAATCAATGCTATTCTTTCAGTCTCATGATAAGATTTGTATACCTATGGGTTACAAGGTGGATCACTGTGTGTGCATGTGTGGGTGCATGCACCACTGTCTTTTGCATTCTCTCAACACTGTCACCCTGCCACCACTTGATGGCCACAGACATAATGGTTAATATGTTGTCAACATTCATAACCTGTGCCACACTGACATCAGCATGTTACTACTGCCTCCACCAGTCCTACAGCACTATTCTGACAGCACATAGTGAGACATATGAATCTACACAGTATCCCTTGCTGTCTATGTGCATATAGTATAGTGTTCACTTACACACACACACACACACACACACACACACACACATACACACACACACACACACACACACACACACACACACACACACACACACACACACACACAAGGACTGTAACCTGTCATGTCCCTGTGCACTGTTCTCTGTCAAGGTAAGCTCTCCCACAGCAGAGTAGTAACCTGGCATGCCCTTGTACACTGTTCCTTATGAGGGTGAGTCCCTCTCCAGCAGGGCAGTCTGCTGTCATGCCCTTGTGCTATGATAACCTATATAATTCACTGTTCAGTATTTGTATGTGTTCGTTCTGTTCCATGTACCACTGTATGTACCCTAAAATCCTGAGGTCCATTACCAGTTGTCATATCTGCTTTCAGTATAACCATATTGCAGCACAAACCATTATCTACTATATTTCATTTCTTAGGTTGCTAACTGTAATGCAGTCTTCTGTAACATGGAAACTGTTTATATTTTAAATATCACTAGAATGTGATTCATAGTACAGGAATTATGCTAAGGAGGTGCTTTAGTGAGATCATTTCTGAATCACTGCTGATGTACTATCAACCACATTCAGGGCTTCCATGCTCATCCCAGCCAGTATCACCCAGGAGGTCATGTGCATACTATGCTTGTGTACGGCCACTGCAAAATTTGAAGCACTGCCAGTACATGCTAGTGATCATCTGCATAACAAAACCTTGCTGTCCAACCATCACTAGTTATCCATGACATGCAGGTGTTTGTATAGTGATGCAATTTTTCTTCTCCTTCTGACCTGCAAACTAAACATGGCCATGTCAGACACTGGTTTCAACAGGGCTTCCATGCGATGGAGCCAACAGACAAAGGAATTTTTCTTCTTGCTGCATGTGCTGAGGCAGCATGACGTCTCACTGTGTAACACTGATGACTGGCATCAGCTTACCAGGGCAGTAATATACTACTGGCATCACCCACTCAGGTGAGAAATGTAGGCACAGGTACAACTGCTTGTATTGGTGCCACCTTAACCTGGTCAAGCAGTAAGAACCGAAGGTTAGTGAGAAAGAGTGTGAGAGAAAGAGAGAGAGAGAGAGAGAGACAGACACACACACCCTTCTATTGGAAGTACCATGTATACAATTGTGTACTATATTTTCTGTCCATTGCCTTTTCCGGATTTTGTCTTCTTTTGGCAGAGACTCTGCTGTAATCATATAGTCTGTTTAATAGTTTACTATGCTGGAGGAGATAGCATTAAATCATGAGGCCTGCCTAAGGAGAAGTGACAGGCTTTCCAGATGGTGGGGTAAATGTAGTGCTTGGAAATATATCATTCATAATTGATGTGGAAGTTCATGGCCTCATAAGTATGTACTAGTCTAATGACCGCTGAGGCCTTTTTAAGCCTAGCTATACATCCCAAATCTCTGTCATGCTCTTGTACCCTTGATAAGTGAAAGCAGGAACTTGGGAGATGAAACATTTACAAGCGGGACCTGGGAGATGAACCATTTACAGGCTGCCTCTATCCATTAGAGACATAGGTGCCAAACCAGGAATGAATTTCCTGTTCCTGATTCAATTGTTGAAGTTAGAATTGGGTTAGGAAGGAACTATGCTTCACATGGGGAGCCTGTTACAGAGAAGCAGTAGTCTTTGGGATACATACATGTTTCTCCAGCACGTCCTATTTATATCACAGGCAAGGCTTTATAATGGGTAATGCTGGTGCTGTTTGTTTGCAGATATGCAGGAGGTCCATCAGACCAACCTGTAGGAGACAGAATACAGGGATATGGCCTTGAGGTGGTCTGCATAGAACATGTTACTTACGCCCTGAATTCTTATAGTAAGAAACCACAGTGGATGTTCCAATTGTTGGATATGCCTGGTTAGGTACATACCAAAGGGGACATTGTACTCAATAATAGGTCTGATGAATGCCAAATACAATGGAATAATGACTTCCTTGGGCCTAGATGCCATACCTTTGTTTATAAGTTGCACAACATAATTATTTCCTCAGTACTGTAGACACATGATGGTCAAAGGCTGGATTACTGTTTAAGTGTGTCCCCTAAGTCCATGACTTCTAGGTCAACTCTTAGGGATGTGCTGTCAATATGATACCTATGAGGGGTATATGACTTCCCGAAGGATACTATTATGCATTTCTTGGCATATAGTTTTAGTCTATGGCTCTGACATCAGTCATTTGTCTGTGTCAGCCCTTCTTGGAGAACATTTGTGTTAGTGTGGGATTCGATGACAGCTCCTAATTTGCAATAATCTCCAGATTTAGTCAGTCAGAGACCACTGACATTGGCCTTGACTTCAGAGAAGCAAATGCCAAAAAGGAGTGATCATAGCACTGATCCCTGAGGGACTCCACTTATGACTGGTATCTTTGTAGAGGTAGACTCCCCAAGTCTAATTTTCTGGATCTTGTTAGTGAGCCAGCTGAATATCCACCCACTGGGTGACATAAGGGTTTGCACCTAACCTCTTAAGTTTGTCAACAATGCCTGAGTGGGTTAGCAGGTCAAATACCTTGGCTAGGTCAAGGTTGGCAGTGTGAACCATTTTGCTGTCATGCATTGCTTTGGTGACCTTCTCAAAAAAGTTCACCAGGTTGAGTACGTATGACCTGACCTTGAAAAAATCAAATTGGGTTGAGTCCAGTATCTGGAGGTTTCCTATGTCATTACTGATCATTTCATGATAATTCTTTCCATCGGTTTGCATATGAGACTAGTGAGACTTATGGGTCTGTAGTTAAAAGGTCTGTAGATGGCCTACTTTTGTGCAGAGGGATGATTGTTGCTCTTCTCCATTCACGAGGCACAAAGTCTGTTTGGTGGCTACATAGGTTCATAGGTTCATAGGAAGGTACTAGGCTATTGGCCCAAGGGCCTAAGTAAGCCTAGCCAACAAGGTTCCCTGGCTTATGCCACCCAAGAAAGTTATTTTCCTGTGCCCCTGTCAAGCAGAGCCACAGAAGTGATCCCCGGGGTGTATTCCCTATTTCCCATCCACTTATCAAGATTTTTCTTGAAGAGTGCTAATGAGGAACTTTGCTTGACATAGATGGGTAGCTTGTTTCAGAATATGGGAAGTCTCTGGGACAGGAATCTATCCCTCCAGCATGTCCTGTTTATTGTGGTGACAAGGTTTAGGTCCCTAGAGTGTGTAGCTCGGAGGGATTGGGATTTCTTTAGGTGTAGCATGTCCAACAGCTCTGGGTTTGACATAGCTTTATATGTTAGCCAGAGATCACCTCGGAGTAGGCGATATGCTATGGAGTAAAGCTGGAGTTTTTTGAGACGGTCAGTGTAGGGCATCTGTTTGAGGCCAGTAATCCTCTTTGTGAGGTGCTTCTGTGGCCTTTCTAGCTGCTGCAGATGTCTTGTGAGGTACATTCCAAAAGGGGCATTGTACTCTATAATAGGTCTAATGAGTGTCGAGTAGAGGGGAACAATGACCTCTTTTTTCCTAGATGAGAACCCTTTTGTGATGAGGTGTGCCACGTAGAAGGATTTCCTGACTAATGTGGCGATGTGATTATCAAAGGAGAGACTACTGTCCACCTGGGTCCCAATGTTTCTTATCATACATTCGGCATTAAGTAGA
Source organism: Protopterus annectens (assembly GCF_019279795.1). NCBI lineage: Eukaryota > Metazoa > Chordata > Ceratodontiformes > Protopteridae > Protopterus > Protopterus annectens. The sequence goes on from NC_056744.1 coordinate 200,019,299, forward strand.
CTGCCACCTATGTGGTAGTTCATGGGTACAGAGTTTTTACCAAAGAGGATGACAATGCACTTTTTGGGACTGAGCTTGAGGCCATGGCTCTGACACTAGGCATCTGTCTCAGGCAAAGGTCTTCTGTGTTAGCCTGTACTTCAGAGAAGTTGATACCAAACAGGAGAGGAGAGGTCGTTTTCATTGTGTAAGCACTGTAGCCCAGTTTGTTTGCTGTTCTTTATTTCTTTATATATATATATATATATATATATATATATATATATATATATATATATATATATATATATATATATATATAAATACTTCTAGAGGGCCTGATAGGTCATGTTTCATAGTTTCCAAGGAGGCTAAATGTACCACAAATTTGTCTTTGGTTGTTTGTTTAGTTTGGTGAGTGTGCTTTTATCCTGCTGGGTGCTGGACCTCCTAATTTTTGCCATGATTTTTTCCTTCTCTTATATGTGTGTGTGTGTGTGTGTGTGTGTGTGTGTGTGTGTGTGTGTGTGTGTGTATATATATATATATATATATATATATATATATATATATATATATATATATATTGTCATGCTGCTTTAATGGGCGTTTTGAAACATAAATAAATGTACTGCATGTGGATCCGGGTACTGGTAACACTGAAGACGCCTATTGGGCAAAACCGGTCAGTAGTACCAGGAGCTGTGGCAGTCCGAAGCCACCAAGATGAAAGAACAATAAAATTGGATTAAAAGAATTGTTTGCATTTTTGGGCAATTGTTGCTTGGGCGCACACTGTACTAACGAGTGCTGGAGTTAGTTGAGTTGTGTTTATGGTCTGTGCACTGTTGGATTTATTTTGGCTGTGAATACGGGCACCAGTTCAAGAAGTAAATAGACATTATTAAAGAGTGCTGTATTGTGACTTTGGTGACTATTTTTACTTGGCTTATGCAGACTGTGTGAAAGACAATGGCCACAGGGTTCGATTTGCGACTGTATTTGGATGGTTTGGCTTCGGACAAAGATGATGTCATGCTATTTTCTGAAGGTGAACAACCTTTTTTGCAGGTACATAATATGGGTAGAAAGGTGATTGATACGGACATGGAAACAAGTTTTAAACGCCTAACTGAGTGTTCTAAGAAGTTTAGAAGTAACATTTGGCATATAAAGTTACTAAAGGCCTATTTAACTGTGGGTATAGCGCCAAGGGGTCTACGAATGTATGTAGAGCTGGGTGTGGGCCAGGATGATGAACTTTTTATCAATAAATGGCGTGAAATTCAGAAAGTGACATCTAAAATGTTTTTGGAACTTCTAATAGAACATTATGAGAACCATTTGGCGGAACTCACAGTTGATGTAAATGACAGCTATGAGTATGTACAGAAATTTAATAATGGCTGTAATTTTGTTACAAGAAATAATAAATATAAACAAGAAATGGAAAATTATGAAAAGGAATTACAGGCACGTAAAATAAAGAAATACACTAGAGATATGAATGATTTTAAAGATGGAGCCATGTATACTTGGAAACAGAAGAAGCAGATGCTACGCTTTAATACAGACAGAAAAGAGAAGAAGGAAGTGGTAAAAAGGAAAAGGGCTCGTTCAATCTTGAGAAAAGGTACTGTAGCTATTACAGCTCAGGGTGACTCCAGTACTTCTGAATTCTCCTCGAATTTAACAGACACTAATATGGATGTGTTAGAACAAGGGGGCATTTTTTCACCTGAAATGAAGCGTTCGAGAGGCCCTTTAGAAGAGAGGGAAAAAAGCACAGAAATCGGAGATGTGGAAAGGGATTTCAGAAAAGAACTGGGGATTTGATTCTATTAGATAATGTGCCCAATGAAAATGAAAATGATTTGATAGTCAACTTGACACCCTATACTTTGACAAACAATGAAAATGATGTACTAAGTAAAGGTTTGAATTATGTACCTACATTTCATGCAGCGTATGTGTCTGTTGTAGCTGATGTTAAGAATTTTTGTCGTTCACTAAATTTAAAGTCTTTCTTTAATGATAAAGGAGAGAATGCACCAGTTAGTGAATTTAAGGTTAAAAAAATCAACCTTTCAGCCCCCCTGTCATCCTGCAGTAAAGATGTTTGAGGAACATGTGTTATATGAACTACACAGCAACCAGGATATCATATTTAAAAATTATAGTAATAATATGAGTAAACAAGAGAGAGATTCTTTGCATAAATTACAAGAGGATGATAGCGTAGTGATAGTTAAAGCTGATAAAGGTGGGGCAATAGTAATATGGGATTCTGAAGATTATGACAAAGAAGTAATGAGGCAACTTAGTGACCATACTTCATACATGAAATTACCATTTGATCCTAGCAGGGGATTTAAGGCTACGATAGATGCATTTTTAGAAGATGCAGTCTGCAAGGGGATGTTAACGATGGATACTTGTAAACAATAGATGGTAGCTTATATGGAACCTCCTACATTTTACATACTCCCTAAGATACATAAGACTACCTTAAATCCCCCAGGCAGACCAATAGTGTCTAGTCGGGGGTCATTAATAGAGCCATTATCTATGTATTTAGAAAGGAAATTGAAAATATTGTTGCCTTTAATTAGAGCACGAATTAAGGACAGCACGGAATTTTTGAGACTGATGGATAATATAGATGTCCCCCTACATGCATATTTGTGTACTCCAGATGTTCAACCATTATATACCAGTATTCCTCACAAAATGGGCTTAGCTGCGGTTAACTATTGGGCTGAATATTCTAGGCTGTACACTAGAACCCAGATTGATTTTATACTTAAAATGTTAAGTATAGTGTTAGAACATAATTCATTTATGTATAAAAAAGATTGGTTTCTGCAGATGAGAGGTACGGCTATGGGCACTAATTTTGCACCCATTTATGCCGACCTATTTATGGGCTATTTAGAGGCTGTGATGATATATAATGAGGGGAACATATGTAAACAACATATGGACAAGTGGCGAAGGTTTTTAGATGATTGTTGGTGTGTCTGGAAAGGAACAGTGGAGAAATGGTATGAATTTAATGAATATCTTAATAACAATGCTTTTAGAATACGATTTACTAGTAAGATTGAACAATTTAATATAGATTTTTTGGTTATTAATATCACTAAATTAATAGATGGAACAATTATGACTAGTATATATATAGAAAACATTTCACTAAAAATGTGTTGCTGGAAGCTAAGAGCTGCCATCCTAGACACATTACTAAGAATATACCAAAGGCACAGTTTGTCAGATTAAAACGTTTATGCAGTAATGAGCAGGTGTTTGATAAAGAGGCAGCAAATATGCATGAGGGATTTATATATAGGGAATATAATAGTAATATGGTCTCTAGTGCTCTTAAATATGACAAAATGCAGGATAGACATAAGTTGTTAAATGTTAATCAAGAGAAAGAAGTTGTACAGGCAGATAAAATGAGATTTATCACAACATATGGCACGAATACTTTCAAAATCAAACAGGTTATACAAAAACATTGGTCAGTTTTAATAAATGATCCTTATTTTGACCAAATGATAGGTGACCACTATAATTTTGGGTATCGTAGAGGTAAGAATATAGGAGAGTATTTGAATAAACATAAGAAATCTTCCTTTATGGATAATAAGACATCTAGAGAAACTTTAAAGGGAAGTATGTTTTGTGGTAATTGTGTATACTGTAAATTAGTATCTAAAACCAAGGGCAGGATTCACGAAGGCTTGCACGGAGTCTAAGAGTAGTTTAAGACTCCATGCAGCCTTCGCGATCCAGGAACAGCCCAAAGTCCGTGTAAGAGACCAGCTAAAACGTCTCTTACACGGAGTGGGCGTGGATAAGCTAATCACCTCACTTGCAGCCGAATAACATGCAAATGAGGTTGATTAGCAATCCAGGAAGCCTAAAACAGCCCGTGTAAGAGCCGTTTTAGCTGCAGAAATGTACTCAGTTGACAACTGAGTACGTTTCTGCAAAAACCACAATGGAGCCATGTCAGCTCCAAATAAAGGGTGCATATGTGTCAGGCAGCATGCCAATGGCCAAATATGTGGCCATTGGCAAGGTAACCTGATGCAAAAGTAATAAAAATATAATTTTTTTTTTTCGCCAATCCCCAATGTTTAAACCCAGCACAGCCCCACGCAAACGGGGTGCGCTGTATAAAACATAAAAATGAAGGTTATAAACCCACAAATGTGGGTTTTATGCAATACATGGATTTACAATGCAGGGACCAGCAGACCAAAAACAACATGGCCACCGTTTAGTGGTTGCTAAGGGGGAAGCTGAGTCTAAGACATGTAATTAAGCATTAGTAGGCAATCTGATGCAAATGAGTGTTAGGATACTGAATTCTACTGTCACATAGCAAATGAGCACATTCTGAGTAGTGTAAGAGCTACAGAAGGGGGAGGAACAGAGTAGGAGATAGGTGGCATCACAGGGGGGAATGGCAGAAAGAAATGCAGTTCATTGGAGGTCAAAGTTACATGACAGATGTCAGACACATATCATGGAAAGAGGAGTGCCACAACATAAGCATGGGAAAGTCAAGAAATGGAAGGTGTACACTGTTGCCTACACCAAAGTTTCTTGCTGGGCATGCATGCGGACGTGTGCGCGCCATGAAGTGCGAGTAAGACAGTATGCGCGCGTGTAAGGCAGACTGAGCAGGTTGGAGCATGTTGGCAGATGTTTAACACTGTTTGCGAGGGTGTGCGCGTGTGTAGGGCAGACTGAGCATGTAGGAGCCTGTTGGCAGACTTGTAAGACTGTTTGCGCTGGTGTGTGCGCGTTTTAACCCGAATAAGCAGATTCTGAACCGTGTAAGCAAGTGTGTGTGCGTGTAAGCCACTGTGAGCGTGTTTCTGCTGGTATACACGCTGCTCCCCCCTGAGGAAACAGAAAGGAAAAAAGGAAGCAACAGAATTAGTAGGAAGCTAGCAGGGAATACTGCTGGAGCTAGCAGGTGAAAACAATTACAAGCAGGCAATTACACAGGCAGAATAGTAGCTCAGCCCAACACTTAAAAATCTGCAAACAGCAGTGCAAGATGTTTCTCTCAAGAGACACTGCAAGACAGGAGTAAGCTATTAGAAGTGAAAACTGAAAAAGCTGAACTCAGAGCAGAAATGTTAGGGGCTGCCATAGCTGTCATAATGAGACATAGGCGACTTGCTGAGGGTGGTGACAATGCAGATGGTGCCAGACAACCCACAGTGAGGAGACGGGGAAGAGTGTACAGGCCCAGGGTCACCTACCATGGGTTACATAAGCTGGAGATAGTAGAGCGCTATAGAGTGGACAGAGACCTCCTGCAGCAAATAGTGGAGCTGTGCAGGCCACGCCTCACACACAGAACCAACAGAGGGGAACCCATCCCAGTGGAAACCAAGGTATGTGTTGGCCTAAGAATACTAGCAACAGGTACCTCCCAGAGACCAACTGGTGATATGATGGGGATATCACAGGCATCAGCCTCCAGGGTACTGCACCAGTTCCTGGATGCCATGTCAGCACATGTCAGTGATTATGTATATTTCCCCAATGCCCATGAGGTATTGGCCAGCAATATGCGTCTCTTCCAGCAAATAGCGGAATACCCTGAGGTAGTGGGTGCAATAGACTGCACGCACATACGCATCAAAGCACCAGCCAGTGATCGGGGTAGGGCCTACATTAACCGCAAGGGCTTCCCCTCCATCAACTGCCAGGTCGTGTGTGATGCCCAGGGCATAATAATGAATGTGTGTGCTGGCTGCCCTGGGAGCTACCATGATTCCCACATCTGGCATTTGACGCAGCTGTACCAGACATTTGCCAATGGGGACATCCCACACGGACACCTAGTGGGGGATGCAGGTTATGCACTGGAGCCGTGGCTGATGACACCCATCAGAAACACACACACACCTGAACAGGAACGCCATAATGAGGCACACGCACAAACACGTAATGTAATAGAGTGTGTGTTTGGCCTGCTCAAGTCACGGTTCCGGTGTCTGGACACATCTGGTGGAGCCTTGCAGTACACACCAACTACATGTACCCAAATTGTCATGGTATGTGCTATGCTACATAATATGATCTTGCGAAAACAGCTGCAGCAGGACCAGCATAGGGTTGGGCCAAACAGCCCCCCACCATTGCCAAGGCCATCACAGGCAGAGCGTGACTCAGAGGAGGAACAACCTGAGCCTGCCCCAGTAGGCAGAAGGAGGCGTCCCAGTATGCCCTGGCCTTGGCAAAGAGGCAACGCATAGCACATACACTGGCTCAGTAGGAACCCTGGGAATGATACCCCCTCTGACTCACTCAAATAATAACAGGGATGCCTAAAATGACATGACCTGCTCACAAAAATGTACAGGGAGTGTAATATGTGCATCTGACAGAGGCAGCCCTGCAGCACCACCTGAGGCATGAATGCCATGTGTTAAGTAATGTAACACCATGTACTATATGCACACCTGAGGACCCTGACTAACATCCTACCCTCACCAAGCATCATGCCACAATATGACAATGAGATGATCAAGTGCAATAATTGGCTGAAGTATCACAGTTAGTCAAAGGGGATCCAATGTGTGCCAGCCTGGGATGACATGCTGAGCATGACATGATGCTCCACCTGCTAGGACTGGCATGCACCTATCAGTGCAGGCCGTATGGATACTGGCAAAGGCTGTTGTTACCCACAGTGTGCCCTGAATAGGTAAGGCTCAAAATACAAACCTACCTCCACAGGTATCAGAAGGGATAAGAACCTAGATGTAATGCTACCCAATGCCAGAAGTCGAAACAGCAAGATGCATGCAGTCTAAACTCACCCAGTATAGGTTCATAGGTTCATAGGTTCATACTAGGCTATCTGCCCGAGGGCATTTACAAGCCTAGCCCATAGTTTTGTGGCTTACGCCACCCCTTTAGTATGGGGAACTATACCCATTATTTTGCTGTGCCTCTGTTGAGCAGTGACACTGAGGTAATCCCTGGGGTATATCTGCGATCTCCCATCCATTGGTCAAGATTTCTCTTGAACAAGGCCAGTGAGGTGCTCTGCCTCACATATACCGGGATTTTATTCCACAGCATAGGGAGTCTTTGAGTGATGAATCTATCCCTCCAGCACGTCCTATTAATAGCCGTGTCGAGGTTTAAGTCTCCGCCCTTGTGGCTCTGACAGATCTAGATTTTTTGAGGTGAAGCATATTCATCAAATCTGGGTTTGACATGGCCTTGTATGTTAGGCAAAGGTCACCTCTGAGCAAGTGTGACTGAATAGAGCTGGAGTTCTTTCAGTGGCAGCATAGGACAGATGTTTGAGACCCTTTATCCTTTTGGCGAGGAACTTTTGTGGCCTCTCTAGCTGCTGCAAGTGTCGGGTCAGATACATTCGAATGGGGCATTGTACTCAATCATTGGTCTGATGAGTGATGAGTATAGGAGACTATGACCTCCCTTGATCTAGATGAGAATCCCTTCATGATAAGGTGGGCAATGTAGAAGGTCTTCCTAACTACTTTAGCTACATGGGTGTCGAATGACAGACTACTATCAACCTGGGTCCCCAGGTCCCTGATAACTTCTTCTGTGCTCAGTGGATTGCCACCTATTTGGTAGCTAGGGGTAACCTTGTTTTCCGAAGGGTATGACTATGCATTTTTTGGCATTTAACTTTAGGCCATGGCTCTGGCACCAGTTATCCGTTTCTGTGAGACCCTTCTGAAGGATATCTGTGTCAGATGTGTTTTCTACTATGGCGCCCAGTTTGCAGTCATCTGCAAACTTTGTCAGCCATAACCCTCCTGTGTTTGCTTGTACTTTGGAAAAGTAGATGCCAAACAAGAGTGGGCCCAGGACTGAGCCCTGTGGTACACCACTTGTGACAGGCTTTGAGTCTGACATGGCGCCAGCAACTCTAACCCTGTGGGTTCTGTCACTCAGCCAGTTTGCAACCCATCTTGTGATGTATGGGTTAACATTTATGCTGATGAGTTTTTCAATGATACCCGAGTGGGGTTTCAATGATACCCGAGTGGGGAGAATGTTGATATCTGTGCTGTAACAGAAAACTGGGTCAAGGCTCATAACAGCACCCTAACACTACCAGGTTACACCTCATACTGTGCTGTACAGCCTCAAAACATGGAACAAGCTACAAAAGGAGGGTGACTAGCAATAATTGTCAAGGATAACCACACCCCCATGTTGTTACCACAACAAGAAGCAGCATGGACTAGCCATGGTCAAGTAACAGTGGCTAAAACTGCCCCCCAGTTTATAGCCTGCTACAGACTACTGTCCCAACACCAGGAACTGTACCTGGCCTATGCTGGAATACATGAATATATCAAGTCCTCCAAACCACATTATATTGGGTGACTGAAAATACCCAGACATAGACTGGGAGCATTATACTAGCCCCAACACTGTAGGACAAAAGTTCATAGAATCCATAAACCAAAATGCCCAGGAACAACGTACCACTCCCACAAGAGGGGTAAGCATACTGGATGTGATAATCAGCAGCATGGGTACTGGATGGCAAGACGAGAAGTGTATTGCTCACTGGTAAAACCAGACCATAGAGTAATCACACTGGATATACAAATCCTGACTACAGTCCCTGGCCAGAAAACCACAGTGAAAAACATGTGTAAAGCAATATTTGCACTCCTCCAAACTGATGTGGAATCCATTAAAGGTCCTGTGCAGGTGCAAAATATGGGCCACACCTCAGAACCTGTAATACAGCCATTCCATGAACACTGCCAGGAATGCTTGTATTATGCAATCCTAAATTAAAACAAGACACAATGCCATACATGCAGGCATCTGGCATGGTGGACACCAGCCATAACCAAACCATGCAAGAGAATGAGGAAGCTACTACATGATAGAGCAAACATAAAAAATGAAGTAATCATGGCAATAAAATATGTCCACACATACAATCCACTAAGGCCAGCCACAACAAGTTGAATCTGTGAATCTTGAGGCAATGTTACACCTGCCCCAAGTACACAGACAACCCCCAACTCCCCCCAAGAAATACAAATATATGTGAGAGATGCAACCATCTATCCAAACTGGAGGCTGAGCTCCCTCAACTCAGTACTCCCAAAACTAGTCAGGAGGAGAAGGTAACCACACACACCACAAACCCAGTCCCACATAGACCTATCACAACTGCAAACCAAAGACATAAACACAGAAAAACATTCCCGGAGGCTCGAATTACAAACACACCACACCAACAGAGGCCTCCAAAGCAGACACCCAATCAAACAACCTCCAAACATAGCACATGCAACACATAGTACACAAAGCTGGTGTGCCAAACAGTTACAGGCCAGAAGGAGAAACAACATGCCTGATACAGTTGTAATAGGTGACTGCATAGCGAGACACACTGCTGTCCTGCACACCAGACTGAACAAGGGAAAGGGTACAGTAAGCTGCCTGTAAGCTGCCACAATACGCCACATAACACAAGTATGCAGGTCACCCCAAAGCAAGTAGAAATATGATGCAGTCATAGTCCATGCTGGTGTGAATGACCTGAGATGTACCTCCCCGGACTACATGAAAAGACACATAGATGAGCTCTCTGATTATGTAGTCCAGGCCGGTATGACACTGACCGTTTGCAACATCCTACCCTCACCAAGAATGATGCCACAGTACAAACACAGAATGATCAGTTAAAACAAGTGACACAATTACTGGTGTCATTCCAATGGGATCCAATGTCTGTCTGCTTGGGATGTCATTCTTGACAAGCCACGCAGCTGTTCCAGGGATGGCTTGCACCTGTTACCCCTGGGCGTCTGGATATTGGATAAGTCTTTTGCCACCTCCATAGAGCCTTTCATAGGCAAGGCTGAAAAGACTAACCCACCACCCTACAAAACATAAGTGGAAAGAAACATAAGGGTAATGCTGACCAATGCCAGATGTGTAAACCCCAATATGCATGCTCCCGAGGCTATCCCCAGTATGGAGAACATCGATGTCTGTGCAGTGACAGAAACCTGCTGCAAGCCTCCTGACAGCACACCAGCACTACCAGGTTATACCACATATCATGCGTCATGGCCCCAACACCAGGAACAAAACATAAAAGGAGGGTGAGTATCCATATTCAGCACGACACCCATACATCCAGGTAACTGACAATGCACAAGGCATTGGAGTCCACCCATGTGCAACTAACCGTAGGCAAGACTGCTGTACAGTCTGCAGCATGCTACAGACCACACTCTCACACACAGGAACCCCATCCAGCCATCCTGAAGACACTGGACAGTATGAATGTCCCACCAAATACCAAACAAGGTACTCACAAATTACCACATAGGTGGTAAACCATTATGTATGGAAGGGGTAATCAGGGACCTAGGGACACAAGTGGACAGTAACCTGTTATGTGACACTCACATTGCCAATGTGGCTAGGAAGACTGTCTACATTGGACACCGTATCATGAAAGGATTCACATCTACATCAACAGAGGTCATTGTGCCCCTATACTGTTCTCTTATCACACCCATAATCTAGTACAATGCCTCATATGGGATGTACCTTACCTGACACCTGCAGCAGTTAGAAAGACCTCAAAGGTACCTCACCAAGAGGATAAAGGGTCTCAAATATATGTCATATGCTGCCTGGCTGTAGACACCCCAGCTGAATGCAGTCACATACTGCCTACACAGAGGCATTGCATGCCTGTTGTACAAGGCCATGTCCAACACAGGAGTAATGGACATGCTCCATCCCAGAAAACTCAAAGCCATCGGAGCTGTGAGAGTGAGAGATGTCAACCTCAACACATAATGAAATAGGATGTGCTGGAGGGACAGATACATAACCCAGAGGCTCCCCACACCCTGGAACAGAATGCCACTCCATGTTAGGCAAAGCCCCTCACTGACACTCTTCAACAGGAATCTTGCCAAGTGGATGGATGATCATAGAGTTACACTGGGGGTCTTCACTGTGTCACATCCAGACAGAGGCACAGCAAAGCAAATCATAAATGGCCATAATATTCACATAGCAAGGGGTGGCGAAAGCCACACACACTCTGGCTAGGCTAACAAATGCCCTAGGGTGGATAGCCTAGTATGAACCTATGAACCTATGAAGATACAAATTGTACAGGACACTAAGGATAATCCCAAGGCTTCCACAACTGATGGTAGGAACCATGTTGGGAATTCACAGATATGCTCTGAATCACACAAATATCACAAACAACATACCAAACACACACACATATTGCCAACATACATCCTGACAGGTGCAGTGCAAACCCCGCCCCCAGAATGCAAAATATCTATCCCAGCAGACTGCTGGCCCCCTGATATTGCAGATGCTGAGGTAACAGCCAGCATCTACAAAGCAAAACACACAGCAGCAATGGTATGAGATGGTGTCCTGGGCTGAGTCCAACATGGACTCCAAGACAAATGGAATGCCAAATCACACTACTGCTCAATGTCAGCCTTACCACAGGATATGTACCCAAAGAGCAGTGTACAACAACAGTGGTCCTTCTCAACAAAGGTGTTGCCTGAATGGATACTGAAAACTACCACCCCAGAATCCTGAGAAGCTCGGTCTGCACAGCTATGGAAAGGATCAGCATGTACCTCAGACATAAAGATATTGGGGACCTACTGACACCGGACCCTACCCAGTGTGGCTTTCTTAAGTGCATATCCTGCCCCTAAACATGTTTGACTCATTTGAAACAGTCATTAAGGTCATTGATGAGGGCAATGTGGTCCACACAGCGTAGCTGGACCTTGCAAAGGTTTCTATACAATACCCTACGTGTTCATTATAGATATGCTCACCAGCTTAAATATAAACCCCTATGTCAGTAGAGGGGTTGCAAACCAGACCAAGGACAGAACAGACATGGTCAGACATGCTGCAGCCATGTCAGACTACAAACCAGATATAACTGGCATCCCACAAGGCTTGGTCCTGGGATCTCCCTCATCTGGTATATATGTCCCATAGGTACAGGCCAACATGGAAGCACTGTGTCTGAACATGTTTGCAGAGGACTACAAACTGCTCACCATATATGACCCTCCAGCTGACACAAGCATCCCACAAAAGGGCCACATAGAAACAGATAACTGGTGCCATAGCCATGTCAGCAAGCTAATTGCAGAAAAATGTATAGTCAACCCCCGTGGATATACAGTAAGTGCCCACCAATTACCACATAGGTGTTAACCCATTATGTACTTAACATGTAATGAGAGACCTGGGGACACAAGGTGATAGATATCCTGCATTGGACAAACATGTGGCTGTAGTGTTCACAGAAACATACCATATACCCACCTAATCATGAAGGTTGTCAGATCTAGATAAGGGGAGGTCATTGTGGCTCTGCAGTCATCCTTCATCAGCATTACAATTGACTACAATAGCCCCTGTGGGATGTACCTCAGCAGACACCTCCATCAACTGTAAAGTCCCCAACAGTACCTCACCAGTAGTATCAAAGAGCTTGCACAGATGCCATGCGTTGCCTGATTAAACAAACTGTAGCTACACACACTGCCATACTGCCCACCCAGAGGCAAGCTGTGCCTGATGTATAAAGCCATGTCCAAGCTGGAATCAATAAACATGCTGCACCTTGTACAATCTGAATGGCAGTGAGCTATGCACATGAGAGACCTGAACCCCAGTACTGACTTACATAGGACAAGCTGTACTGCATGATCCATAACACAGAAGCCACCCCCACCCATGAGTAAACTCCCAGTACAGGCTATCCATAGAGTCACTCATCGATTCTCCTCAAGAGGAATCTTGATGAGTGGATGGGAGATGGTAGCTTTACCCTGGGTATCACTGTTATGTCACACGTAGACAGAGGCACAGTATACTAACCATGACATATGTCATGGCAAACTCCACTTACAATGTGTGTGGAAGGACAAACACACTCTCCGACTAGCATTAGAAATGGCCTAGGGCACATCGCTAGTGTTTGCAAATGTACACCTATGTTGTGGAATACACTACCAATGTTGGACAAGCCTGGTTTAAGTAGTTCATATCTGAACATAATGCAACATGGTCAGATGTGCACAACTGGCCCCTAACCAGGCTGTTGTGCTCACTATGGAAATGTAAAGCAGTGATAGGACTAAAGCCCAGGATACTGTCCACCACAGTCAAAGTACTGAACCAGTACACTATACGGTACTACAGTGTTAGGTCAGTATGAAAAGATGTTGACAACTGTATGCAAAGTATCCCATGCAAACCCTGTAGGCACAGTATAATCCCTGTTGTGTTCACACACAAAGCAGTCGGACAGTAACTACACAACATGACACACAACACACAACCATAAACGGGAGATATTTGTTGAAGTTCACACTCATCCACAAATGTGGTGGGCTGCAGAGTTCAACATATGGAAAGCTCACACTGGGCATGCTCACACACTTTGATAAATGAGACATATGTCAGACAACATGCCATGGGAAGGCTGAACTGGGCATGCTCACACACTTAGGCCAAATCTCAGTTTAGCAGTTGGCCACACATATCTGGTATTTGTACGTGTTATTCCAGGAACCAACCACATTACAGCAATCTGCCCAGTGCACACAGTTAAATGAATACAGAGACATACGTGATACAGTGGATCCCTCCCATATACAAACATCTTCCCCAGATACACAAGTTGTTCATACAAACAGGGAATGCTATGTCAATAAAGACCTGCAAACAGTTTATCAGCAACAAATAATGTGCATTTGACAATTAAACATATGGGTGTAGAGGTCAACACTAGGCTGTTTGCCCTAGGGAATGACAGCTTAGCCAGAGTGTGCTTGGCATCTGCCTCCCCACAGGATGCACATTCCCCTTTCTAAACACTGATGATGTCAGCACCCTATACGTACAGCAGGAGAAGGGCAACCTCTCAGTAATGCGAATAGCGTGCTCCGCTAATGCGTCCGTCTCAAGTGTCATAACATAGTTAGGTAGGGGTTTGAATTCTGCAAATGCTCAGTGTGGGTGTTTGTGTGAGTGGGGTTGGTGTTTGTGCAAGTGTGTGTGAGGGAAATGTCCATTTTGGCAACTGGGAAAACACAATACAGGATGCACATTCCCCTTTCTAAACACTGATGATGTCAGCACCCTATAAGTACAGCAGGAGAAGGGAAACCTTCCAGTAATGCGAATAGCGTGCTCTGCTAATGCATCTGTCTCAAGTGCCATAACATAGTCAGGTAGGGGTTTGAATCTTGCCAGTGTGAGTGGGGTTGGTGTGTGCGTAAGTCTGTGTGAAGGAAATGTCCCTTTTGGCAACTGGGAAAACACACTACAGGATGCACACTCCCCTTTCTAAACACTGATGATGTCAGCACCCAATAAGTACAGCAGGAGAAGGGAAACCACCCAGTAATGCGAAGAGCACGCTCTGCTAATGCGTCTGTCTCGAGTGTCATAACATAGCCAGGTAGGGGTTTGAATCTTGCAAGTGTGTGTGTGAGTGGGGTTGGTGTGTGTGAAAGAAATGTCCCTTTTGGCAACTGGGAAAACACACTACAGGATGCACATTCCCCTTTCTAAACACTGATGATGTCAGCACCCTATAAGTACAGCAGGAGAAGGGAAACCTCCCAGTAATGCGAATAGCGCGCTCTGCTAATGCGTCTGGCTCGAGTGTCATAACATAGTCAGGTAGGGGTTTGAATCCTGCAAGTGTGTGTATGAGTGGGGTTGGTGTGTGTGCAAGTCTGGTTGGTGTGTGTGCAAGTCTGTGTGAGGGAAATGTCCCTTTTGGCAACTAGGAGACCAGACTACAGGATGCACATTACCCTTTCTAAACACTGATGATGCCAGCACCCTATAAGTACAGCAGGAGAAGGGAAACCTCCCAGTAATGCGAATAGCGTGCTCCGCTAATGCGTCTGTCTTAAGTGTCATAACATAGTTAGGTAGGGGTTTGAATCCTGCAAATGCTCAGTGTGTGTGAGTGGGGTTGGTGTGTGTGTAAATCTGTCTGAGGGAAATGTCCCTTTTGGCAACTGGGAAAACACAATACAGGATGCACATTCCCCTTTCTAAACACTGATGATGTCAGCACCCTACAAGTACAGCAGGAGAAGGTATGTGGCGTGGACAATGAGTCATATATGTCCATGCCTCTGACTGACCTGTATGCTTGTGTTATATGGTGGACCATAGTGCCCCACGGGCATATCACTGTGACCTTCACCTTGTCCAGCCTGGTGAGCGTGACCACACTGTACCGGACAATAAAGGTAGCTAACACAACTGTGGCAGGTGTGTTGTCTAGCTGTACAGGCTGTGACTGTTTGGCACACAGGATTTGTGTGCTATGTGTTATGTGTGATGTGTTCAGGCATAACGTATGCCTGTGTGCCAGCTGCAGAGGTGTGTGCCGCTCAGGCAGGATGCTATTCTAAGGCTCCACAAATGGCCCAGTGTGTACACATGCTTGTATTGCTGTCAGTGTAGGTCTACATCAGACTGGTATTGTAGTCACTGTAGTATTGCATGCCACCTGACAGGTTATGCCAGTACTGGGTTCAGAGTGCTTAGTCCCCAGTTTGGCTATGTGGTTCCATCTCATACATGTGTTGTACGTCCATGTGTAGGGGAGAGGGCTGACTGTGTACATGTGGCAGCTGTGACATTGCCACATAACCCACATATTTCACAACTGTACCATAGAGGTGACTGACAACTGACCTTTGCACATGCTACCATAGTATTGTGATTGCCATGGTGATTAACAGCACATAGGGCCAATGGGGAACAAGCTACATAGGTTCATAGGTTCATAGCTTCATACTAGGCTATCTGCCCTAGGGCATTTAAGAACCTAGCCAGAATGTGTTTGGCTGTCGCCATCCATTGTAAATATATCTTGCCATGCCCTTTTCCGAGGTTAGTATACTGTGCCTCTGTCTAACAGTGACACAGAAGTGATACCCGGGGTAAACCGACAATGTCCCATCCACTCATCAAGATTCCTCTTGAAGAGAGTCAATGAGGGACTCTGCCTAACCTGGACTGGGATTTTATTCCAGAGTGAAGTGAGCCTCTGGGTTATGAATCTGTCCCTCCAGCATGTCCTATTTATTTCAGTGCTGAGGTTCAGGTCTCTCAAGCGTGTAGCCCGATGGGATTTGGATATTCTCAGATGCAGCATGCCCATTAATTCCAGGTTTGACATGGCGTTATACATTAGGCACAGATTGCCTCTGAACAGGCGGTATGCCACTGAGTAGAGCTGGGGTTTCTTTAACCAGTCAGCATATGGCGTCTGTTTGAGCCCTTTGATCCTCTTGGTGAGGTACTTGTGGGGTCTTTCCAGTTGCTGCAGGTGTCTGGTAAGGTACATCCCAACAGGGGGATTGTACTCAATTATGAGCCTGATGAGGGATGAGTAAAGAGGCACGATGTCCTCCCCTGATGTAGATGTGAATCCCTTCATGATGGGGTGGGCTATATACAATGCCTTTCTAACCACTTTGGCCACGTGGTTGTCAAATGAGAGATTGCTATCAACTTGGGTCCCCAGGTCCCTAATTACTTCTTCTGTACGTAATGGAGTACCACCTATGTGGTACTTTGTGGGCACTTGTATGACTATACACATTTTTGCATTCAGCTGGAGGCCATGGCTCTGGCACAAGTTGTCTGTTTCTATGAGGCCCCTTTGGAAGATGCTTGTGTCAGCTGGAGAGTCGATTATGGCGCCAGTTTGCAGTCATCTGCATATTTGGTCAGCCACAGTCCTTCCGTGTTGGCCTGTACCTCCGATAAATATATACCAAACAAGAGAGGTCCCTGGACTGAGCCTTGTGGGACACCACTTGTAACTGGTTTGGAGTCTGGCATGGCTCCAGCAGTTCTAACCATGTGGGTTCTGTCCTTGAGCCAGTGTGCAATCCATCTAGTGACATAGGGGCTCATATTTAAGCTGGTGAGCTTCTCTAGAATGCCCGAATGGGGTATTGTTTTGAAGGCTTTTGCTAGGTCCAGGTAGGCTGTGTGGACCACCTTCCCCTCGTCAATGGCCTTGGTGACTGTTTCAAAGAAATCAACCAGGTTTGAGAGGCAGGATCTGCCCTTAACAAAGCCAAACTGGGTATGAACCAGTGTCTGTAGGTCCCCAATATCTATATTTATGTGGTCCATGATGATCCTTTCCATAGCTCTGCAGACCAAGCTAGTGTGGCTTATGGGGCGATAGTGTCCAGGATCAGTTGAGGCACCACCTTTCTATAGAGGGACCACTGTTGCTCTATGCCACACTTTGGACACATATCCTGTAGTAAGGCTGGGATTGAACAGTAGTTTTATGTTTGGTTGTAGCACGTCTTGGAGGTCATGTAGGACACAGCCCGGGACACTGTCTGGTCCCATTGATGCAGTGTGTATTGCTTTGGAGAGGGCACCTCTTACCTGAGCATCTGAGATGTCAGGGGGGCAGCACTCTGCTGGGATACATATTTGCCCTTTCGGTGTGGGGGGGGGTGAGAAGTTTGCACTGAACCTGTCAGCTAGAATGTTGGCAATGTCTGTGGGTTTGGTGTTTCTATTGACATTTTGGACTACCTCTGAGCATATCTGGGAATTACCACCCAGGTTCCTAACATAACTAAAGAAAGCCTTGCGATTATCCTTAGTGTCCTGTGCAATTTCTCTCGAAGCTGGCCTTAGACAATCTTATGAGTGCCTGTAGTTATTTGCTAATACTGATCAGTGATGCCTTCCCTTTTTGGGATTTTGCTGTATCATTTAGTAGCTTCCTCCTTCTATTGTGTAGTTTGTTTATGGCTGGGGTCCACCATACAGGACGTCTGCCTATGGAGGATTGGGTCTTGGATTTATTCGGGATCACATGACCCATGCATTCCTGAAGGTGTCCATAGAATTTATTTATAGAGGATTCTGCGGTCTGGTCTGTAGTTTCCACAGGCCCGGGGGCTTCGAAGGTTTCCACCTCACTTTTGAGGAGTGTGAATTTGCTTTAGAGAAGTTGTTCACTGTGGTTTTCTGGGCAGGGGGTGGGGTTGGGATGTGAATATCCAGTGAGATTAGTTCATGGTCCAATCTTACCAGTGAGGGATACACTTCTGGTCTGGAGCATAGAGTCCCCATGTTGGTGATGATCAGGTCCAGTATGTTTCACCTTCTTGTGGGAGTGGTAACAAGTTGTTCCATAGCATTTGAGCTCATATATTCTAGGAATCTTTGGCCTAGGGTGTTGGAGCTAGAGTCGTGCTCCCAGTCCATGTTTGGGTAGTTGACGTCGCCCAATATAATGGTGTTTGGAGAGACCTTCATATTTCCACTGTTCACAGGACGGCCGAGTGCAGTTCTTGGGTTTGGGAGGGTGGTCTGTAGCAGGCTATAACCTGGAAGGCAGTTTCACCCATTGTTAGTTGCACATGGATAGTCTCTGATGCTTGGTGCTTTGCCACCAACCTGGAGGTGTGGGTATCTTTGATGAATATCAATACTCCCCCTCCATTTGTGGTTCTTCCAAGTTTTGGGGCAGAAAAGCATGGTATGAGGTATAACCTGGTAGTGCTGGGGTGCTCTCGGTAGCCCTGAACCAGGCATCTGTTACTGCACAGATATCAATGTTCTCCATGCCAAGGAGAGTTTTGGGTGCATGCAACTTGAGGTGTAGACTTCTGGCGTTGGGTAGCATTACTCTTAGTTTCTTATCCCTTGTGATACCTATGAAGGTGGGTTTGTCATTTGAGCCTTGACTAACATAGGCACTATGGGGGTAGCTAGAGCTTTTGCCAATATCTGAAAGCCCTGGGGTGACAGGTGCAAGCCGTCCCTAGCGAAGCAGGTGGTTCAACAGAAGATGAATATGTGAGGGTGTAGTGCCTGTGATTAGTTAGCAGTAGCATATATGACTGCTCACATGGACAAATGCCAGGTAAGTCATATGCAATGTGTCACAGGCAACGTACATGTGAACAGGACAAACAGTGACATTCTGTCAAGTGAGACATGGACATACATAGAGTAAGCTATGCAGATGTCACTAGGAGTCCACAGAAGCTCTGTAACTATGCATTGCAGGTGGGATCAGTATTCCAGGGTAATTGCAAGCAAACATGCATGCAAACAAAGCTACAGTAAGCAGGGCTGCATGTAGTCCATTGTACAACAAACAAGCTGTACCACTTTCAGTAGGTAACACTGCAAATATGCAGGCACTATGCACATGTACATGGAAATACACAGGTCAGATGGCTAGGGTCCAGTCTCAGTGCACACAAGTGTACAGACCATGTACTGTCAGGATGTACAATAACTGGATGGAAACCCATGTGCTCATACCTGCAGTAATACACATGTCAAATAACAGACAATGAGCCTTCACTCAGTGGTTCCATACGTAGTGGGATGTGTGCTACCTGGCCTGCCACCACAGTATCCCTGACATATATGGGGACTCTCCCTCCTGTGACAGTTAGTTTTGTGTGTTGGGGCTGTCTAGCATGGTATGAGATGTGAGCTTGCAGTGCTAGGGTGCTCCTGTGTGTCCTGTACCAGTCGTGTAGTACTGCACACATATCAACATCCTCAAACATCCGCATTGCAGAGTCCAGTGTGGGCAACATGCCACTTGCAGTTTACATGTCCATCATTGCATATTAATACATTCATTACCTTATCCCCTGTGCTACCTATGTATGTAGCCTTCTGTTGACATCCTTACCACCAGTATGCCAACATGTGCAGATGATACACTATGGTACTTACCATGGGTGTAGACAACCTTACATGACAATCACACCCTTACTGCATCAGGCATGCTGTGATATACCCACAATTATTCCAGCACACAGTACTGTTAACAACATGATACTATTACTACACATCTATGTAGTCAACCTGTGCATCAGCAACATGTTAACCTGTACCTGCACTGATGTTACAGATTGCAGGAGGTGGCACAGTTTCATCATGTGCACAGGGTGTGAACTTGGTATGCCTGAGTCAGCCACCGATACCACCGATTCACATGTATGTGCATGTGTGTTGGTGAGAGACAGCAGTACAAGGTGGGGCAATGTTGATGCAGTGTGTGCGTGTATGCGGTAGCCCTAGGTGTTGTCAATTCACATGTGTGTATGGATGCACACAGTTCCACCTCATGGCTGCCATATACTGGTGTTTGTGGACAGCCACAGACTGTACATGCCAGGTCATACAGATCAGTGTCTCTGGCCACGGACATGGTACCTGTGCCTTGCAGGGGTGCTACGGACCGTATCCGGTACCAACCCAGACTGGGTACTGTCATCAGAAGCAAGTGTTCGTTGACTGGACACAGATCCCTGTCGGGCCTGGCCAGAGCCACGTGCACATGGTCTCCTGGGGCGGTCTGATGACAGCACAGACCCAGCATTGCTGGGGCTGCTGCTGGCACTATGGGGGCAGCCGTGGCCCTATTGTCGTCTGTGACAACTGCAAGCTGCTGCTGTTGCTGGCATACGCCCACGTCGATGCCTCAACCATCCACCATCGCCCTGGCTCATGGACATGTAGTTGTGGAACCGGTCTAATATGTCCCCACAACGTCTGTCTATGACATCGGTGAAATTACGGATGGCAGCCGCAATGTCACGCATACTGTCAGTCATGGCTGTGCGACATGCTGTCAGATCCCTCAGACCCTGTCTGGTGTACTGTTCCATACGTGACTGTGCCTGCATGACAGCCCGAAACATAGCTGAGGTTGTAAGACCTTTGTGGGCACGTCTGACAGGGGCAGTACGCCCACGGATGCTCCCACGAGAACCCCTGGACATCTGTCTGTGTGGTACCATCTCTGGGCCATGCCCATGGCTGCTGTGTGGGGATGCATGTGCCACAGATACCACATTACCCTGGTCAATGTCCACTGTATGCTGTCCATCACCTAGGGACATTGGTGACAAAGGGTGTATTGGCAGGATAACTGCGCATTGATGGGGTCGACAGCTGTGTACTGTCAATCGGCTGACCAATGGCGGACCCTGGCATACCTTCCTGTGCCATTACACAGATGTCATCATTATCAGTACCCATGGCACCTGATTCAGGTTCCCTGCTACTTGAAACCAGAGCAGCACCAGAACCTGTGGGAGGGAAACAGGAAACACAGTTTACAATGTCTACACATTACCAGTGATGCACACATCCACACATGCACAGGTCCAGACATGCACACATGCACACATTCACACAGGCACAGGTGCACACATGCACACATGCACAGGTGCACACATGCACATGCAGGTGCACATGCACACATGCACACAGGTGCACAGGTGCACACATGCACAGGTGCATACATGCACACATGCACAGGTGCACATGCACACATGCACACATGCACATGCACATGCACATGCACACACATGCGCACATGCTGCGTGCACACGCATTACGCACATGCACAGGTGCACACATGCACACATGCACAGGTGCACACATGCACACATGCACATGTACACATGCACACAGTTGCACACAATTGTACACTACTCAGTATGCGTGATATCAACACACAGACACAGACACACCTACATGCATACAAAGAGCACTACTAAGTGAGCCTAATGTTACTATTACTACCAAGACTATTACAGGTATTGTTAATACACACTCACCAGCATGGATAGGCTGCATTGCTGTTACACCGGAGGGACCTGCAGACGTGAAGGAACTAATGTCAGTGGGCACAACTGTGCCATTGTTACTGAGTATGATACAGGTCAGTAGTACAACAGTCGCCTTTCACAGGTCAGCTGCTAATATTGAGGATATCACACTTGCACATTAAATACTATGGTGACAGCTACAAACCAAGGACACACCTCACACATGCATTAACTGCCAGTGTACACAACAGTCAACTATACATATGGCATATTACCTGCACGCTCACTGTCTTGCTGCTCCATGGCTCCAGCCTCCATCATAATGCATGTCTGCTGCTGTTGTTGTTGCTGGCGGACTGGAGCCACTACACTCATGAGTAGTCCCTCCAGTCTGGTGAGTGGGGGATGTGTAGCCACCCCACCACCTGTGGCGACCTGTTGCCTGTGGATATCCGATGCACGCTGATGGACATTTCTGATTAAATCACTGCAGTGATGTCGTACCTGCTCATATGTCCTATTTTGCGTGCCTATGTCATTTACCCGATGGACCAGGTCTTGCCACAGTGCAGCCCTCTCCTGCTGATTCTGGCTGGTGCGGGTAAAGAGTATTGCATAATCCCGTACCAGGCTCTGGTGTATCTCCTCATCCTCAGCTGTGGAGTAAGTGGGATTCCGCGGGTGAGCCATGTACCTGAAAAAGAAAATAACCTGATATCAGCAATATATGTCAGCAGAATTTGGCACACATGCCACTCGACTGTTATGATACAACATATCTCACATATATAGCATCTGTCTGTCTATTGGTGGATACGCATGTAAATGGCCAGGTATCAGTGCTCAGCTAGCAACTGTGCAACAGTACCTGGCACACTCCATACAACATACTACCAAACCCCAGCAGTCAGAACACTGATTCAGGTCCAGAGCACCTCCTCACTCTGGGGGTTTGTATCTAGGTACTGTATGGCCTACATCATCAACTACTGTGAGCTGACCACACACTAATTGCCCTGGATATACATATCCCACCTCCACCACCAGCACAAACGACTATAGTGAATAACATTGCAGATGCAAACTTTACACTTTGTAACAGTGACATGGTATCCTTTCAGCCCACTGGGCCAGTGGCAGATACAACCCACAATACTGACCCCTACACAAATGCTTTCTACAGACATCTCCGAGAATGCATGGATCATGCAATCCCATATATGACCAAGACACTCTCCACAAAGGGACAGCATCCTGTCTGGTGGACCCCAGCCATAGACAAATTGTATTACAAAAGATGGAAGCTACTGCAAGACAGAGCATAATTCCATAAAGGGAAGGCATGTCTGAGCAGCACTAGTAAGGGTCTACTTTCCATCATACAAACATCCATGGGCAACTTTGAGAGGGAAATCAAGAGGGACACTACAGATAACCAGAAGGCCTTCTTCAGTTATGTTAGCAACCTGGTCAGAATCCATCCTCTATGCCCATAGTTAGTACACAACAACAAATATTTCACTGAAACCACAGATATTGACAACATTGTGGCAGACAGGTTCAGTGCAGGTGTCACCCCGCCCTCTCTCCCAAAATAAGACATAGTTATCCCAGCTGACTGTAACCTCCCTGTCATCACAGATGTCCAAGTGAGAGCCGCCCTCATGAAAGCAGAATACACAACATGACTGGGACCTGATGGTATCCCCAGTTGCATGCTACATAAACTCTGACAGGAGCTAAACACACATATAGAAGTGCTATGTAACACTAGCCTGACTACAGGATATGTACCTGTACACTGGCGCACAGCAGCAGTGGTTCCACTCCACGAAGGAGGCACCTCAACATACCAATACAATACAACACAATACATTACATTAAAATACAATACTATACAATATGCTATTGCCCCTGGGACTACAGCAGCATACTGTTCTGCTACCCTGACCATTGTGCACATGTGGTGTGATGGTACCTGCTGCTGTCACACAGTAACACAGGGTGACTCATATGGCATATTACCTATCTGACTAACATTCAGCAGGGGTATGTGTGACATGTACTCATGGGGAGTCTTGCTTCTTAACACTGTGTGGTTTATTGCAGGGTATGTCTTATCTGTGGGTAGGAACTTTTACCTACACATGTGCTCTCTATTGCAGTGGCATGTACGACACACAGCAGTCATTTAGGTTGTGGATGGTGTGAGGTGTTACTATGGTTGTTGGACATCTGTCATGGGTATGACTTACGTATGTAAATCCGGGAGTGGTAACCTCTATGTGGGTAGTATGTGTGTACTCTGTGGTGTTGTCAGTCACTGTGCATTGGTAATGTGTTTGAGTGCATTGTCACAGTGTTTTACATGTCACTGTGTCCTTCTCCATATCTGTAGCTGTCATGTGAGGTCCATACCATGGCATCCATTATGTGGTGTGGAGGGGTACACCGACCTACATGTCCATAGCTGACACACCATGTCTGCTGACACATACCATGTGCAGGTATTCCAGGAATAGTGTGCCACTGTGAATATCATTGGGGGCACTATTGTACACATTTATGACCCTGTTCACCCCTGACACATGCAGTGGTGGGCAGCCAATCACATATCTGGTGCTTACTGGTGTAGGTGATTTGAAATGGGGTATGGTACTCCGGTTTTGACACTGGTGTTCACTCCATGCCTTTGTCACCAGGCACCTGTTGCAATACATCTGTACACATGTGCCTCACTCAGAATATATATACATCTCTCTCTCTCTCTCTCTATATATATATATATATATATATATATATATATATATATAGATATGTATATAGATATATCTATATGTATATATATATATATATATATATATATATATATATATATATGTGTGTCTGTATACATATACACATATATATATATATATATATTGATGTACATATATTGCTATAGATATGGAGAGGGGGGGCACAGAGGGGGTGAGAGTGACAGAGGGGGTGGGACAGGGGGTGTTGAGGTCATCATATACAGTCATACCTGTAGATAGTCAGATCAGTCTATGTATATGTATCTACATATATCTATATCTGTATGTGTGCATTACATATATATGTTTGTACATATTCTATCTATCTACATCTGTCTATGTATTCCTACATCTCTCTCTATGTATGTATACATATATGCATATCATATATATATATATATATATATATATATATATATATATATATATATATATACATACATACATATTTTGACATACATACGTATCCCTATGATAGACAGGTATATCAACATGTTTGTCTACCATACTGTATACACACACTAACATACTGCTAAACATACATAACTGTGAAACCTACTTTGTACATTGCACTACAACCTACAGTCAACCTACATTGATATGTGCACATAGATGCTCTCACATACAGATGTATGTACAGCCTTCACTGATAGTTGCTGTATGTCCCCTGCCCTTTACACATCTTCATATACATATGAATACAGACCAATGACACATATGGAGGGTTCACAGTATGTAGACCTTTATAGTATTACTTTACATTACCTGTGTTTGTCACAGCTGCTTGTGTTGCCATCTGGTTTTCTGTCCTGCTGCTCCACTTGCCAGTTGTCAGCTTTCAGGTGGCTGTTGCTGAACAGTTTTGTTTGTGTCTGCTTAATTTCAATTTTCTCTGTCTCTGTCTCTGTCTCTGTCTCTCTCTCTGTCTGTCTGTCTGTCTGTCTCTCATGTCCTCCTCAGGGTGCAATGACAGTATTGCATGTGTGGACTGGGAGTACAGCATACTTTTGTAGGTATCTGCATATGTCCATGTGATGGCCTCTGCACCAATTGTTAGCCAGCATTTGCTAATTGCATGCAGCCAGTTGTGTACTGATTGCAGTTCTCACTGTGATTTCAGAACAGTGCTATAAAAAGGTATGTGAGATAGGCGTAGCCCTTTCAGATTTTAAGGGCAGGGACCATGCTGGTATGCTGTGGACAATGTTCTGTGAGTGTAAAGGTTGGTATCTCTCTCATATTTCCAGCTGTGTTGTAGATTAACATTCCTCCATTCATTTCTCCAGTTTCCTGTACTAACTGTGTATGTACACTGACACCTACAACTACTACTACTGTTAATGTGTGTGTGTGTGTGTGTGTGTGCTTTCCTTTCACTTTTGCTTGCACTTTGTTGCTAAGGCTTCAATATTTGCCCTTTACAGTCACTACTTGTATGCCTGCTAGGTGTCCTGACTGTAGTGTGCTGCTGTGGCTTTCCTATTTTCCATGTACATTCACACCTTGGAATGCTTGCTATATTTGCTAGGGTGTTACAGCATGCAGTGTGGTCTGGCCATGGTGTGGGCCTTGACATCTATTAGGGTATTTGAGTATGCTGCTGAGCAGGCCCCAGAGACTCTCAGGTTCATCTGTTATCTGCCTCATGGAATGGTACATATCAGTGGGGTACACCCATTAAATTGTCTGGTATGCTGCAGTTGTGACTGTGGGTTAGCATGAGCATATGTATTACTACACTTATTCTGCCATGCAAGTGGTGAATACTTTCAGGACTCCATAGTTACCATTGCATGTGTTGTTACACCTTTCTGCCTACTATTTGTACATTTCACATGGAGTCTGTGGGGCATCCCTGTAAGTCATTCACTGTTGCTATGTCTAGGCTCTTAACTATTCAAATATGGTGGTGTCAGACCTCTCATGTGTACAAATATTTGCAGGTTGTCCACCTTTCTGCCTCATATTTTGGTCAATATCTCATGCACAGCTTTTTCTGGCAAATCACTCTGGGCTCAAGTCAGAATATAGTGACAAACATTCAAGTTTCAGACTTCATACCCTTCCAAACATCCCACAAAATGCAGACCCTGTTACTCTCTGAACTGTCTGCGTTTGTTGTAACATTATTTCTAATGTGTCCCTGGTTTTGGGCCTTTGCTCCACATATTTTATTACTTGGTCTGGATGTGTTCCTGTAAGAGGTTGTGGGGTATGGGCAGTGATTATCCTGCTGTGAGTATGTGTGTGGCTTGCAAGGTGCTACAGTGACATTATTACCTACTAGCTACCAACTAGCATGGCTGTTTCTGTTCACACATTACTATTATGGAAATCCACTAGTTTTGACAGTAATTCTAAATGACATGCTTTGTGTACTACACATCCTATATTCCCTTTACATTCATTCCTACTATTACATGATATATTTATTTTAGCACAATGTTCTTGTATAACAGTCATGGCTTAGTGGTAAATCATGCAGACTACTGTTTCCAAGGTCCTGGGTTCGGGACTGCCAGTGGGATTTTATTTTGCTTCTGAACTGACTACAGGACCTGTCAATCAAAGTGACTAAGGCACTTTTAAGCAGTTGTAACTGGGTTAGCGCTGGTTTGCACGGAGCTCACGTATGCGCACTGGCGTTTAGCTCCGCACACGCCAAGACACCCGCTACAACCGCTTAAACGTGCTTACTCTTCGCACACACGCTATTTTCTTTGAAAGAAATGAAAATGGGGAGACAGAAAAGTGGTGAAAAAGGGGTCACAAAGAGGGTAAGACAGTAGGGAAACAAGCTTGGGTTTTGCAGGAGGGATGTAGGTAAGGCCCATAGCTGCCCATTTCTTCATCAGCAACAGCTGTGCATAAGTTTGTAATTTGGTGTGACATTTGATACCTTCCACCCCTGAGAGAGGTGTAAGGACAACAATAATACTTGTTGTACAGCCAATTGTAATTGATAGTTTCCATGTCTGGTAGACATATGTGCGGAATGGGCAGCTATGTATGGGGCGTAATTTTTTTGTGGGTACAGAGTGCCCTTTTTTTTTTCAGGTGAGAGTGGTATGTCAGGTGAAGGAAGTTGGTATAGCTGGGGAGGTAGGTTGGGTAGGTCAACAGACAAGACAAACAAGATGCATACAGGGGCGGTGTATGACACGTGTGGGGGGTTACACAATTGACGGGGACGGAGGTTTGGATATCCAGAGCCCATGAGCCCACAGATGGCAACAGTGGAACTGATATCCCCACCCATGGGCAGTTGCCACTGTTCCTTCACTGCCCAGGATGGGGCTGTGCTGGGGGCTGTGTAGGCCGGGCAACAGGCATGCCCGTAAGTTGTGCTACCTGTGCCTCAAGCTGGCGTAGGGGCTCAAGAACAGAGTCCCGGATCTCCCTACGCACTACAGTCCGGACGCTATGGAGGGTGAGTGGTGGTTCTCCTCCGGCCACACTTGCAGAGGGGGGACGGGCCTCATCCCCTGCAGCGCTTCCACCCGCAGGTGGCACAGGGCCACCGGAGGAGGGTCCAGACTGGGCACTAGTGCCAGGTGCACTCGCCAGCTGAGGTGGGAGAGGTGGGTCCGCTGGAACCCACCTTCCCTGTCATTCTATGTTTTGCATTATGTCATGACAGTTTGGGTTAGTAACATACAATACCATTCGCAATTAGTTGTAACGGCATGCATTAGTATTCCCATTAACCAAACACCCAGATATTCACACCATTGAACAGCGAGCATAACACATGCATAATTTGAACAGCAATACACAGTCCAACAACATGCAGGG
Source organism: Protopterus annectens (assembly GCF_019279795.1). Taxonomy (NCBI): domain Eukaryota; kingdom Metazoa; phylum Chordata; order Ceratodontiformes; family Protopteridae; genus Protopterus; species Protopterus annectens. The sequence continues at coordinate 200,047,605 of NC_056744.1, forward strand.
TTGATTGATGGCAACAGGCCATCAGTTTTGGATGTATGAACAGGGCAGATGCATCAACGGACATGCAAATATTTATGACCCATCAGGACAAATGTCCAGGGGTATTAATTGTGATTGCACATACCATTTTCACGTGGAATGGATTATATGTGGCTATAGGGTGGGGTGAAGAAAATATTATTAACACCTTCGAATACCAATACATATGCTGTACATTTCTAATAGCTACAGATATATACACACTACTGTTCTAACTACAGTTTCCTATATGATAACTACTTCAATTTGGTGATAGGACTGTTACTGCTACATCAATATACATTTTATTGTTATTAATACACGTTCATATCTGGCTTTGTTCAGCTACATCATCCTGCTACATTTGCTTTATATAGCTATAGACAACTGTGGATGTTTGATATTTCAGACAATCATACTATCTGCATATTGTAGACTGAGAGCAACATATCCAGATTTTGGGATACACATTCCAGCTGCAGCAACACTTTGGACAAATTTCACAGTTTGGTTCTAATTGTCACATTCATTTCATTCAGTACTGACTGCAGTATACTTTATACAGGGGTTATTACTACTTTATTGGTGGATTCATAACTCTTTCTCACACCCTCTCACTTGTTTTCATTTTACTATTCAGGATGGTACTTACTTCTAGGCTTTATTGACATGTTTTACCTGTAGTTATTACAATCCTTTCCAGCAGTCTCACTTCTGTCATGTTTCAGTATTTCAACAGGGATATATTTCACACATGTGAGTTGCTCATCTTCTGCAGCTGTACTTTTCAGCCTTCTGCAGGTTGTGCACTATGATATTATAGGTGGGGCATCTTTATTTCAGACTTTATTTCAGACATTTTCATTTTTCTGTTTGGATTTCAGACTGCAACACACTTTTGTAATCAAGCAATACTTGCAAACACTTTACACTGTTACTTGCACATTTTATTACTTAGTGACTACACTGCACTCTTTTGCTAACTGTCATACTTTTATATTTCTTTACAGTTACTGGGAGTGGATTACTGACCTGCCTGGTGGCGCAACCGCACCAGCCTATCACCATAGGCTCTGCAGTTCGCAGAACGGACACCTGCAGCTGTAATATAAATGAAGTAATATTGGAATACACATCTCCATAATATCAGCTAATTTAATTTCTTACATACATAATTAAATGTAACTTACTCAGTAGTGGGGCGTTGGGCATTTGCCAGGCCTCCTGGATCCAAAGGTTCAATTGGTCCTGCTTGCGTCTCTTCAGGTCCTCATGGTGGTGACGGACCTTCTCACCAGTCCTTGGAATCCCTGTGGCACTGGTAAGATCATGAGCCAACCGGTCCCACGCCTGCGCCCTATATGCTCCCCACAGGACCTGGCCCTGCATGAGTTGGGCCTCATGATTGTGGACTAGGAGCCAGACCATGTATCTGGACTCCTCAATGCCCGACCTCTGTGCTCGAAAGCAACTACCCTCACCTACACCTGACATTCTGGCTGCAAGTCAGTTCTACAATCGTTTATGCTGTGTATTCCTGCCTATGGGGCTTATATATGCCGTTTTTCCCACATGTATCTGTGATTGGCCATTTTGGAATTGTATCCACTTCACAAAACCTGCTTTGTCATGCTCCACTTTCTATTAATTCCTATATATTTGCTATTACTGCATTTCTGAGTACAGCTGTCGTAGCTTAGTGGTTCAGTACCTTGACTATGGTGCATGGTATCCTGGGTTCAAACCTGGCCACTGCTTTTTATATTTTATGACTGTCTAGACAGGCTAGGGAGTGTGTCTGTGTAAAGGCAGTTTTGTTACAGCTTGCTCAACGTTGCCCGTCGGTTAGCTTGTTGGCATGGGGCGCAGCTCCGCGCAAACGAGGTGCGCTGGCTTACGCCTCATTTGGCTGTCAGCACGCATAGTACGCTCAGCTCAGCTAGGGGCACACAGTTTCAGCGTGTGAAACTACGGGCACTCATTTTGCACCTGTTAAACCACTGCTCACCTACGGGCAGATGCACTCACCTTGTTAAACTGTAGCTCAGCTATAGGCACATCTGGCATTTTTTTATTGTTTTGTTACCTCACATTTCTTCAAAATAAATGGACTAGTTCATTACATTTTACATAAAATGTGATTTTATATGTGTACGTGTTTGTCAGGGACTTGTTTCGTGCTTATTTTTCTAAAAATAAAAGTTGGTGTTGTGGGGGCTCGAACCATGAATGCCTGCTCTTCAGCTGACGTTTCTACCGCTACACTATTGCTTCTTGGCTTACTTTGCATATTTAGTTCTTATATGCTTTCCCACTGACTGCTAACTGTGGCTGAGCTACGGGCACACCTGCGCAAACATCTTTACAATTTAAAAAATATATATAACGTGTTCATTTATATATTTTCTGTTCATAGTCTGTGAGGGCATGTGTTGTGTTGTGTTTATTCACATTTCCGTGGACTCTGTCGTGGGTGTTTACTTTGGGCACTTTTACTCTTCTGGGGGCGTGTCCGCTTGCAGGGCTCGGCCTACGGACACGCCCCCTACTGTCTTACACGGACCGTGTTAGCCTTAGGTGTGATTCAGCACGCTCTCATGAATATGCAGAGCATGCTGACATCACTCCGTTTAACTGCAGCTTCCGTGTAAGAGTTATAACTCTTACACGGAGGCTTCGTGAATCCTGCCCCAAGTCTTTTACATCTGCAAATACAGCTAAAGTTTTTGATATTAGAGTTCTAATAACATGTAATACAAATTGGATTGTCTATATGGTAGTATGTAAATGTGGAGCTTTTTACATAGGACAAACCTCTAGGATTTTCAAAAATAGAATTGCACTACATGTTAGTGATATAAATTGTAAGAGAACACAAAGTGCTTTATATAAGCACCAGTTAGAACATAAGGGAGCACATTTTATTTATATAGGGATAGACAAGGTATTAGGTGATAGTTTGACTATGTTACAAAAACATAAAATATTAGATCAAAAAGAAAAGATGTGGATTTTGAAATTGGGCGCTTTATACAAACCAGGATTGAATGAAAACTTATGATATAATGGTTTCCATTAGACAATTTTCTAGAGTTTTTGATATTTCTTGTGAAAATATGTATATTTAATTTGTTTTTTGTATATTAATTCAGCTGAATAATGTTGTCTGTGTAGTAATGTGGGTGTGTGTGTGTATATATTTCCATGCATATACCAAAAACTATATATTGTCATGTTTCTTTAATGGGCGTTTTGAAACGTAAATAAATGTACTGCATATGGATCCGGGTACTGATAACACTGAAGACACCTATTGGGCGAAACCGGTCTGTAGTACCAGGAGCTGTGGCAGTCCGAAGCCACCATGATGAAAGAACAATAAAACTGGATTAAAAGAATTGTTGTTCGCATTTTTGGGCAATTGTTGCTTGGGCACACACTGTACTAACGAGTGCTGGAGTTAGTTGAGTTGTGTTTATGGTCCGTGCACTGTTCGATTTATTTTGGCCATGAATACGGGCACCAGTTCGAGAAGTAAATATATATACATATATATATATATATATATATATATATATATATATATATATATATATAGGTCTACTTCATTTGCCCTAACTTCCAGTTGACTGACACCTATTCGCCCGAGACCAAATGACTGAAATTTTATTTGACCGACACTTAATTTGCTCGACGCTTCATTTGACTGACAAGTATTATTGGCAAGTAAATGGAATATGTCCCCTTCCCCACTGTAGTGCAACCCTGGAGTTAGAATATATAGTTAGGGGGGTGTGGGGGGCACAGCCCCCCACAATGGGGGTGTGGTGGCAAGCCCCCCACTTAATTTCATATTATATTGTTTGGTTTTGCTTTCATATTGCTTAGTAAAACAAAAGTAAGTGTGTATGACCAAACTCCTTCAGTGACTCAGCGTGTCACAGGCATTACAATGAAAGGGGAGAGGAGGAACGTATTACTGGACATGTGGAAGGCAGATGTGAATGACTCACATATATGGTAGTATTCTGAGGAGGTGAAAAGTCTGTGGTGCAACATACGGGGGAATCTGGTCAGAAATATATGACTAGTGCATAGTGTGGGCTCCAAAATTATGTCTCTTCAGAGTACAAGACAAAGACAAGTTGAGAAATAGAAAGAGAGAGAGAGAGAGATGCATACACATTGAGTTGCAATTGGGATATGTGGCATGGGATGCAAGAAAAGTAGAAAGGAAGGAAGGAATGGTCAGAGGGTTCAGATAGTGAGAGAGAAACTGGGAGCTGAGGATATGGGGAAAGGGTGGTCTTGTAAGGAAGCCCCAGGAGGGACTGATGTAATATGAACATTAGTGCGTTTGACAGGTTTAAGCATATGGGATATGTAGGACTGTGGTATAGGCATGTGTAGAGTGTTGGCTGGGAGTGGATTGAAGCAGAATAGGGAGGCAGGTCCTGTGAACCACCAGAGAAGGGCTGAAGAGCCTAAAGTATCAGTGTGTACCATGGGGAAAACAAAAACAACTTGTCACTGTGGATCATTCCAACAAACTACCAGTTACAAAAACGGATGACTATTAGGCATAATATTGTTAGAATAGGCTATAATGTGCTAAAGTTTACCCTGAAATATTAGTAGTACAAGTAGAAGACAGAAGACTTCTTTGTTCATCATTGAACACAGCAGCTCTAAGAAACAGTGCTCATGTGGTAAATATTCTCATCCAGTTTTAAGAGAAGGCATATGGAGAGTAAAAACCTTAGCAACATGCAGAGCATACCTCTCAACTGTCCAGATTCTTGTCTCATATTTTAGGTCTGTGTTTCATAACATTTCAGTTTTTTTTTTTTTTTTGCAAATCACTGAGGATTGAAGTCACTAAATAATGAATCAGACTTCTTGTTCTTCAGAAAATGCATTTCAACACAAATCCTATTATTCTAGCAACTTTCTAAGTTTGTAAGAGTGATATTTAAAATTTGTCCCTATTTTTGAGCCTTTGTTCCCCCATTATTTTAGGCTTTGTCCAGATTTCTTGTCCTCAGAGATTGAGAGGTATGATGCAGTGTGAAGATGCATTCAACAAATCTTCTAAACAGGAAGTGCTAGACAGATATTCAGTGGTGAAACACGGGAAACCAGGAGTAAAATATCCCCTTGGGGACTGATAAGCATTTATAAGCAGCAAGATATGTAAGCCTTCAGAGCTTAGGAATGAGAAGGCTAAAGAGGTGGCAATTACAAAAAATAAATAAATAAATAAACAAATAACTTTCACCTAGTAAGTTAATTCAGGCCAATAGGAAAGCCCAGTCAGACATCTTCTCAAGAAACTCAGACTTTGCTGATATGCAGTTTTGGACAACTGAAATACCGAAAAGGCTAGACAGAACTTCCAACAAAGTGAATAAATCTGTTAAAATAATGGATGAAATACTAAATATGTTTATGACTACTTTTTTGTTTCTGTTTTTGTTAAATTTATTCACATTGCTAGGTAAAAGGATTTGTTGACATGTAAATATAGTGGGGCATTGTGCAGAAAATCTCAACCTTGTGTGTGTATATATATATATATATATATATATATATATATATATATATATATATATATATATATATATATATAAGAACTGGATAATAAGTAGAGGGTTAATGTCATAAGAAACAAGAGAATCTTTCCCATCCAGCATGCTGATACTGGTTTCATTATATTATCATAGATAGATGTAATCAGTGGACATGTGGAGACTTTCAGTTTTTTAGCTTAAAAAGCATAGTTTTGGATGTACAAGTAAATGGACGGGACCACAAGAAGTGGAGACCAACCAATAGGGTCAAATAATACTTTAAAGTTTACTTTATTTTGCCATAAAATTTATTAGCTTCCAAAATTGAATGCATTATTCTAGTTGACATGAACAATGAAATAGAGATACATGTCACTGTAGGATTAAGACGAATATGCTGTTGGTACAGAAGTGAAATGATTACAGGAGTAACTACTCAATGAAACAGGCAGTTTGATGGAAAACTGAAAATTTTAATCTCTTTTGACCACTAATTCCACACTGTGCAGCCAGCTCCATCAGTATTATTGTTTGTAATTAGTACTGCAGGTACAGCTGAGTAGACTGAGTGGCTATACTTGTTACATGACATAATATAAATGGCACCTTGATGATAAGCTAGAAAAAATAATTTAATCTGTTAATGTCGTTTAATTTCTTTGTTGTTCTTCTTCTTTCGGCTTTTCCCGGTTAGGGGTCGCCACAGCGGAACTCCGGTCTGCTAATGATTGGCTGTAGATTTTTACAGTGCAGAGGTGCCAGCTTGATGCCCAGCCTTCAACGAAGGCACGCCCATACACGCATGTCTTTTGAATGCCACTCAACTGCAGGGAGGACATGCAGTCTCCACACAGAAGGTGCTCCAGCTGAGAATTGAATGGGAGAACCTCTTACTGTGAGGCGACAACGCTACTGCTGCACCACCGCGGCATTGCTTAATTTCTTTGTATTTTAATTTAATCCACAGGTATAATGCAGAACAGTCTCTCACATTATCATTATCATTATCTTCAATGAGTAAGTGGCTGTCACTTTGTATTTACCTGCAAGCTGGATGCTACTCCCATGAAAATAAAAATTATAGAAACATATTCCCATTAGAGAAGAAGTTGTTAACAGAACATTGCTTTGACATTTTTATGCATTATTTACCAAAAGCTAGTAATTTAGAAGTATAATATTAATCAATCTGAATAAAATGAACTGTGGTGTACACCCAAATATGCAGTGGCTCCCTAGATGCTAAATGATGATTTTTTTTCTTGATTAGAAATGTTTTTGTATATACATAGGTTAATTAATTCAGTACTGTAAAGTAAGTTAATGGTTTGTTATTATTATGCCTATTATGACAACATGAAGGGTTTTGCAAGGAGAATGTAGCCAAGGAAGCATGGATTAACAATAGAGAACATTAATAAAGCAGTACAGAGCATGACTTTGCACATTCTGTATATAAAATTTAAAATCTTCCACATATAATGTAAGCCACCCTGCAAAAAAAAAACGAAATATACTACTGAGCATGCAAACAACTATAATGATTTCTGCATGAAGAACAAAAATAAAGGACATCGATAAAGGAGTGTGGCATAGGTTCTTATTTCCTATATGTAATTAGCTAAGAATTTCTGTGAGTTGTGTAAGCTATATTTACTTATTGTTTCAACCTGTATTCACAAATGGCATAAGCCAGGCTCTGAATCTTTCTTACTCTTGAGGCAAGTTCCTCCATCTGTCATAGTCTCCTAAGATGAATCCATATGGGCAGAGGAAGTCTGGCACTTCCCAAGGGTAACGCCACAGTGGATCTATTTCAGTGTGTCTCTTCAAGTGCTACAGCCAGGGGTAGCTATCTGGATATTGCAGCATATATACAAGATCACAGGTAGTAAACAATTGGTCTTACTGAGAAAAGAGGAACATACCGGACAAAAGGATAATTCTATCAATAATTGTATGGCACTTTCTATACTTCCATGAAAGATAGGAGACTGCATTTATCCAATACACAGCAAGACAATTTTCAAAACTTGAAAGGGGAACAGGGTAAGGTGATATGCTTACAGCAGATGAGGTTAAAAGTTAGAGATATGTCAAGTTATGTAATAACCAATTTGTGGTAGTAGTAACTGACAAAAAAGTACAAAATGGCAAAAAGGGGGTGGTGATTCATTTTAGGTAAGATTAATATGAATCAGCACACCATCTGTAGGAGAATAAGTAGATGGATTTGGCATGGTAAGTTAGATTCAGTGTGGTGAATCACCGCATATACTTCTGTCCCTAATAAGAACAGTCTTAAATATTTTGTGAATTCTTTGTAAACTGGAAATGCAATTATTCACATTACATGTTGTCTGCAGTTCTTTGGGATTTCTATTCAACCTCATCCCCCAAACTTAAACAAATTATTTGTCAAAACAGAATATCCTGCCAAGGCCAACGGAGATAATTTGTAAGAGGTTGCAAGAAAATGGATGGACAAATATTTGGAGGTTAAAGCATGAGCTGTGAGTACAAGTCACTTTTTCTACACATTTAAGTAAATAGGGTAACAGACTTGATCTTAGGCTAGTCTCAACAGAAATCACTGATTGATTATTACAACAGAAAAAAATAAAAGGCTTAGCACGTGCTCCAGTAGGTAGTGAAATATCAAAAGCCAAGCAGGCACATTATTATAGAGCACAGAGATAGAACCACCTTATGTGGATCGTGGCTGATCAGCAGTTAGGAAAGGAAGATATAGGTCTTATATGATGGGATGGGTGCAACACAATACTACGGGCAGAACCGATAGCAGAAGGGACAGACACAGGAAAAAATAAGGCTTGCATACTAGTACAGAAAAGAGCAGAAATTAATAGAAATTAAAAGAATTGCAAAATGGCAAAGTTATAGAAGTTTCTCCCAACACTACATAAAAGTAGGTTAAAGACAGAAATTCCCTTCCTATCCACAACCCAAGAAAAGGCTGAGATGATGTATAAAGACAATGTATAGTGGTTTCATTGATTTCATGGAAAGCACAGTGCAAAGCTTATCGCCTGGCACTTAAAACAGAAGAAAATAAAGAAGACTGTTAGAAATTATAAAGGCAAATGGTGCCATACTTAAGATGACACAGATGACACAGTTCTAGAGAATGCAGGTTACTCCAAACAGTATAATAATCAAATAAAGGAAGTCACTCCCAAACAAGACCCTCATTTTAAAAGTGTACTTATACTAAAAAGAATTTAGTCGGCTATTAGGGAAAAAAATCACCAAGGGGAAGAGATTATAAGAGCCATTGAGGTTTTGAAAGTAAACAGATCAACAGGACTAGATGGCTTACAGTCAAGTTCATACATCTGATGGAGAAGGGCATGTGGTAATTTTGTGCTACCTACAGAACTGTATTCGTAGATAAACAAACATGGCACAGTCAGTGTCAGGAGACCCCAACAAGCAAAAACTTTTGTCATACATCATGAATTTACTTAGATGCTACATTTTTATGAAAGCTCTAGCTAAAACATAAAAGTATTACCAGTTTTAGTTTATGTCAGCCTATCAGTTTCTATAAAAGATAGGCAAATTTCAGATAATTGATGGCTTCTGGCTACATTTTCTCATAAACTTGAAAATTCTAGTAAAGGCAGTACTATGGTATTCAATAACATGAAGGTTATAGACTTGGTTCAGTGGTCAAATTTATTTTGAATTCCTTTGAGGAGGAGCTAGGAAGGTATATTTTCACTGAATTAAATTGGGGGCATGAGAGTTTACCAACAGCAATTACAGTGAATGTCAATATACTAAACAAAAACTGCTAAAACAATTTCAGCAACAGTGTCATTTTCTATTTTCTCTAAAGTCTTGCAACCACAAATATATACAAGTATGCAAGGGGTGTAGAGCACATTCACAAATGGGAGTGTAGAAGGGGATTGATACCCTGCAAAACAAAAAAAAAAAATCACTCTGAGGTTCATCAAAACTTGTTTAGGTATTTTTCCCCTGGTCTATTGACATTCACTACAAAGTGCTTATGAAAGACGAACATGATTACTTAAAACAGTATATCTTAAAGTTACTTTTGGAGTAGTAGCCAGTGGAGGATTATCTTATAAAGGTAACATAAGTAAAGTCCTGTGGCTCATTCTATGTGGACAAAACTGATCGGAGGTTACATGATAGGATAAGAAAACATATATATAATATCAGTACTAGAAACACCACTAATGCCTTAGCTAAACATGTTATTCATAAAGGGGACACACACAAATTTCACTTCCTAGTTATGGAAAAAACTAAGGTCTACTTGAGAACGACGAAAACCCAAAATGTCGACCGCACATATGAACGAAAAATCAGGAAGTCGATGTTAATTTTTTGGGATCGCAGTACAGTGAAGATCAGAATATTTGCTCTTTTCTCACTGCAGGCGCTATCCCGGGGTAGGAATATATATTTAGCGGGGGGGGGGGCACAGCCCCACACAATACCGATTTCAAGTTTCTGATTATTCGCTCATGTGAGTTTTCGAGAGTTTGAGTTTTCATTGTTCTGACATAGACCCAAAAAACTAGACTGAATGGGAGATGTGGAGATGTTAAAAATGGGACAGAAACAAATGAAACCCGCTGGATTATTAGATTAGGAGCTGACAGTGGCAGTGGTTTGAATGACAAATTCCCCATCAAACCCATATTGAAATCTAGACCTCTGCATAGATAATATAGTTTTAATAAGATATTAAAAATGTGTGTATACTGGTGGGATAGTAGGGTAATACATATTTTTTAAATATATTTTTATACATATTTTTTATTTTTTTATAGGTTGTTTATATGCAATTTACATATTGTATAGATACATATACTAAATAGATAATGTGGTTATAGCTACATATTTTATTATATAGCCTTGAACATATCCAGTCTTAGTATATGTATTTGGTACTAGCCGTTTTTGCAGTAGCAATGATGGTGTTTCGTTAAATATGCAACAAGGAATCAGGAAGGTAGTGCATTTGAATGTTAAGCACTGTTTTACGGGATGAGGTTTTTGACTAATAGTATCGTCTGAAGAAGCAGTCTGTGTAACTGTGAAAGCACTTACGTTTGGATTCCATTAAAGATGTTTTACTTTTATAACTGCTGGCCATCATTTTATTCTGCTTCATTTTATGCTTTTCCTGTTGAACGTCCTACTTATATTTTTATGGAGGAATTTCAGAGAAAAAAAAAAAAAAGGACAAATGAAAAGACAAGGTAAGGGTAAATGGATTTCTTGTGCTTACAGATGATTGTATATTTCAGGGAAAAGATAAAAAACATATTATTCAATAATTAGAGAAAGTGCCATGTTTAGTATGCAATAAAAAGAAAGTGATATTGGTTTCTGAACAGGGCTGCAAAATGAAATGGTCATTGTGTCCAATAACATAAGCAAATTTTCTAAAATATCTAGGGAGAGCAGTTTTAAACAGACTGCATGAGACAATTTTAAGTAATCTGTAAAATCTGAAAATAAAACTGGAAAAAGCATTATTAGATGTATGTACTACATTTAAGCAGGAAAAGACAGAACCATTAAAAAAAGGTTTTAAATCATATTTTATACCTCCTGAGGAATATCACAATTTCTCCAAATCATCCTGATATGTAAAAAACAGACAATAATGAATAATAAGGTAAAATCAAGCATACTGCAAGTATTAATATCTACTTTTCCACTGAGCAAGGGAGTTGCAGGGTACTGTATTTGCTGTATTATTCTCAAGTATTTGGTCTTGTGCAGTTGTTAAGAATTTCAACTGAAGGCAGTAAAGTTTAATATGTGATATGCAATAAAAAATATCAAAAATGAGATCATTCTCACTGCTTACCTAATGGAATGGCAGGTTAACATAATAGCAAGTTAGCTATGGCATAGTGACTCTGCCCTCTTAAGTACATATGGCAATGTCCTTTAGGAGATAAGGCTATTAATAGTACAAGCAGAGAACTAAAATATTTCTTTGGAATTAAAGAACAGAATGAAATATTCAAATGGAATGAATGACTCAAGACTCAAACCATTGTGGTGGCTTGTGAATGAATTCTGTACACATAAACATCAGTGGTTTACCTATGAACAATTAATATCTCTGCATATCTCAGTATCAGTAATGATAATAACAAAACAAAGTATAGTTCCCTTGTGGAAATGAGTAAGTGCATGGAAAGTTGGCAGATTGACCCTAACAGGAACTAAATTGTTCAAAATATGGAAACAGACTACAAGAATTAGAAAACAGTCTGAGTTACAGGATTAGCAAATGAGAACTGTGTGCAGGTGTTATGTCACTCCTAGCAGGTTGCTTAGGATATATCGAGAATGAGATAACAAATGCTGGTGATGCAGAAAGGCTCTAGCAGGTCTCATACATACTTTCTGGGCCTCCAAATATAGTTTAGATGAAAACAGATGCTCTAAAATGAAGTAATGTGTTGAAATCATCATCATCCTTTTCTTGAAGGGCATATACCTTTTGTATTGATGAGGGTAAAGTAGTAGGAAAACAAAAGTATTCAGATTAGTCTTATACTTGTGTCACCAAATGCATTTCTGCAACACTTTATTAACAACTATTCAGCAAATCTAAGCACAGCATTAAACCGATAATCATAAACCATCAACCAAATGTGTTTTAGCTAGAGAACAACAAAAAAAAAAAGAGCACTAATCCACCTTGTGCATCACAAAAGATAATAGAGTAGCTATTAGGAAGAATCTTATATTCCATGCAAGAAAATGAGAATAATGCAACAATGAGCTATACACACATTTCACAGCCCCTTGCACGCACACATCACAGCCAGAACACACACTAACATACACTTACACCTATGCGTTCACACACCACAACACCAGAAGCCCCGAACTTCATTATTTTGAATTTCACACTTCTGGTGTTTTGAAATTTCAAGGCTTCGATATTATAATTTTGAAATACTGAAACTCAGGATTGCAGTATTTCAAAATTATAAAGGGAACCCATATATATATATATATATATATATATATATATATATATATATATATACATATATATACATATATATATATATATATATATATATATATATATATATATATATATATATATACTGTTGTCTCTGTGTGATTACGGCCATATGATGTCATAGTTGGGATATGACTGACCCTAGTGAATACAGGTCGAAAATGTTGCAATTGCAAAAGTATGGTGGTTTTACTTTAGTTGTTACTTTTGATCTTTTATTTGTCTTAATATTGCTCAATAAAAATTACACAGAGGAAGAAGCCCCAGCATCCCTGTAGGGGTTGGGTGTAGGAAAGGCGGAGTCCCCAGCATAGCTCTGTGGATAAGAAAGGAGAGAGAGGTAATCATATCTGAGACATATTCCACCCCCCCCCCCCAAAAAAAAAACAGTTGTAGAGACTAGGATAATGAATAGATCTGGGTACTCTGGATTTGATTTTGAAAGGACATTTCGAGAGAAATTTTCAGAGAAGAAACTAGTGATTGATAAACATCTGAATTTTGAAACAGCTGAGTGCTATAAACAAGTGAGGAGATACACAGCTCTTACTGGACATAGCTCACATTGCATTAGCAGAGGTACCGTGGTCTGAAAGCTAAGAGAAGCTTGGGGAGGTGGGAGCTTGGTAAAACTCACGATTCATTTTTTTTAAATTCCTGAATGATTATGAGCGATAGGTGGGAAAACCATTGGAGGAAGTGACAGCGGTAAGAAGGTTACCCTACAGGCAGTCTATTGAATTGAAATCATAGGTTTGTAAGGATAGGCTGGCATGAAATTGCAGGATGGCACGGTGAGATCACTCCTACCATTGCAGTAGATGATAATCTCTGAAAATTGCAACCATCTTTCAGGGACTCCTATAGTTTATTATGTTCTTGCTCATAGTTAGTGGGAACATGTCATGAGCAGACTGAAACTTAAATCCAGTGAAGAATGGCATTGGATACAAAGGAGACAATGATGTTATTTGGGATCAGCTAAGGGATTTGTGGCAGTAGGGTCTATATTAGAACACCGAACATTCAAAATTTCGAGTATTCTAATATCGAACCCTATGAATCAAAAATTTGATACATTGAAGATACAGAACAGTGATTTTTTTTTTCCCTAGGGAAAAAATTTGCTGTTCCAAAACACATACACACAACCCAAGCACACCAAACAAACAGAAATCCACATACATACACCTAAACTCTTACACCTAACCCTACACTAAACTATATATACACCACTAACTATCCACTTACCTTAACCCAAACCCTAACCCTAAGGTCCGTCACTATCGCACAGTCACCTCACCCGCACCTTAACCCTAACTCACCTACCCCGCCTTAACCCTCACGTCCACACAATTGCACACTTACCTGACCCACGCTCTAACCCTAACCCGCCCTAACCCTTACATCCACACAATCGCACACTTACCTGAACCCGACCCGTAACTTTCCACCACAGCTCTGAAAATACAGAAGCAACAGAAATGGACAACTGAATTCTTTCCCTACAAAAAAATTAGTTTTTCTGTTTCTTTGATATTTTCAGCATTCGCTGAAAACGGGTCAATATTAGAACACTTGAAATTTTGAACATTTGGTGTTCTAATATTGACACATGACAGTACCATGGTGCAGAGTTTGTGGACACAGAAAAAATATGGTTTCAAAGGATGAACTGGCTAGGGTGGAGACAAAACTAGTAGAAACAAAGATTAGGAGAGAAAAGGTATACTGCTAGTTTAGGGAAAATGGTAGCAGATCATTAGTGTAGAAACTAAAGGAGAAGGCTGACAATATAACAGAGGTGAAAAAACAAGATGGGAATGGAAAATGTTTTTTCACTTGCAAGAGATATGAGATATATTTTGAAAGCATTATCAGGAAGACTTTAAGAACAATTAAGACCAAAGGGGCCAAGTTATTGGGGATAAGGAGTGATTGTTATTGGGTAGCTAGGTAGGATGGTAGAGCAGACTGCTGCAATTCAGCATTTGGTGAGGGAAAGGTGGCATTTCTAGATGGGCTCATTTTAAGTTTTTACAAGTTGCTAGGTCTGGAAATTTGGGGAAGCATCAGAAAGATATTTTTGCAGAACCAGATTGGGTGGGTCTTTGTTAGAATCAGTCAATGTGGTGTCAGTGGCAATTCCACCCAAAGGGATAGGAGACCCAGACATTTTTCCATTCTTTAATGAATGCTAATGTAAAGATTTCTGCAAGGATGCTAGCAGTTAGGTTAGGGTCAGAAATAGGGAAGTTGATGGAAGACTGTCAAGCAGGGTTTGATAAGGGATGGTCATCAGCAAACATGTGTATGTCATTAGTGATGTTTATGGATAGAATGGGGAAAAGTAGAGA
The DNA here is from genome assembly GCF_019279795.1 of Protopterus annectens. Lineage (NCBI taxonomy): Eukaryota > Metazoa > Chordata > Ceratodontiformes > Protopteridae > Protopterus > Protopterus annectens. The sequence continues at coordinate 200,062,607 of NC_056744.1, forward strand.
GGAAGTTGGGTGGTTCTTTACTAGAAAAATGTATCTTACATTATGAAGTGGGGTATTTATTTTCTTTCAGCTGATACAAGAGGTTGGTTTATTTGTAGGATTTTTTAAGTGGTAGTAGCACAGCTTTGAGTACAAATCTGAGGTTTAAGAATGTAGTGAAGGATGATTTGTCTGAAACGACACATATGAATAAGAGAGATAGATAAGGGTGCCCTTTGTCACCACTGTTGTTTACTCTAGTCATGCATGTTTTAGCAGCAAAAGTTAGGGGGAGAGTGTTTCAGCAGAGTGGGACAGATGATCTTTTCATTAGTTTACAGATGACTGCATGTTGCTGTCAAACAATGTTGGGAGGCTGTTGCCAGTGGTGATGGAGGCTTTCATGCATTTAGAATGATGCTGGAGCTGTGGTTACATGATACTGAATCAGCTATGGTGCTTTTGGCCAAAGCCATTGAGGCCATATAGGCATCACCCATAGTGACAAGTGGTTCTAAATATTTTGAAGTGAATATTTTAGTTACATGAACAGAGGCTAATGAAAGAAAGTCAGTGGAGGGAGCAAAGTCAGTACACTGAGCATTAGAGATGCAGAGTGGGAGGAAGGAGGTGCAACTGTCACATAAAGTAGGCATGATCAAGATAACAGTACTACCTTTAGTAGTGTTTTAAGTCACCATTTTCTATTCTAAGCGAGGAACTGACAATTAGTACAGTAACTGCTGGGGTGCATGAAGATTGTGGGATGGCACTGGAGAGATAGGATTAAGAAAGAAAGAAAGAGAATAGGCAAGAAGGCAAGGGTACAGATGCATATTTTAGGAGATAAGTTTGGCAGTGAATTTAGATAGGCACGAAGGGAGAGTGAGTGGAATGGTGTGTGAGGTATTAGAGAAGGGAAGGGCAAGGAAGAGGGTTTATATTTGGAAGTGCTGGATAGAACAATGGCAGAATGCTTGCTGAACATTGGGAGATCAGTGGAGAGTGAGTGAGGGATGCAAGGCATGGTTCAGGGAGGAGAAGTTATTTATTAGCTGGGGGTTGGAATGGGGAGCCAGGGGTGAAGATATTGGATGATGTTGGTAGTCTGGGACAGCATTTGCAGCTTAGGAACACTGATGAGAAGTCTGTGAATTATGAAAGTCTGAGAAGTGGTAGAGAGCTATATGGAAGAGGAATGAAAAAGGTTGTATGAAATTAATTGTGGTAAATGAGTATGGGAAGAGTGAGGACAGATATAGTGCATAGGAACATAGAGGTGCTTGTGTGGGAATGAGAATTTAAAGAGTTAAGGCAGGGCTTAGCTATGGAAGTTGAACACATCTTACTGGAAGAGTATTGGTAAGAAATAGTGGCAATGTGAAGGATACTGAGTATGATTAATCATGTGCAGGATCTATATATGTGAATAATTCAGAGGTGGTATATAGCATCAATGGGGCTGATCAGAGAGGAGGGGGCACTATTTGTTTCAATTGGTGTGGATATCTAAGGGCAGATCAAGTCCATATGTTGGAGTACAGGACGTTGTGGGAGTTTAGTGATAGTCTGAGAAAGGTGTGATTGGAGGTGCAGGAGGTAGAAATGGAAAGGATATGGGGCATTTGTATGTTTAACATGTCCAAGAATGAAGAAAGCTGGAGTAGGAACAAAAAGCTGAACTGCAGATAACGTCAAGATATGTTAAGGTAGAGGTAGCAATGAAATGGAAAAGTCTTAAACGGGAGTGGTCAGTGAGGGGGTAGTGTAGAGTATGTTTTATTAAAGTTAAAAGGGGTATGAGGATGCTATCAGATGAACAGGTGCAAGGGATATGAGAGGATTTGACCAATTGTTTAGAGTAGAGTAAAGAGGAAGAGCAAGATATGTTATGGCTTAAATGTAGTTTTAGAGTTAAGGTTTCCTGAAGGATTTCATTGTAAGTCTCACATCAAGGAGTGGCATGAGGCTGGGAAGTTTCAATTCAAACCACTTGGTGTGTGACAATAATGAGGGAGGAAATGGGGGAGTTTGTGAATTGCAGCATTATGTATAGATTTCTTTTCTAATCTGAAATTTTCAGTAACAAGATTTTCAACAAAAAATCATTATTGATTATTTGAAAAAACAGCATATCATTCTAACTTCATTTTAGAAATGCATTCCTTACTTTATTACTAATTAAAGAAAACACTGCTCTCTCTCTCTTTCTCTCTCTCTATGTATGTATGCGTATATATATATATATATATATATATATATATATATATATATATATATATATGTATGTATATATCAAATTAAATGACCTAACCATGAGAATTTCTATAAAACCTGCAGTGAGCAAAACAATATTTACTTTCAGTTAGAGCTAAACCACAGCCAATCCAGGGAATCTAATTTTCCTCTACATACCAAGGCAAGCCTTATGCTGTTAAATTGCATAAGCTGTTCACTTCTGGTACTGTATTAATTAATTTGCTTAGTGAAATGTTTTCATTTACCACAACCATGACATAGCTCAACTCTGGCTGTTCTCTGCATATTGAGGGCAACCTGAGCTAGGCTGTAATAGAAACTCAGTATCCACTCAAGCTTGTTCCAAATCCTGATGGAATTATAATGAATTAATGTTGTATCTTTCAGCTTTTCCTGGTTACAGGTCGCCACAGCAAAACTCCGGTCCGCTAATGATTGGCAGTTGATTTTTACGTGCTGAGTTGCCGGCCCTGATGCACAACTTTCAACGAAGGTACGCCCATTCACGCATGTCTCCACTCAGAAGACGCTCTAGCTGAGAATCGAACAGGACAACGTCTTGCTATGAGGCGACTGTTTACCAAAACTGAAGACAATATTTAAGGTTTTCATAAAACAGACTAATGCTTCTGCATATGTAAATGTAACTAGGACTGCTGGAAGTCTGGAAGTTGAAAACAAAGCATTTGGGCTATAATTTGCATCTAGGGAAGTACATTTGCGTTACATTTACAATATTGTACTTATCTTACCTTTTAAATCAGGTTTGTGTGTTGTGTTGCCTTTTATTTGAAGTTAAAGCTATTACATTAAGGCATTTTACAGTCTGCAGTGCTTTTTTGTGTCTGTCCTGGGCCTAGGTGTTCTAACTTTTCCCTCATTTTATTGCATTTTTACTAGCTCGCTTCTGAATTTGGAGCTACAGCGATAAATTGGTTTGGATTTTACAGTAGCCATTTTGTTATCTACCTCAGCTCTCAAATAGATTATCAGTATTGCTCATCTAATTCTGTATTGCAGTCACATTCAAACATAAAACAAACACCCCCCCCCCCCCCAGTATTTTATAGTATGCAAGCAGTCAGCCACCTTAGTGTTGGGACAGCTAGAAGCTTGGGTGCTTGAAAACAAAGCATTTGGACTACATTTTGCATCCATAGAAGTACATTTAAACTACATTTACAATATGATCTTACCTTTTAAATCAGTGTGTGTGTGTGTGTGTGTGTGTGTGTGTGTGTGTGTGTGTGTGTGTGTGTGTGTGTGTGTGTGTGTGTGTGTGTGTATTGTGTTTGCTCTTTATCTGGAGTTAAAGCTATTAATTTAAAACATTTTTCTAGTCTGCATTGCTTTTTGGTTTGTCTCCTGGGCCTCTCAGTGTTCTGACTGGGGCCTCATTTTATTGCATTTTTACTAGCTCTCTTCTGAATTTGGTTCCCTATCCACCCTCCTTATTCCTGTTTTGGTTTTATACTTGGAGGTTTTTGAGCTGCCTGTCCCTAATGTATATCTGGCCCTAGAAGCTCCTCCCAGTCTTATCTCCTCTGTTCATCTTATTGGTTACTGACAAAAGAAACTGGGAAGGACCTTCCTTCCTTAGTTTGTTAATGTACTTTGAAATTGCCTTAAAGTATATGCGTTCCTCATTGTTGGCTTGTCTACCTTTGATTTCCCATGTAATTTCTTGTAGCTAGTTGCTTGATTTGTTTCTGATAACATTCACTGTTGGCTGTGTTTTTACATTAAGAAGACTGGGACTTCAGTTTTAGTGGGATTAGGATTAGGAAGGTAGTCTGTCTGAGTTGAAAAGCACACAGGGAGGCTTAATGCAAGAATTATTTGTTGTAGCTAGTTATTTGATTGGTTTCTGACTTTTCACTAACCAAACTGTGTTTTTACATTAAGAAGATTAGAACTGCAATGCTAGTTAGAGTAGAAAGGTAGCTTGGTCTATCCAAGTTGGGAAAGACACAAGGGGGCTTGTCCTACATGAATGGAGGACTGCAATGGTCTTCCCCTTCATAAGGGAGGACCTTCAACAGATCCTGTAAACTACAGACCCATTAATCAGACTGGTCTTGCTGCAAAGCCATAGACAAAAATTAACAAGGACATAGGAGACCTCCAGACACTGGAGCCATCCTATTTTGGCTTTGTTAAAGGAAGGTCATGCTTGCTGAATCTGTTAGAATTCTTTTAAAAGGTCACTACAGCAACAGATGAGGAGAAAATGGTGAATACAGCCTACTTAGATCTACCTAAGGCTTTAATACAATATTACACTCAGTCATTGCCAACACACTTACAGAACTTGGTATAAACTCCTTTATAACATGATGGATAGTTAGCTGGCTCACTGATAGAATCCATGAGGTTAGAATTGGTGAGGTGACCTCCTCAAACAGGCTTGTCACCAGTGGAGTCTCCTTTGGTTCTATGCTAGGCCCATTCATCTTTGGCATCTACTTCTCAGATGTCAAAGCCAATATCAAAGGCCATTGGCTAACCAGATTTGCAGGTGATTGTAAAACTGGGAGCAGTCATTGAATCCATCCAAGATAAAAACACCCATCAGAAAGGTCTAATACAAATAAATGATTGGTGCTAAAGCCATAGCTTAAAATTCAATACCAATAAATGCATTATAGTACCTTTTGGAAAGTCTACCACCCCAGTTAACTACATCATCAATAAAACACCCTTAAAATTTGATTCACTAGTCAGGGAACTGGGAACTCATATAGATAGTAACCTAGCCTCGACCAACATGTGTCCAACGTAGTAAGAAAATCCTTCTGTGTTGCTCAACTTATATGTAAGGGCATGTCATCTAGGTCCAGAGAGGTCATCATACTACTGTAGTTGTTCCTCATCAGACCCATAACAGAGTATAATGCCTGCTTCGGTATGTACCTGACCAGACACATGCAGCAACTGGAATATCCACAAAGGTTTCTTACAGAAAGAATACAGGGAGTTAACACAATGTTTTACATTGATCATCAGAAAACCCTATCTCTTTACTTTGTGTCATACAGACTTCAGAGAGGTTATCTTTGCCTGGCATACAAGGTATCCCTGGATCCCGTTTTGATGAACCTTTTGCACATCTGAAAAACAAGCAGCATCAGAACTAATAGATTAAATGACCTAAAATTTGCTCGCAACATAAATAGGACATGTCCATAGGTTCATAGGAGGTTACTAGGCTAATGGCCATAGGTCCCTTACAAGCCTAGCCAAGTTCAACCCTTGTTCCTTTAAGGATCTAGAGATATGGTCTATGTTATAAGCAGATCTAAATCAGCACTGAATGACCCTGTCCAAGAGAGACACAGATGAAACCCCTGGGGTGAATTTGTGGTTTCCCATCCAATTGTCCAAGTTAAGCTTAAAAAGGGTTAATGAAGGACTCTGTTTAACCTGCGTTATAAGTTTATTCCAGGGGAGAGGCAACCACTGGGAGACATATCTGTCTCTCCAGCAAGTATTCTTGATGTCACATGCTAGGTTAAGGTCCCTAGAGCATTGGGAATGTTGGAGAGACAGACATGTTTGTCAGAGAGAATTCCCATTCTGTGGAACAGGCTCCCCATTCATGAGAAGCAGAGTTCCTCCCTATCCCTATTAAAGTGCAACTTGCACCAATGGATTGGTAATCAGAAATTCACCCCTGGTCTGCCTCCTGTGTCTCTGATGGACAGAGGCAATCTGTACATCACCCGCTATATAAATCAAATGTGTGGGTCATGTTTGGGTCACAAAGCTAGGCTTATACGGGCTGTAGTGTTCATTAGCCTAGTATACACCTATGAACCAAAAAGGGACAATTACCTGTTATAGCTAGTTGATAGCTTTTCACTTTTGTTTGTATAACTTGAACACTAATCCAGGCATTCTTTAAAGTATTCAGTTGTATTTATTACTGCTGGTAGTAACTTGATTAAAGTGTAGCTATCATTTCTAAGTCTTTTGGATTAAGCACTTGGGCTTCAGACCAGTTGTTTTACATTAGGAAGGTTTGTGGCCTGCACTGTGGTGGCAGGACAGGTAGCTTACATCCTTCTAAGTTGGGAACTGCTGATTGAGAGCTCAGTGTCTGTTATTCTAAAAGTGTATTAGTTCTGGTTTAAGTACTTGGGCTTCAGGCCAGTTATTTTACATTAAGAAGGATTGCGGTCTGCACTCTTGTGGGAGGAGAGGCTGGACTCTGCACTTCTGAGCAGGGAATTTCTGGTTAAAGGCTTATAGTGCCTGCATATTCTAACTGTTTCTTACTGAAATTGGTACACCTTGTTTGCTGTAGCATAGACTAGATCCAGGCCTGCTGAATCTAGCTTTGTTTGTATGCTTGTTGCTTGTTTATTTCCCTGAAACGCTAATTCCACCTAAAACGCGGCCTTTTAGCACTTCTGTTGATCCCTAGTGATATCTGCATTGCTTACTGTACTTATTTCCTTGTTTCACTTGAAAGAAAGTTACTGTTTGTCGTTTTTGCATTTAAGTTACCTGGCACTTGCTCACTAAAGCAATTATATAAGTCAGCTCTAAAAAATTAAAAGCACTACACCCTCACAAACTCCCCTTGAGTACCTTGTTCCCCATTGGCCTTTTTTTCAATTATAAAGGAATTCCCAATACTATTCTAGCATGTCCAAAGGTCAGTTGTCAATCTCCTCTCCGGTCCAGCTGGTGAATCTGGGAATCTTGAGGCAATGTTACAACTGCCTCATGTACACAGACAACCCTCTCCTCCTCCCAACAAATTCCAACACATGTGAGAGATGCAACCATATAGCCAAACTGGAGGCTAAGCTCTCTCAACTCAGTACTGGCATAACCAGTCAGAAGGAGAAGGAAACCACACTCACTACAATTCCAGTCTCACATAGACCTACCACGACAACAAACCAAACACATAAATGCACAAAAACATACTCGGAGGCTCTAAATAAAAATCTGCCTAAGCAGCAGAGACCTCCAAAGCAGACACCCAAGCAACCGCTACCCCAAAACAAAACACATGCAACACATAGCTCACAAAGCCAGTGTGCCGAACAGTCACAGCCCTTAAGGCTAAACAACACACCTGATACACTTGTAATAGGTGACTCTATCGTCAGGCACACTGACGTCCCACTCACCAGGCTGAACAAGGAGAAGGTCATGGTGAGCTGCCTGTCGGGCGCTAGGATCCGCCACATAACACAAGCACTCAGGTCACTCCAAGGCAAGTACAAATATGACTCAGTCATTGTCCATGCTGGTGTGAATGACATGAGACGTACCTCCCTGGACTACATGAAAAGAGACATAGAGGAGCTCTCTGAGCATGTAGCCCAGGCCGGTATGACCCTGACCTTGAGTAGCATCTTACCCTCACCAAGAATGATGCCACAATATGAAGACAAGATGATCAATTTCAACAATTAGCTTAAGTGTTGGTGTCATTCAAAGGGGATCCAATGCCTGTCAGCCTGGGATGACATGCTCGACAAGCCACAATGCTTCGCTAGGGACGGCTTGCACCTGTCACCCCTGGGCTTTCGGATATTGGTAAAGGCTCTTGCTACCCCCATAGTGCCTTTTTTAGGCAAGGCTCAAAAGACAAACCCACCTCCATAGGTATCACAAGGGATAAGAAACTAAGAGTAATGCTACTCAACGCCAGAAGTCTAAACCTCAAGATGCTCGCACTCGAAACTCTCCTTAGCATGGAGAACATCGATATCTGTGCAGTAACAGAAACCTGGTTCAAGGCTCCCGAGAGCACCCCAGCACTACCAGGTTATACCTCATACCATGCTTTTCGGCCCCAAAACTTGGACCGAACCACAAAAGGAGGGGGAGTATCAATATTCGTCAAAGATATCCACACCTCCAGGTTGGTGGCACAGCACGAAGCATCAGAGACTATCCATGTGCAACTAACTGTGGGTAAAACTGCCTTCCAGTTTATAGCCTGCTACAGACCACCCTCCCAAACACAGGAACCCCACTTGGCCTTCCTGAGAATACTGGAAAATATGAAGGTCTCTCCAAACACCATTATATTGGGCGACTTCAACTACCCAAACATAGACTGGGAGCATTACTCTAGCTCCAACACCCTAGCCCAAAGGTTCCTAGAATTTATAAACTCAAATGCTATGGAACAACTTGTTACCACTCCCACAAGAGGGGAAAACATACTGGACCTGATCATCACCAACATGGGGACACTATGCTCCAGACCAGAATTGTATCCCTCACTGGTAAGATCAGACCATAAACTAATCTCACTGGATATTCACATCCCGACCCTACCCCCTGCCCAGAAAACCACAGTGAAAAACTTCTCTAAAGCAAATTTCACACGCCTCAAAACCGAGGCAAAATCCTTCAAAGCCCCTGGGCCTGTAGAAAATACAGCCCAGACCACAGAATCCTTTATAAACGCATTCTATGAACACCTTCAGGAATGCATGGATCATGCAATCCCAAATAAAACCAAGACCCAATCCTCCAAAGGCAGACATCCTGTCTGGTGGACCCCAGCCATAAACAAACTATACAATAGAAGGAGGAAGCTACTACATGATAGAGCAAAATCCCAAAAAGGGAAGGCATCTCTGATCAGTATTAGCAAAAAACTACGGGCACTCATAAAATCGTCTAAGGCCAGCTTTGAGAGAAAATTGCACAGGACACTAAGGATAATCACAAGGCTTTCTTTAGTTATGTTAGGAACCTGGGTGGGAATTCCCAGATATGCTCAGAATTAGTCCAAAATGACAAAAAATACACTGAGCCCACAGACATTGCCAACATCCTAGCTGACAGGTTCAGTGCAAACCCCCCCCTCCCCACCAAAAGGGCAAATATCTATCCCAACAGTGTGCTGCCCCCCTGACATCTCAGATGCTCAGGTAAGAGCCGCCCTCTCCAAAGCAAAAAACACAGCATCAATGGGACCAGATGGTGTCCTGGGCTGCTTCCTACATGAACTCCAAGAAGAGCAAAACCCAAACATAAAACTACTGTTCAATCTTAGCCTTACTACAGGATATGTACCCAAAGAGTGGCGTACAGCAACAGTGGTCCCTCTACACAAAGGTGGTGCCTCAACGGATCCTGGAAACTATCGCCCCATAAGCCTGACTAGCTTGGTCTGCAAAGCTATGGATCCTACCCAGTTTGGCTTTGTTAAGGGCAGATCCTGCCTCTTAAACCTGGTCGATTTCTTTGAAACAGTCACCAAGGCCATTGACGAGGGGAAGGTCGTCCACACAGCCTACCTGGACCTCACAAAAGCCTTCGATACAATACCCCACTCGGGCATTATAGATAAGCTCACCAGCTTAAATATAAACCCCTATGTCACTAGATGGGTTGCAAACTGGCTCAAGGACAGAACCCACATGGTTAGAATTGCTGGAGCCATGTCAGACTACAAACCAGTTACAAGTAGCGTCCCACAAGGCTCAGTCCTGGGACCTCTCTTGTTCGGTATATATTTCTCGGTGGTACAGGCCAACACGGAAGGACTGTGGCTGACCAAGTTCGCAGATGACTGCAAACTGGGCGCCATAATCAACTCTCCAGCCAACACAAGCATCCTCCAAAAGGGCCTCATAGAAACAGACAACTGGTGCCAGAGCCATGGCCTCAAGCTAAACGCCAAAAAGTGTATAGTCATCCCTTTGGCAAAACAAAGTGCCCACAAATTACCACATAGGTGGTAATCCATTAAGTACAGAAGAAGTCATTAGGGACCTGGGGACCCAAGTTGATAGCAATCTCTCATTTGACAACCACGTGGCCAAAGTGGTTAGAAAAACATTTTATATAGCCCATCTAATCATGAAGGGATTCACATCTAGATCAGGGGAGGTCATCGTGCCTCTTTACTCATCCCTCATCAGGCCCATAATTGAGTACAATGCCCCTTTGGGATGTACCTTACCAGACACCTGCAGCAACTGGAAAGACCCCAAAAGTACCTCACCAAGAGGATCAAAGGGCTCAAACAGATGCCATATGCTGTCTGGTTAAAGAAACTCCAGCTCTACTCAGTGGCATACCGCCTACTCAGAGGCGATCTGTGCCTGACGTATAAAGCCATGTCCAACCCAGAATTAATGGACATGCTGCACCTCAGAAAATCCAAATCCCATCGAGCTACGCTCGAGAGACTTGAACCTCAGCACTGAAATAAATAGGACATGCTGGAGGGACAGATTCATAACCCAGAGGCTCCCTTCACTCTGGAATAAAATCCCAGTCCAGGTTAGGCAGAGTCCCACATTGACTGTCTTCAAGAGGAATCTTGATGAGTGGATGGGAGATCGTAGGTTTACCCCGGCTATCACTTCTGTGTCACTGTTAGACAGAGGCACAGTATACTAACCTCAAAAAAAGGCATAGCAAAATTAATTTAAAATGGGTGGCGAAAGCCAAACACACTCTGGCTAGGCTTATAAATGCCCTAGGGAAGATAGCCTAGTATGAACCTATGAACCTATGGTTAACCAAAATGTGTTTTAAATTAAGATGGCTGGGACTGGTATTCTAGTGGCAGTAGTAAAGTAGGCTGGTCAGTCCAAAATGGGAAACACACAGGGAGGCTTAAAGTGAGATTGTTTCATCAGTCAAAGGGCTTTTTAGAGACTTGGTTGTTTGGTGTCAATCAGCACTTGAAGGCTACTTTTGATGTGCCTTTTAAATTAAGAAGTTCCCGGAGCATCCATCGTGTGGCCGAAGGTGTTTACCTGATCTCTCTGAATTGAGAAACATCCCAGGGAGCTCAGAGTGTAATAATTTATTGGCCCAAGGGCATGGGAGTTAGTTTTCATTTCTTTTTTGTCCATTATACATTAGGTGCTTTTTATGGAGCTGTTCACCATGCCGTGTGATTAGCAGTACTCTGTATAGCAGCAAACCTATAAAGTTAGTACTTTGGACTTTAACCTGCAACACAGAAAGGCTTTGCATGGAGCTAAGCTTAGGGCTGCTAGTTAGTACATCCAACAGCACTGATATCAGATAATAGCACTATCTAACATCTAGCATTAACCCTAGACACCACTCAGGTGATCCCTGTAGAGTCAAGTCCCTAAACCATAATAGCCCAACTTTAATACAGGTCCTGACAACATGGGTTTGCAATTTCCTAATGTTTTTGTGGCCATCATGGTAGATATGGGCATCCTAAGACAATGCAACAAGTGTGTATTCCTTATAGCAACTAACACAGCGTATGAGAGGTATACATACATAACTTCCTTGGAGGCAAAAATTTCTACAACAAAGAAGATTGTCAGGATCATACACATAGACATTCTTATGCTGAGACACTTAAAAGAAACTTTTCCATGCCTCAAAGGCCTACTAAGCTGTCAATCAGCAACAACTACCCAAAGCAACCACTAAAGCATAAACCAAAAGCCGCAACTAATACCACACATAAGCATACACCTAATGATCCCCAAGAATAAAGCACATAAGGCAAGCAGAGACTTTACATAGCACTTGTCATAGGGTATTCTATTGTACGACACACACATGCTCTTTTCACCAGGCTGGACAAGGGGAAGATAATAGATGTATAACTGGAGCTATGATCCACAATATCAGGCATACGCTCAAGTCACTGCACCACAGGTACCAATGCTTCTGTTATAGTCCATGTGATGTAAATGACCTGAGACGTACCTCACTGAACTATATGAAAACAGACATTATGGATCTCTTTGAATAGGTGTCACAGACAGGTAAGTGCCTTGCATTGTGCAACATTCTACCTTTACCAAGGATAATGCCACAGTATGAACAGAAAATGGTTGATTGTAATAACTGGCTTAGTTTCTGGTGTCACTCCAAGGGAATCCACTATCTATCAGCATGGAAGGACATGATTAACAGACCATATTGCTTTGCCAAGGATGGTGTGCTCCCATCCCTCCTGGACTTTCAGATACTAACTAAAACTTTATCCACCCCTTAGACCCTTTTTACTCATTGTCAAAATAACAAAGCTACCAATAAAGGGGAAAAAAAACAACCTTAAGGTGTTACTGCTCAATGCTGAGAGCCTAAACAAGAAACTTAACACCCTACAAGCTCTCTGCACTCTGGAAAACATAGACATCTGTGCTGTGACTGAGACTTGGTTTAAAGTGACAGAAATTGCTCCAGCAGTGGAAAGCTAGCATGCCTTCCACACATTTAGGCCAACAGAAGCCCAGACGGGGTAAAGGTGGAGGTGTCTTGAGCTACATTAGCAACAGATACAATTCCAAATTAATTAAACAGGATGATGCCCTGGAGTTCATCCAGTCTCCATAGACAAGGTTCCTTATCTTGTCCTGGCCAGCTGCAGGTCACCCTCTATGACCCACAAAGTACACAACTCTTACCTAGATCTAATAGAGGTGCTTACCATCCAATCAAATACTCTATTCATTGGAGAATTCAACTACCCCTATGTTGACTGGGAAATATACACTGTCTCTAACTCACAGGCACAACATTTCCTGGATGTTATCAACACAAGCACCCTGGATCAGAAGATCAAACATATTTGACCTAGTACTCAGCAATATGGGAGAATGTTAGCCCCCCCCCCCCATGTGTCACATCCTCATTGGTGAGGTCAGCACACAAAGGTGTCTCCCTTGAAATAAAGATCTACCCAGAAAGAAAACTCAACCAGATCCATAACAGTTAGGAACTATTCTAAGGCAAACTACATACTATTAAGCTACAGTTTGTCAAAATCCATGGCTCCCCAAACCCTGAGAACAAAGTTACCTATGCAGAATTATTTACAGAAACTCTCTACAAACATATAAATGGTTGAACTGAGGCTGCCATGCCTACCAGAAGTAAGCCCAGATCTAACACTTAAAGCAAACCCCACTGGTGGAATCCTTACCTTAACAGGATATATAACAAGAAAAAAAAAAAAAGCTATGGCTAAAATCAGAAAGAATAAATCTCATAGAGCTAAGAGTTCTCTGATTCAACTAAACAAGAAATTAAGAGGTCTAATAAAGTCCAACAAGGCCAATTACTAGGTCAGGATAGCCTCCCTGGCTAAGGTCAGTCACAAGGTCTTCTGCTTATGTCAGTAACCTTAAAGGAAACATTTATAAGTGTGAAGAACTGGTGGTAAATGACACAACCTTCACTGACTACCTCCTGGGAAATCCTTTCTAGCATATCTCCCCAACTATCAACAGGGATAAGGTCCTGGTGGCTCTTGTTAAGGTCAAAGACACTGTTTTAATGGGCCTTGACAATATGCCTGGTTGCTAAATAGCCTAAAATATGACCTAGCAGGACCACTTCAGGCACACATCATTTACAACCTCAGAACAGGTTATGTGTCAGGTGAATGGAAAGCCATAATGGTCATCCCTCTTCATAAGGGTGGACCATCAACTGACCCAGGAGCTCCAAGTCTGATATGCAAAGCCATGGAATGAATTATCATGGAAATGATCAACAAGTACATTAACAACCTACAGACACTGGACCCTTCCCAGTTTGGCTTTGTTAAGGGAAAGTATTACTTACTCAACCTGGTAGACTTCTTTAAGAGGGTCACCAAAGTTATAGGTAAGGGGAAAGCAGTGCAAACCACCTATCTTGACTTGGCCAAGGAGTTCAAAAGAATACCCCACCCAATTATTGTTGACAAACTCTCAGAAATTGGCATATATCCCTATATAACTTGCTGGATTGTTAACTGGCTGACAGATAGGTCTCAAGAAATCAGGATCAGTAACACCACCTCCACCAGGAGACCAGTCACTAGCAGAGTACCTCAGGGCTCCATGTTGGGCCCACTGCTGATGGCATCTACTTCTAGAAAGTAAAGGCTAATGTCAAAGGCCTCTGGCTCACCAAAATCAGGAACTATTATATATCCCCCCACAACAGCAGCAACATCCTACAAAAGCGTCTAACACAAACAAATGACTGGTCCCAAAGCCATGGATTAAAACTCCATGTGAAGAAATGCTTTATAGTGCCTTTTGGGAAATTGTTCACCCAAGCTAATTACTCCATTAATAAAACATCCCTAAGAGGTGACCCAATAATTATGGATCTAGTAACATATGTAGCGGGTAATCTGTCCTTTGACCAGCTCATAGCCAAGATAGTAAGAAAATAATTCTATGTTGTCAAACTCATAAGCAAGGGTATGGTATCTAAGTCTAAGGAAGTTATAGTACCACTCTACTTACCCCTTATCAGACCCATTATTAAGTACAATGCCCCCTTTGGAATGCATCTAGCTCTCAAAGTTTCATCACCAGGACAAACCCTATCCTGCACAAATCGCCTTAAGGCCTTAACACTGTATTCAGTCTCCTACAGATTACCGAGAGAGAATCAGATATATAAGACATCCTCAGATCTAGTTCTGATGGATCCCTTACACATCTGCAAAACAAACAGCACCAGAAGCATTAGATCCAAGGACCTGAACTTTGTATGCAACACAAACAAAACATGCTGGAGGGACCAATATGTGCCTCACAGGATCCTATTCAAAAGAAACCTGGATTGTTGGATGGGAAATCGCAAATTCCACCCCCAGTTTGTTCCCAGTGTTTCTGATGCAAAGAGATCATCAGTAAGTAAATTAATCTCCAGCTAACACACCCTCTACATACCCCTTAGCCACCTCTTTACTAACATACTCCACAATATAGGTGTCCA
>NC_056744.1:200082555-200197555 GCF_019279795.1 Protopterus annectens
GTCATTCTGAATGACAAAGGCATATAATTTATGAGAGAGTTTTTAGTAGATCATAGTGGCTTTATAACTTGCAAAACTGAGATGATTTGCTCTATGTTAGAAACAGTTTTAGAAAATAATGTCTTCCTCTTTGATAATAAATTTTATCACCAGTAATTGGGGTCTGCCATGGGCACCCCAGTTGCTAATAGCTATGCCAATTTAGTGTTGAGTAGATGGGAGGAGCTATTTGTTTATGATAAAAGTTCACCCATCAGCAATTATTATAGCAATAATTTAGTCTTCTTTAAATGATTTATGGATGATATATTTCTTCTATGGATGGGTGATGTTGAAAGCCTACTAGTATTTGTAAAAGAACAAAATAAAATACTCAATTTCTAAAGTTTGATATTAATTATGCTTGGGATTCTATTCATTTTCTGGATATTACTGTATTTAATGAAAATTGTAATTTCTATACTACCATTGATAGTAAGAATATTCAGACTACTAGGTTTATGCACGCAAATAGAATGCATCCTAGGTATATTTATAAGAGCGTCATAAGAAATCAGCTCTTATGAGCTAGTAGACTTAGGTCTATATTATATAAGCGAATGCAATGAACTGCAAACGCTATATAATCGACCCACAATAACCGAAAACCCAAAATGTCGAGCACACGGATCAGCGATTTTTTCCCAGGAAAAAAAATCGCTGATCCATTTAAAAAAATAAATAAAAACACAAAATAATCCCCGATGTGGGGGGCTGTTCCCCCCCACACCCCCTACTTAAATATACCTACTCCGAAATCACACCACATTGGAGAAAATGGCAAAGTCCTGAAAATGGCCCATGCTTTCAGTATTTTGCCATTTCATGTAATGACGTTCGACTAAACAGTGTTCGCAATTCATTCGTTCACTAAAATAATATGGACCTAGTAGACGTAGCACTATGGATGAAGGTTTTATCTCTGAAATTAACAGCATGACTACATATTTTTAATCTAGAGGATATAACCAGACCCTAATTGATAATGGTTTGGAAAATATGATGATTGAGTGGGAAAGTAAAGGGAAACCATACCTTCATGGTAATAATAGTCTAGAGCAACAAAGAGAAAATACTAGTAGAATAAATGGGTCATTAGAGTATGTCACCAGATATAATCGAAATACACATCAGATAAGAAATATTATAGAGAGGAATTTGGCTATTTTGATATTTGACTGTCAAATCAGGAAATTTATAGATGAAAGACCACATTTTATATATAAGAAGGAAAAGAATTTAAAACAACTACTCTGCTATAAAGATATTAATAATAGACATAAGACCAATATTAAGAAAGCAACTGTGCCATGCCATAATTGTGTACAATGTAAGCATATACATTTAACAGCTGATTTTGTACATCCTATTACTAAACAGAAATTTATATTTAAGAGCTTTGCAACATGTAATACTAAAATGTTTTATATTTGGCTAACTGCATAAAATGCACTTCATTTTGTATTAGTAAGACAAATCAGAAACTTAAAGACAGAATAGCCTCACACTTCTCAGAGATTTGTAGGAAGGTAGATGGTAATTTCTTGTTTAAATTTATATCATCCACTAACAATGAACACTTTTTTAAGCTTAGTGTATTAGAAAAATTTAATCTTGAAAAAAGAGGGGAGGGTGATCATATTATAAAAATAGAGCTACCAGAATACAGGTGGGTCAATTATTTTAGAGACGATACACCTTCAAGACTTAATACGATGAACAATATAAGACCAGTGCTAAAATATAAACACTCTCAAGTATAAAAGTGATATGTTTAAGATTCTACATAATACATAAAACTTTTAGTCTTACTTACCAGGCTGTTTTTTAATAAGCTGGATGTAGATATTTAAACTTTGAATAACTGTTACACAGATTTTTGCATTGAGAAAGAGTCTTGTAGACTTGAAAGCCTTGCTGTTGTGCTATATTTTGGAATTAAAGGTCTTTTTGGTATCTGAGATGATTGGAGTACTGTTTTTTTTTTAGTTTATGAAATGGGAAAAATGAAAACTTGCCATAGCAGCAACATTCTTAACCAAATAAGTGTTTCAGTGGGTCTCTGAACCTCCACCCAACTACCGCCCCCAAAGTATATGGTTATCTTATTAGTATCCATTAAAGAAGTTGTGAAGAAGAATCTGTAAGTATTCTATCTAATTTGTAGTGGATTTAATATAACAACTACAATTCATCTTCTTTGTTTGTTGAGTGCAACTGATGGAAGAAAACATTTATAACTGCTGTCATTGCTGTACTGACGCTTTTAGTGAAATTACAGGTTAAATGGCTGAATGTTAAAGTCAGATGATGGAAGAGAAACATGGCAGTGGGGTACTGCTTCATCAGACATGCAATTCTTACTGCACTCATCAGTACACTACCAGTTACAGAAACATAAATAAATGTGTATATACATGTATGTATAAGTCTATAAGAAACACTGAATACACTCAAAACACTAACATTTTTACACTGAAAATGTCTACATCGACATGCATCCATTTATGCTCCAAGAAGCAGCCTCGGCACATGCAAAAACTTAATAACAAAATAAAAGGCTGCACTCCACACACACACACACACACACACACACACACACACACACACACACACACACACACACACACACACACACACACACACATACACCCCTTCTAATTATTTAAATAAATTGTGATTGCACAAACAAAGGGTAAGATCATATTCCCTAACACTGGGAATTGTGTGATCCCACACACCAAACAAACAGCTTCTTACCTGATCATAAACAGCTCACTAAACAGCTGTTGACCAAACACTTAATGAAGCTTTAGGGGGGAACCTAAAACACTCCAGATGACGATGCTTGCTATACATACAAATGAAAGGACTTCCATTAACTCCACTTTCTCCTTTACTTTCTTCTTCTGCAACACAGTATGACATTAAAATGAACCACCACTTGTTTTAATGGAGGAAGATGAGATTGGCCCCATTCTGATAAGTAGTGCTTCCACCCCCCCCCCAAAAAAAAAATACTAACTAAAAAAACATTGTTGAATAAATAAGAAAGCACGCAAAATATATAAATTGTTATTATGCTGATGAGTAGAGCAATGCAGTAGTTACAAATATGACAATCCATCACTGCAATAGTAGACTGACAAGACTATATATATATATATATATATATATATATATATATATGTGTGTGTGTGTGTGTGTGTGTGTGTGTGTGTGTGTGTGTGTAACAACATTTTGTTTAGATTAATATTTTGGATCACAATTTGTATTATTCACATTATTTGGAAATAATACTGATCTCATTTAGTACTATAAATTGAAAGTTATTGTATCCATCTCCTGCCAGTTAGAAGCATGCTTCACAAGTGGAACTGGTGGTGATCTCACTGAGATGTAGCCTGGCAGACCACCTTAAGTATCACAACCTGATGGAAGCAGCAGTGGAGAGAGATATGGAGAGGCAATGGGGCCCATATCACAGCCTTCTTCAGATATGCAAGACTCGCTGACCTGATCAGCAATGACTACCAAGACAATGAAGGCCTCAACCCCACTTCATCAGGGTCTTCCCACCCAGGACCCTCTAAAAAGGGCAAAGTCTGAGGTCCTGAAGACCAGAACAGAGTTGTGGCGGTTCTTCCATGTCCCCCATCCTCCTTCATGTGTATCCATCCTCTGTTTGTCTCCCTTTTTCTTAATCCAACTTAGTTTGGGGATACCCACCTCTTTCTGTCTCATCTGTGTTTTTATATTATTGTGAATAACTTTATATCTTCCCTAACCCTAATTTATTCTCTTATCACCCTTTTCCCCATATATATATATATATATATATATATATATATATATAATATATATATATATGTGTGTGTGTGTGTGTGTGTATTTATATATATATATATATATATATATATATATATATATATATATATATATATATATATATATAAACAAATAAATAAAATAACCTATCCTCTCCTGCCTCCTTCAGTATAACCTGCTTATATCATCCTACGATGTTTCACTTGTCTGCTCTCTCCATTTTTCCTACTTTTCTGTTTTCCCCCTTTCCAGGTTTATAAAAGTCTAAACCTGGTGTCAATCAAAGGACACATTCAGAGTCTAATAATGCTGACAAAGTTGCTATCAGCTGCTAACCAATGGTGCTGACCTCAAGTATGTGCAAATTGCCACAGCAAAGTCTCATGATATTAGAGCAACTTTCCACTTGTCAGTTTATGAAAACATATTAGGTTATTTGGTACTTAAGAACATGGATAACAGTTATATGCATCTGCCAAAGATACATACATTCTTGCATACTTTGTATTTCATTCCAGCTCTGCACAGTTTATGTGAGCATTTCCTTGATGTTAAACCAGTACCACGTATTCACATTTACTGCACTTGCATATGGGAAAAGCTCTACATTCTCCAGATTTGCCTTGCATGTGTGCAGAACAGAAATATGAACACCACCCTTTGTCGTGATCATCCCATATTCTAATGCATGCCTCTTCTTGTTCTTGCATTTATTACATTGTCATAGAACTCTTCCCAGATTATTCCCTTGCTTTTATAATCTCTCATAGAGACACACTACCAGTTGATAGTCTAGAAACTGCTAGAATCATTATTTTGTTTTTTGTACGCACAATATTTCTAAAATGTAATTTTTACAAGAATTTTCATGATTTTTTTACTGTTGATGAGTATATTATATTTACTTGATTTTTTTTATATATAGAAAGTTTGCTAATTAAAAGTATATAATAAATATGTTCTATCTAGAAGTTCAAGGGCTGGGGTGGAGCTACATATTGTACAGGCAGACATGAAGCAAGGTTTGTTGGCACCCTGGGCAATTATCTCCATTTACTGCCCTCCCGAAGACTGAGGTGGACAGCCAAAAAATCAATAAATAAATCATTTCAAAGCTGTAGTATCTCCTTGCTTCAGCTCATCATCTTCAAGATGTTCCATTGACTATGGCTATTAGACCTAGAACATCTTACTCCCCTTCAAATGATCCTTTTGCTGGGGAATTACCAGAAGTGTTTTTGCAGAGGCCTAAGTCTCCTTCAGCTTCATCTATCTGCTCCACAAAAAGCCTCATGGAACTGGATGTGGAGGGGCTAGTGAATAAGATTTAATGGGATAAAGGGATTTCAGGCCCACCTTCAGTACTGATTTCTTCTGGTCTTGGTACCAAAACATCATCCTTCACCCCATTGACTTCTCCTCCTCTAACCTCCTCGGGGTTCTTAGAGTCTTCTGTTGCAGTGTCGGCTGCAGAGCTGCTCGCTTCTATGGAGCCGACAATTACCCTGAGCTCTTCTGTTATCTCAAAACCAGAGACCTCCTAGAGCCATAGCTGCCCTGGCAGTTCTGAGGAGCAGGTCTTGACTCGAGGCTGTTCGGAGCTGTCCCTGCTCCTTGGAGCTTCGGCTCGAGTCATTTCGGCTCTGGCTTCAGCATCAAGGCTTGGTTCTTCAGAGCAGGGAGTGACCCCGGTCCTGAGGCAGTCTTTCTCAGTTCCAGGCTCCTTCTCTTTTCAGGGGAATCGACCTTTGAGGCTATGCAGAGGGCCCTTTCTCTAGCAGAGATTCAGTTGGTGCCTATCCCATTTGAACACCCCCCCCTTCTAGTTCTACTATTCCACCTGCCTCTCCACAGGGACAGCAGATGGTGAAGCCACAGGTACTGTCATCCTCTGATTCCTCCACAGATTATCCCCCTGAGGAGGTCACACACAAAACACATACTGGGGAGCTCCAGCGTGATTGTAGACAAGCTGAGCAGGTGTATCCTTCAGCCTCACAAGTGGTCTCTGAATCTGAAAGTGGCAAAAATGATTTCCCATCTTTGGGGGTCAACATTGTTGTGATCTTTTGACATCCCCCGTAAACAACAAATGCAGCAACTACTTTGTTCTAATTCCCCCTCTGTAAAAGTCACCATGAGATGCTCTTCTCCCCAACTGGCCCCCGGTCTCCTATATGCCTTTCCACCTATACCCCTAATTCCAAATTTTTTACAGAAAGCACTCAGGTTGAAGAGTACAGTAATCCTTATTGCTCCTTTTTGGCCTCGACAGATTTGGTTCCCCTTTCTTTGGCCTCACCTAACTTGACAGCCCTTGATTCTGGGCCCAGTGCCAGATCTTCTGTCCCATCCAGGCAGTCTTGCTCACCCAAACATTTTGAACCTCAAGCTAACTGCATGGTTCCTCCAGTTCCATTAATTGCCAGGCATCCAAATGTTTCCACAGTATACCACATTCTTTTACCAGCCCACAAACCCTCCACTAGAAAGCTGTACACCATTAAGTGGAAGAGATTCACTTTTTGGGCCCTTGAAAAACAAATATATCCTTTTACCACTTCCATAGAGCATGTGCTGGACTTTTTAGCCTTACTGTTTAATGCTGGAGCTTCTCCTTCTGCTATCAAGATACAACCGGCTGCTATTTCTAATTTTCATAATGGCATAGATGAACATTCCATAGCCTTTCGTAGGCTTTGTAAATAATTTCTAAAAGGCACTATTCTGCTATAGCCTCCATTCAAGGACCTGACACCTCCTTGGGACTTGAACCTAGTTCTCCAGACAGTGACACATTCTCCCTTTAAACCCTCTACCGACTGTGTCCTAAAGTTTTTATCCTGGAAGACACTCTTCTTGGTAGCCATTTCCTCTGCAAGAAGGATTTCAGTGATTCAGGTTTTATCATTTGAACCTCCTTACATTGTTTTCCACAAGGATAGGGTATCCTTGTGAACTAACCCTTCCTTCTTACCCAAGGTTGTATCACAGACAAACATGAACTAGACCATTGATTTACCAGCTTCCTTCCCTAACCATTCTAATAAAGAAGAGAGTGTCTTGCACCTTTTAGACATCCATAGACAAATACAGGTCAATCTTCACAGCACCAAAGATACAAGACAATCCAGTCAATTATTTGTTTCTTTCTCTATTGCAAAGTTGGGCAATGCAATCAGAAAAATTACTCTTTCCAAGTGGCTGAAAGACTGTATTTCATTCATTCTATTATAAGAATAATTTAACCTTGACCAAACCAGTCAAACAGATTCTACAAGGTCTATATCTATTTCAACTGTCTTTTATTCCAGAGCTTAAATTGGAGCTGGTCTCTAGGGAACAATCGTCCATTGGCTTGACAGTGCTCAGGAATATCCTTCCGTGAGTCCACCTAGGAATTTAAGTAGCTGGGACTCTATTCCATCTGTCAAGGATGGAATGAATTTGACAACATCAGGTAAAGATGTTATGTACTTATCATAACATTCCATCTGTGTTGTCAAATCTTCATTCATCCTTGACTCCCCGCCTTCCATCCTCCGACCTAAAAGTTTTTTGGTGGAACAGATCTAAATGACATTATACTGCTGTCAAGTTAAGCACAGTAGATAAGGCTTCCTTCTGACCTACCTTTCAAGTATCTGTATATATTTGTGTGTGTGTGTGTGTATATACATACATATATATATATGTATATATATATATATATATATATATATATATATATATATATATATATATATATATATATATATATATATATATATATATATATATATATATAAATATATATATATATATATATATATATATATATATATATGTATTATCTGCAAACTCAATCTGAGGTAACTGAGAGAGACGGATTGTGGGTAGAGGTAAAGCTTTTGGCTGGCGCGAGCTGTAGTAATGGCTGAGTCGGTTCTGATATCAGAACCGAGCCCATCTGTCAAGGATGAATGAAAATTTGACAACATAGATGGAACATGTAGTCACTTCTTTTTGGGGGGGTCATTAACATGCAACAGTTTCTATGGTGTGGAGAATACCATGAGACCAGATTTGCTTGGATTTATGTTAAGTTTCTTACTGCTGGGGCAACTAGATACATTTATGAATTTGTCTTCTATCTTATGTTGAAATTTGTCAACAGTCCTATCAGAGACCAATAGAAGGATGTCATAAGCAAAGAGTACTATATTTTGTGAAGGAAACTAATTTCCAAAAAAATAGATAAGATATTTTTGACAGCAGAATCTAGAAAGTACAAACTGTTAAAACATCCCAGTGTTTATAAATGATTTGCCTAATTCATGAAGCCAGTTGCACTTACTTACAAATTAAACAGGCTCTTCAGGATCTAATAGGTTCATAGGTAAGTACTAAGCTATCTGCCCGAGGGCATCTATAAGCCTAGCCAGAATATGTTGGCTTTCACCGCCCCCTTAAATTAGTTCCCTGTGCCTCTGTTCAGCAGAGCCATTAGTTCCCAGTTCCTGTTAAACAATATAAACCTAGTTTATGGAATATATCATTAGAGGTATTATCCATACCTACCCTATCTGCAAAAGCTCCTTCAAATCTTGCCTTAATATATTCAATAGAATCCCCATATGGTCTCAGCTAAGAAATGTTGGCAAAATACTATTGCAGAGCTCATTATGTCAGTCTTCGTATACATACATATATATATATATATATATATATATATATATATATATATATATATATATATGTATTTATACAAATTTATATATATATACTTTGTATATAATATTTAGTAACTGTAGTTAAGTATGCAGGGACACCAAACTTGAATATATTGTTAGGAGAAGCAAATGTGTGAAATGTATGCAGGATGGTCATGATTACATCATTGACTGCATATGCAGAAACAGTTTGGTATTAAATTTCAGTAAAAGCTATGCTATCTATGAGATGGATCCTTAATTCCAGTACCATGTACAATTATGTTTAGGAGTGCCACTCATGTGAACAGAGCCATACTTACCAATCGTAAGTTTAGTTTCAAACAGCACAACAAGCAAGTTGTGCAAAATCAGGTAGAATGCTGGGCTGTGTCTGGAGGTCCATGCCTCCATATATGATGAGGACATGACAAAATTTAAATAGCTTCAAGAGGGCCCCATTTGAGTATATGGAGATAAAAAATATATGACTGGCTGATGACATGCATATATAGGAATGTTTGCCTTGTTTGTATTACCAAATAAATAAGAATCTTAATACCCATACCTTGAATCTTGAATATGTTTGCAGTGTTTCCTCCCACCACCAGCTCTCTTGCCATCTCTGCTGACAGCTTATCCCATGTATGCTGTATACCGCTCAACAAGCTACGTCCTTTCATGTTACTCCCTCCCCTTAGTCAGCATTTTTAACTTCACTTTAAACTCATAACTGCTGTTCCTTCTTTCTGGTGCATATTACTCTTGTTACCCATTAGTCATAAAAGGCCTCTTTCTCCTTTCTCTGGCTACAGATAATGGTGTCCTAATTTGTTTCCTCATCTGACACTTAGATGTAGTGCAGAGCTCTCCAAAAACAGTGGACTTCCATTTTATTACTTTACTTTATAGGATTCCTGATTATATATTGAATGCTATTTGTCCAATGGACAAAATAGTGAAAAGTTAAAGCCTTTTTTTGCAGGGAGGAAGCCCCCCTCCACCCATCACATGTTAGTAGACCCCTCTGCATACACCCCTACCTTATATGTACTAACTCCATGTCACACAACAGTGGAGAAATGCCAACTCAGCATGTTCGCTAATAGTGGGTTTCAGTGATAAAGCTGTTGCATTATTAATCGGACAAACAGTGATCACTGAAAACACACATTCCCAAATTATCACTGGGTACCAAGGAGTAGATAAGTGCAGTGTCTTTCAACTTTCCTTCCCCACCATACCCCTTAGTAAATAAAGTGGCATTCTAATATTGAAAATCATTTTCTCTATAATTAATTTCCTTTGGTTTTGTGCCAGACCAAATCATGCTACTGACTGGCATAATCTTCCTGCCATGACCTGTTGTCAAAAAGTGTGCATACAAAATATGGATTTTTTTTCCATTTTTGGTATTTAACCCTGTCTTTACTAAATCACATTTCTTATTTTTAAACCCCTTTTGTATTGATTACCTTTGTATGGCTTGCATACATTTTGATAATTTGCTATGGTCAATCTAAATTTGAATTGTTGTTCTTATATTTTTAAATTATTATTCGTCTCTTTCTGGAATCTGTCTCCAGTTTGTTGGAAACCTCTGAAAAAAAGGATTGTGTTTACTCACAGTAAGACTAACCAATTAAGAAATACAAATAATCAGATAAACAGAAACAGTAAGAGATTGTTTTGCTATAATCTTGGCCATTACTGCTAAACATTTGAGCTGGGTTTCATTAATTTTAATGCAGCAAAGAAAATGTATATATGTATGTGACACTGCCAGGCCAGCTATCTGGAATTTTGTAAACAATTCTATCTCATTTGTAAATATTGATATGATTTATACAGAACTGTAACTTATGTACTGAGCTTCAAGAATGTAACCACAGCATACCCTGTTGGAACATAGAAGATTAACTTACAAAACTTCAAAAAAATAAGTTGAAATTATGTGCTTTACGATGTGCTATAAAAGTTTCAATGCAGGAAGGAGACAGGATGTCTAGAGGTAGAAGTTTCTTTCTATTGTCTTGGAGAGAAGTAGTTACTAGGTTTAAAATGTAAAAGTGTTTTTTTTCCTTTATGACTTCCTAGCAGCTGCACAGTTTTGAGAGATATGTATTTTTCACACAGAGATGTAAATTCTGTTAAGTTTCTGTTTAGCCTGGGAACTAAAGCCAGGTGACAAAAAGTGACATCATCCAAGCTAACCCAGCAGTACTATTTGATATTGATTTAAGAATTCTCTCAGAGAGAGACTGTGCATTTTGTATTTTGTTTTGGACCTAGCAGGAACATCCACTCATCATCTGCACTTACTTTGCTAATAGTAAGTAACCAGGGTACAGTAATTTATTTTAGGTATATAGTAAAGATTAACTTAGATGTTTTCTGTATTTATTTGAGACTGTCCTGCAATGTTGTTTTAAAATAATTTCTGTGATTTTTAACTCTGACGCCACTGTGTTGAGTTACTGAGTATTGTCTTGTGCTTTTATTAGTGGCAGCTGGTACTACCTTATAGTCTGGGCAGAAAGTGGCATATCTAGTAAACCTGTGCCAGCCTTCCCTAGGTGTATGTGTGTGTTTGTATATAAATCAAATCTCAAAGTGTCTGTATGTGTTAGCTACTTGGGGAGGGACACAAAGCACTGGTTGGACAGATAGGGTGCTGGGGGTCTTATCTTGGTCACTCAGTTGAGATCTCAACCCTATAGCTGTGCCAGTGGGAAGTCTTATTGGGGATCTGGGGAAAGAGGGAGAAACCAGCCCCAGACTGGCTGAGATCTCTGTGTGCTCTTAAGGGAAATTGTACTTTACTGCATGTGTACTTGTCATTCTCCCATTGTGTACATCCCTCACTGTTGCCAGTTATGAGGATTGAAGCTCCTTGATTACTGAGCCCAGTGCAGGAGCATCATATATTAATTGGTTGGCAGTGGTAGGATAGTCACATCACATATTAATTGGTTGACAGTGGTGAGATAGCCACATCACATATTAATCAGCTTGTAGTGGTGTGGATATTGAATTCCTATAACCTGTGTACAGTGGTCACCAAAGGTATTTGTACTCTCAATCAGCCACACAGTGAACATTCAGAGTTCATATCACAATTGTTTTATTTTTTTTTGTTAGCTTAGTTAGTCAGGGAGAGCAGGCAAGCATGTAAGCAGAGGAGTACGACAAGCTGACAAGGAGCCAGTTGGCTGAGATGTGCCAGGCTAAAGGACTGATGCATGCCAACCAGACTAAAGCAGAAATTATTTCAGCTTTATTCACAGCTGCATCATAGGATAACAACCAGGAGGACAATCAGACTGGCCTTGGAGATGTACAACTCTCAGAAAATGGACAGCTCAACCTTTCCACAGAGGACTTAAAAATCCATCTGGAGTTACAGAAACTTGAGCTGGAGGCCAAGTGTTTGGAAATAGAGACAGCAGTGGGACTGAGACATCTAGAGACTGAGGAAAAAAAAACTGCAATGTCTGAAGGCTGAGGAAAATGAGAAACTAAAACACCTGGAAGCTGAGGAGATGGAGAAGCAGAGGCGAGATACTGACTCTTCGCCAGAGTCATGGAGGTAATGGGGAAGGGAGTAACCAAACCCCAGAAACAATAAAGGGCAGTAAATTTCTTCCACAATTTACAGAGGGAGATAATTTTGATAGTTTCATTCATACATTGAAAGGATATGTAAACAGTATAATGTTGACAAAGGCTCTGGGTACGGTTCCTGACCCCCTTACTCCATGGTAAAGCTGTAACTGCAATTTCTAAACTGTCTGATACTGATTGCTTAAATTGTAATGTAGTCAAAACATGCTTGTTAGAATGCTTTAAGTTAACACCTGAAGCTTATAGAAAAATGTTTCATGAGCATAGATGCAAGGCAGATGAAAGTGTGTGTGAATATATTGCTGAACTAAGCACTTATTTTCATAGGTGGGTGAGTGTATATCAGCTCACCCCTTTTCAAGGACTGGCAGACCTTTTTGTGAGGGAACAAGCCCTTAGCACTTTGCCTGAGGACATGAGAATCTGGTTAGCTGATAGACAATGCAATATTGCAGATGAGTTGGGGAAGAAGGGAGACTTATACCTAGCAAGCAGGGCATCACTTCACAGGAAAGGGACACCCAGTGCTGCTCATGGGTCTAAAATAACCCATGGTGGGCAGCCCTGACTGCCCCAACTGAGTCCGGCAGTAGCAGGGGAAGCCACTAGTCCAGGTACATGTCCAGGACCAAGGTTTCAATGTTTTAAATGAAACCAGTGGGGCCATGTAGCATATAGATGTCCATGGAGGCAAGGTAGGGTACAAAAAGTGGGAGATGCAGTAAGTGGGAATGACAAAATGCCAACAGTAGGTTGGCTTGAGACAACAAGGGTACCAAACTTCCACAAGAGGTTATATCCTATCTTAGTGAATGGGAAAGATGCCATTGCTAAGAGAGATACAACCTCTGACCTAACCATTGTGAAGCCTGCAATGGTTAAAGAGGAGCACTACTTGCCTGGGCAGTCTACTTCAGTTAGAGCTGTAGGGGGGGCCCCATTCCAAATACCTTTAGCTAGGGTTCACATTGACTGGAAGGGTGAAAAAGGAAGCCAGCAAGTAGGTGTGTTTGAAGATATTCCTGCAGATGTCCTGATAGGGAATGATTCTGAAAATGCAGTACCATGTGTGCATACAGTTACATGCAGTCAGGCTTGGAGACAAGCATGTGGGTCTGGTAGCTTGGGGGAGATGCAGACAGACTGCACACTTGTAGCCAGGACTGGTGAGGTGGTTACTTCAGGAGGGAGCTACCCTGTAGCAGTGATACTGAAGGTGAGCCACAGCTGCTTGTGGGTCCTGATGTTCCCTTGGACAGAGTGACTGCAAGGGCAGGGTGAGTTGTAGTACCCAGGCTGACAGTAAGGCACCGCTGTCAGAGGATACCAGACTTCCTGTGGAGGGGGAGCTGGGAAGGGTTACAAAGAGATATTTAACACAGTTTCAGCTTTCGGACCCTATATTACAAAGCCTGATGAAGATAGCTAGTGACGCACCAGATTCTCAACAGAAGGGAGAATCTGTATACTGGGACAAAGGATTACTGTGTATACAGTGGACCCCTGAGGGAGGGCTAGAGGGTGAGAGAATACAGCAGTTGGTAGTGCCCAGAGCCTACTGTCTGGCACTTCTAGCCATAACCCATGATATTCCTATTGCAGTTCATATGGGTATAAAACATATAAAGAGACATCTTATGCAGAACTTCTATTGGTCTGGGATTTCTAGAGATGTAATAGGGTACTACAGGACCTGTGAGCAGTGCCAAAAGATAGGCAAGGCAGGAGACAAGGGGAAAGCTCCTTTGATACCTTTGCCTAATATTGAGGAGCTATTTCAGAGGGTAGCTATGGATATTGTGGGACCTCTGAGTACCCCAAGTTCCACAGGGAAAATGTATATTCTAGTGATAGTAGATTATGCTATGAGATACCCTGAGGTGGTGGCTCTGTCCTCCATTGAGGCAGAAAATGTGGCAAATGCTTTGTTAGAGAGTTTCAGCGGGGTAGGTTTCCCAAAAGAAATACTGACTGAAAGAGGTGCCAATTTCATGTCAGACCTGCTAGCTTGTGTGTGGAAGCACTGTGGGGTGGAGCACCTAAAGACCACCCCCTACCATCCCCAGACTAATGGTCCTGTGGAGGGGATAAACTCTACACTCAAGAAAATGCTACGGGCATTTGCAGAGCAGTTTAAGAGGGAGTGGGACAAATATTTGCCCCATCTGTTGTTTGCTTACAGAGAGGTATCCTAGGAATCCACAGGTTTTTCACCCTTTGAGTTGCTGTATGGGCATAGGGTGAGGGGACCTCTAGATCTGACTTGAGATGAGTGAGAGGGTGAGTGTGAATCCCATAAGAAGTATGTTGTGGCATATGTCCTAAACCTCAGGACAAGGCTCTGGGAATGCATGGGCTTGGCCCAGGAGAACCTTGCAGAAGCCCAACAGCAGGAAAAGGTCTGGTATGACAGGAATCCTTGAGCTAGAGAGTATTCTGTAGAGCAGCAGGTAATGGTTCTCATTCCTGTCAGACACAACAAGCTGCAGGCAGCTTGGGAGGGACTCTTTAAGGTAGTAAGGAAGGTCAGTGATGTTAACTACATGGTAGAACTGCTAGGCAGAAGGCAGGGGCACAAATTGTACCATGTTAACATGAAACCTTACCATGATAGGGAGGTCCTTGTGCTGAGTATTTGCATTGGATGGTAGGAAGAGGCCGAGTGGGATCTGGTGACTGATCTCCTCAGTGAGGCTCAGACTGACACCTCAGTGGAAGGGTTAGAAATGTCCCAGCAGTTATCCCCTACCCAGGTTCAAGAAATCCGAGCAGTGTTACAGGAATTTGGGGACATGTTCACTGGGAAGCCAGTTTGCACCCACCTGGTGCAGTACCATGTGGATACAGGACCCCAAAGGCCTATTATGCTGGCCCCTTATAGGGTACATGAGAGAGTCAAACAAACTCTAAGGGAGGAGATACAAGAAATGTTGGACCTAGGGGTAATTCAGAAGTCCAGCAGTCCCTGGGCCTACTCGGTGGTGCTGGTACCAAAGAAGGATGGCAGCACTAGGTTCTGTGTTGACTACAGGAAATTAAATAGTCACACAGAGTCAGATTCTTACCCCATCCCAAGGACAGATGAAGCCCTAGAGCAGCTGGGTGGGGCTGAGTATCTTACCACTATTGATCTTACCAAGGGTTACTGGCAGGTGCCCTTGACTCCCAGTACTAGAGAGAGGACAGCCTTTGTGACTCCTTTTGGCTTATATGAGTTCACAAAGATGCCCTGTGGGATGAAAAATGCCCTAGCGACTTTCCAGAGGCTAGTAGATCATATCCTAGCAGGAGCAGGAGATTTTGCCATTGCTTACCTAGATGATATTGTCATCTACAGCCAATCCTGGCAAGAGCACCTTCAGCATGTCAGGGAGGTGCTGGGCAGAATACAGAGGGCAAGGTTGACCATTAAGCCCAGCAAATGTCAGGTGGGTATGGCAGAGGTCTCCTACCTGGGACATAGCATGGGGAGTGGTAAGATCAGGCCAGAACCTGCCAAAGTGGAAGCCATTCAGGCATGGCCTGCACCTGTTACCAATAAGCAGGTGAGGGCATTCCTAGGCACGTCAGGGTACTACAGAAAGTTTGTCTCCAATTATAGTACCATTGCTGTTCCCCTCACTGACCTGACAAGGAAAAACAAGCCAGATAAGCTACTATGGACCCCAGCTTGTCAGCAGGCATTTCATAAGCTTAAAGGAGCTTTGAGAGGACCCCCTGTATTAGCCAGTCTAGATTACAGCAAATAATTTGTTGTGCAGGTGGATGCATCAAACCATGGGGTGGGGGCTGTACTCAGCCAGGTTTCCTCAGAGGGAGAAGAGCACCCAATGGTATATCTCAGCTGTAGGCTCCAACCCAGGGAGGAAAGCTATGCAGCTGTAGAAAAGGAATGCCTAGCCATAGTGTGGGCACTGCAGAAACTTCAGCCTTATCTGTATGGAAGGAAATTCACTGTAGTTACAGATCATAATCCTTTAACATGGCTAAATCAAGCCAGCCAGCAAAATGCCAAGTTACTAAGGTGGAGGCTAGGGTTGCAAGCATATGATATGACAGTGCAGCACCACAGTGGGGTTAGCAATGCCAACGCAGATGGGGTCTCTAGACAGGGAATAGGGTAAGGTATTCCCAGGTAGAATCAACCCTCTCAAGCAACGTTTCTTAAAGGTCACTGAAAAACTAGCTTGAGTTTTTTTTGGGGGGGGGGGATGTGGCACTGCCAGCCCTGCTATCTGGAATTTTGTAAATAATTGTATGTCATTTGTAAATATTGATATGATTTAGACAGAATGTATGTTATGTACTTAGCTTCAAGAATGTAACCACAGCATACTTTGCTGGAACATAGAAGATTAACTTACAAAACCTCAAGAAAATAAGTTTAAATTAAGTGCTTTACGGTGTGCTATAAAAGTTAGTTTCAATGAAGCAAGGAAACAGGATGTCTAGAGCTAGAAGTTTTTTTCTGTTGTCTTGGGGAGAAGTAGTTACTAGGTTTAAAATGTAAAAGTGTTTTATTGCTTTATAACTTCCTAGCAGCTGTCAGCTCTGAGAGATATGTATTTCTCACACAGAAATGTTAATTTTGTTAAGTTTCTGTTTAGCCTGGGAACTAAAGCCAGGTGACAAAAAGTGATGTCATCCAAGCTAACCCAGAAGTAATATTTGATATTGATTTAAGAACTCTCTCACAGAGAGACTGTGCATTTTGTATTTTGTCTTGGATCTAGCAAGAACATCCACTCATCATCATCTGCACTTGCCTTGCCAATAGTAAGTAACCAGGATACAGTAATTTCTTTTAGAGATAGATAGGAATATAATAAAGATTAGGTTGTATGTTGTCTGTATTTATTTGAGACTGTCCTGCAATGTTCTTTTAGAATATTTCCTGTGATTTTGAACTCTGAAGCCACTGTGTTGAGTTACTGAGTATTGTCTTGTTCTTTTATTATTTATTATTAAATATATTTAAACCTTTATTTGTGGCTGATATTTGTGAGACATATTTAAGCTCTTAGAGTACTTGTATGTGTATTTGTTGACACTGTACAGACCACTCCTAAATAGCCTTGCAAGTCTTGGTCAAAACTACCATTTGGATTAATAGTAACATTACACAGTAGGATTGGACACCCTTTGTAAGGGCCTTAAAGTAGTTAAGTAAGGGTGGCTGGTGGCAGCTGGTACTACCTTATAGGCTGGGCAGAAGGAGGCATAACTAGTAAACCTGTGCCAGCCTTCGCTAGGTATATGTGTGTGTTTGTATATAAATCAAATCTCAAAGTGTGCGTGTGTATGCTACTTGGGCAGGGACACGAAGCACTGGTTGGACAGATAGGTTGCTGGAGGTCTTAACTTGGCCACTCAGCTGAGATCTCAACCCTATAGCTCTGCCAGTGGGGAGTCTTACTGGGGATCGGGAGCAGGGAGAAACTAGCCCCAGACTGACTGCTGTCTCTGTGTGCTCTTAAGGGAAATTGCAACTGCACTTTGTTGTGTGTGCACTTGTCATCCTCACATTGTGTACATCCCTCACTGTTGCCAGTGGTGAAGATTGAGGCTCTTTGATTACTGGGCCAGTGCAGGGGTGTCACAATGTATATGTTTTTATGAAGACATATTTCAAAGCAAAATAGCAGCTGAATGAAGAGTGAAGGACTTTACTGTACTGTGAACTTGTATTTTTTGTTCTATAGCAGGTAAAGGAAAAATAGTGCGAGAAAGAGAGGTCTAAATTCATGAGGAATAGCTTCCATCCCTTCATTAAGAATTGAATCAGCTTGTAGTTCTCCAGAGTAGTTAAAAGTACACAAGGTGATAGGGGAGATAACAAATATTAAAAATCTTTCATTAACAATTTGTCAGGATCAGACTTGAGTTGTTTAAAGAACTGAAGGTAAGGTAGTGTTCCAAAAACTATTCAGAACTGAAAGATAGTACACAGTGGTTGAGAACTGTCTGTGACTAGCAGAGATAATAAATAAATCACTGGAAATAAATAACAATATGGTCAAATAACAAATAGTTAGCTATTGTTGTTGTTTCAAAAGGGGGCAAAACAGAAATAGAGGATATGTTTATTTCCCCAAAAATGAAAAGATAGTTTCAACTCGCAACATACTGAAGCAACATAATACTGCACCAGAAATATATATTTTTCAACTAAGTAACTCCACAAAGAAACATTTTCTCTTATGTGTCCTCAAGATTTCAGATATAGTTATTCTGCTGAAACCTAGTTGCCAAAAATTGGTATTCCCAGGACATGTCATAGAAATAGTTTGAAGAATTTCAGTAAAATATCGTGTGCATTAAAGGAAGGAAGTAAGGAGTTTTTATTATTGTACTGTTTCCCCTTACATAAAGCAGCCTACTGCAGGGTACTATGGCCATACACTTGGTATATAATGTTAAAGTGTAGTGGATGAAGTCTTCACATGGGGATGGGGGCCTCCTCACTATTTTAACACCCTGACCTCATGGGAAAAGGTGAGTTATGGATGGATGGATGAATGAATGGCTGGATGGATAGATTTTGTGTGTGTGTGTGTGTGTGTGTGTGTGTGTGTGTGTGTGTGTGTGTGTGTGTGTGTGTGTGTGTGTGTGTGTGTGTGTGTGTGGTAGAATGGATCATTTTCTCTGTTACTGCTGTTGAAATTAAGTTAATAATTCTATATCGAAAAGGTTATGGTTCTGAATTATTTCTGCAAGCAGTGTCGTATATTTAAAAATATCCATGGATGCAGTATCTTGGAATAAATGTGAAAAAGTTTTATTTACTTATTTTCACTTGTTGATAAGATAGTTTGACTTAGTTAAAATAAATAAATAAATAAATAAAAATAAACAAAAATTACTGGAGTTTTGGGGGGAAGCTACACACATAGAAAATAAAGGTCCACCAAGAAATGCTAGAGTTTGCATCAAAATCCATATTAACTATAAACTGTGCTGCTGTTGATTGTCAATACTACTTAAATGTAGTATCACAATGCAAAGGTTGAAGGGTACAGAGTACAAATTATGTGATGTGCAAGTCATGGTTGTGAACAGTAAGTGACTGCATACTGCGGGTTGTGGAGAAATGTAATAGTCATTGTCACAGGTCATGAAGAAAAGTAGGAACATTCACTTTCTACTTCAGAGCTTGGTGGGTGTATGACTACTAGCAATTAAAAACGGGGTATATCTTAGAAATATGATGCAAAACCTGATGCTGGTAGAGAAAGTATCACTAGAGAAATGTAGTGTTACTAAAAACAATGGGACAAATATTCAGTCTAGAGTTCCTGCATTATAATGGACTAACATTATTTCATGAATGAACAGAGCTTGGGATAACATTCCTCTGGAAAGTTTATAAAATTGTCATTTTGAAATTAAGTGCGATTTGTTTAAATGGTCCAGCCTATTTTTTATAATATCATCTCTTTTTCTCAAACTTACCCCAATTAATCTGAACACTTTTAATTTAGACATGCTGTATCCCTGCTAAACTTTATTTTGGTGAACACATTGTATTCCGCCATTAAAGTATATAATCTGCTCTGGAGAAGTAAATAAATGCTTGTATAGGTATTGCCAAGGGGTTCGGCACTACATAGTGCTGTGACACTGATGGCAACATACCTTTCTTGATTATATACATTTCCATTAGTAGTTACCATAGTCACAGAAAAATTGCAGAACATTTTATCCTAAAGTTCACAGACAGTGCAAATGTTGAAGATCAATGACAGAGGTTTGTCAAATTTTATTAACTCACAGTCATTCTACCTGGAATAAATCCTGTAACAATATGTATGTATTGCAGTTGTGTATAATAAAAGCTTAACATTAGCATGTTATTGTTTCCTGCAAAATTTTGTAATAAGTAATAAATAACCACCTAAATTCTATATTCTAATAACATTGATTTAACTTAATGCAAGCATGATTTCAAATCATATGCTTAAGTACATTTTGATATGTAAGGAAGTTAATAAGTAGCAATTTTGTTTTCATCAGTTTACAGTAGTTTTACCTGGGGGTGCATAGTTTGTGCATATAAAGTTGGTTGTTTAAATATACATAGCCTGCCATGGGTATTTTCTATTTGCTTGTTTCTATTACTATGCAACTGTGGCAACAGACTGGTATGCATAACTCATGTAGCCACTTTGAAGAATATTATTTTTCTGTTTCATCCAGGATAGCTAATTTTCTTACATGTTTGCATTAAATTCCTTTCAGAATGAATGTATAACTACAGCCAAGGACCTTCCTGCATCAAATTCACTCGGACTATACATAGTCAGGCCGTCATTAAGATTGAGCAGAGATATCTGCTTGTTTCTTTTACTTATTGTTTTATTTCCCACTCCAAATAAAAGGTCATTTCATACTCTGCTTTAACTATGGATTTAAGTAAAAAAGTCTAAACAGAACAGAAGCTTCAGAAGCCATAATGGGGAGCATGTCACAAAAAAATCTGTCTTGTCAGAATAAATTAGGTGCACACTAACATTCTGGCATGTTATTAGATATGTAAATATTTACATGTATCTTTACTTAAAATGTAATTTAAGTAAACTGTCTTTTTATGGGCTTACACCCTCTTCACTTAACTGGTTTCTTAGTACCTCACTAACAGGTCCCAAAGCAGTGAAATTGCAAGATGATTTCCCCACTTTCCTTCCTATACCTGTCAGAATCCCACAAGGTTCCATCCTAGGAACATTACTGTTTAATGTACTCTTCAATTACTTAAACACAGCAGCCAAAGAAGCCAGCAGAGTACAATACATCGATGACTCCATTACATGTGCTGCTAGGATACTACCCATATGCCAAACACTCACCCAGAAACCCTTCTTCTCCACTGAAACTTTGGCTCAACAACTCACAACTCCTCCTGAATCTGAAAAAAAAGCTAAACTACTACTGTTCACCCCCCAACCATCTCCCTCCTCCAAAAAAAAAATACCTTTTCAATATTGTCATCCAACAAGACCAATATAGAACTGGTATCCCACACCAATTTAACAGGTGTAATTATAGACAACCACCTGACATTTGATCTCCACCTTCAGCAAGCCACAAAGACGATGCAATAATAACCGGGTTGCCTCCGAGAGTAAAATACCAACTTACTGTCTCTGCTAGACAGAACATAATCACTTCTTTTCTACTCTGCACCCTGTTATATTTCTCTCCTATCCTAACTACTCTCATTGCCTTTCTATCAGCCAAATTAGAACAATGCCACAATAAAGTAGCCACATTTGCAACCAACCAATAACATAGATCACATCACTGCTTCTTTAAAGCAACTAAACTGACTCAAACTAAATAATTATTTATATTACTCACAATTAATTACAGCATTCTAACTACTGCGCAGCCATGAAAAATCCCAATTCCTTCAATACATAAATGAACCCTACACTACTTAGAGACCTCTATGCCCCACTGACAAATCATCACTCTCAGTAACTAACCTAACAACAATGCAGGACACTTCCTGTATTCATAGTGCATTGCTAATAGCTGGGACACTATCCCACTTCATCTAAGAATAGTCAGCAACCTGAAACACTTTAAATGCCAACAGAAGCAACATCTGATAAATACATGGCTCTGCACATGCACCACCCCTGGTTAAACTGGTACTAATATAGCTAAAGGAATTCATCTCATAACTCTCTGCTGTACAAAATGTAATGGATTATTGTCACACCTATAGTCTCCTCTGTTGTCTCATTTCCTTTATCTTCCTTGTGCCTACTCCCCTCCTTCCTTTCTTTGGGCTGCCATCACTCTTTATCTTATCTTACTGTGCCCTAGATTTTGAACAAGTCTTTATAGTAATAAATATTGTTGCATTAAAACTTCACAATCTACACATATTGATGATCTTACACTGCATATACCTCCCTGTTGTTAAAGAATATTCATATGCAACCAATATAACTCTTCTTTTAATTGAACCTGTTTGTAAATAATGTAACTGATGCCAAGGATGTTTGAATAATGATACTGTTGCTCATGAATGAAACTGATTGTAAATGATGAAACAATATAAATTAAGTCCATGATGTTTGTGTAATGGAGTTTTTCCTCCCAGAGGCCTCCACTAAAAAGAGCATTGTTCAGTTGGATTTTCCCAGTGAAGAAATTCAAATACATAAATAAAGCTTTGTACATTGTGTGCATGTAAGGCTGAAACCATGTAAGTAATCATTAGCATGATTTCCCAGTGCTATAAGGCAGTGGTCCGGTAGAATGATGAGGAAGGTCTACATCCTGAAGTATTATTAACTTAGAAACTGCAAAAAAAATTCTGCAATGTGAAATTTTCCCTGTTGTTC
Source organism: Protopterus annectens (assembly GCF_019279795.1). Lineage (NCBI taxonomy): Eukaryota > Metazoa > Chordata > Ceratodontiformes > Protopteridae > Protopterus > Protopterus annectens. The sequence goes on from NC_056744.1 coordinate 200,105,093, forward strand.
CCTCTTTCTTCTCAACTAGTCACAGTGAGTATTATCATCATCTGATGCTATATTTACAGCGTTGTAAAACTAGCCATGCACTGCTAGTGAAGCATTTGAGGTACATTCAAAGGCAGTAGATTGGAGTTTATGAAATGTACAACAATAACAATTCTGAAGGGTGTGAAGTGGCAAGAGTGCAATGATATTTAGAAATATTGTTATGCACATATTGGAAAGGAAGGATATGGCATATAAATACAATAGTTCTTGAAGAAATACTTAGGTAAAATGCTGAGACCTGAGGGTCATTATATTTAGTAGGCAGTGACAGGCAAAGGTCTGACAGTGATTTAGCCAGACCAGGTTGATTTTCAGCAAAGGTTCTATAAGCAGGATAATTTCAGCTTTTGATGCTATTAGAAAGATTAGATTATGTGACATAATTAGTTCTGATATCCTTTGCCCTATGTGCTATAGTTTCATCACACTCAAAAAAAAAGTAACACTAAATAAGTATGTAGCAGGTTTTGCAGAACCACAACCAGAGCTAATTTAATAATTCCTGAAAACAACAGGAATTACCCTTACTTTCCCTTCTGTTGGCAGTTGTAGATATTCGGATAACAGTACAAATGAGCATTTCAAATGGCTGCATTTTTTGAACTAGAAATGCAAATGACCCCCAATAATTTGCAATTCTAATACCACTGTTATGCCTAGATCCAGCTACTTGAATTCATAACTGTATAAATATCACAGACATGCCACACACACAGGAATCAAGTCACTTTCAACTTTGTTTTTGTAAAAGTGTCTGGTCAAAATAGTTGAATATTATATCTTACTTCCATGGTGGTGCAACGGTAGTGTTGTTGCCTCATAGCAAACGGTTCTCCCGTTCGATTCTCGGCTTGGGTTGGGAGTGCCTTCTGTGTGGAGTCTGCATGTCCTCCCCGCGGTCGAGTGGGTGTTCAAAAGACACACGTTGAATGGGCGTGCCTTCGTTGAAGGTTGGGCATCGGGCTGACAACTCAACACCATAAAATCCAACTGCCAATCATTAGCGGACCAGAGTTCCGCTGTGGCGACCCCTAACCAGGAAAAGCCGAAAGACAAACAACAAAAACTTATGAGATGGCTTGGATCTGTTATACTAACCACTTCAGGACTAAACCCAGTATACAAAATGATCCTGTATCTATGCATATCACAAGGCCTGTTTCCTAGCTTAACAGTAGAAGAGTTATTGGAATAAGACATGTGCATGTATCACTTTATTAATTGCATTTTACAGATATGGAGAGTTAGTTAAAACACATTCACCAAAGCACTGATAATGGGCATAAAGCAATGCATTCTTGTCAAGATTTCAGAAAAAAAAGAAGTAATATAGTTGACGTGGTCATTTAAAGTAATAGCTGTGTGTTTTGGAAATGTACAGCTTTTCACATGAGGTTGTACTGGAGACTTTGTTCCCTTGCTAAAAGTAGATTGCAAGTTGTGGTGTGTTCTATAAGTGGCATGCATTTTCCCATTACTTAAAAAAAAAAGCAAGTCAGAAATTATGGTCCCAGTCCCACTGAAATATAAAACTCATAGAACTTTGAAGTCGTATTTTGCTCTGATTTAGGCAAAAAAAGCTCTTTCGAAAGTACAGGCCAAATCTGATTCCATTGCATTTGCAAATTCATACTGGAGTCACCAGCCATTAAAAGCTATGAACTCTACTAAGAACTTGTTAAAATTTATAAAACTGTCAAGATTCTCTTAAAAAATAATTTGATTATTTGAGTGTATTATATAATTGTAAATTTATTTAATTATTTATTTATTTTATTTGCAGTTTATGTACTGTGAATGTCCACTGGGTCATTCAGAGTCTGCTTTCAGTGGAGGCCTGGGGAGAAAAGCTCCTCAGTACATGAATAAGAGTAAAATTTTATACATAGGTAAAATACAACTAGGAAAAAATTAGTTTATAATGTAAAAATACAGTCAGTAATCCAGTGGTTAAACAAGTAGAAGTGACATTATAACATTTTTTGAGGTAATTAGAGCAGAAAGGACATTTGGTAAATATGGCACAAAATTAGAAATAAATCACTAGAGTTAGCTATTCTAAGGAGGCTGAGTGCAAGTACAGTTCTATATGGAGGATAGGTATTTGTGTAAAGAAGTTATGGAACAGGCAGGATTCTGGGTTGTTCTAATGACTATAGGTAGGGCATTTCAATTTTTGGCTAAAGAGTGGAAGTAAAGCAGTTGGCTGGGTGGAAGATTTGGTTTGTAAACCTGCAGAAGCTGCTGATGCTCAAATCTGAGGGGCCTCTTTGGGAGGTAGTTAATGAATACTGAGTCAAGGGTAGGATGATCTGAAGGTTTAAAGTTCAGTTTGCGTGGTGCAGTTGATTGCAGATAGGTGAGATAGTTTGGTAGTTCCAGCCATTTTAAGGAGTGTAGAGCAGTACAGTGGTGGGTGAAGTTTTTGGAATAATTTGCGAATTTGGCAATTTTATTATATAGTCTCAAGCTTGGCCTTTAGTGTAGTTTGAAGGTTCATAAGTAGAGGGACGCTGTACATGAGAGAAGGGAGTAGGTAAGTGGAGGCAAGGGTTTGCTTACTGGAGGGGCCAAGGAAGTGGTTATGCCCATAGAGTATTCCTAATTTTTAATGGAATTTTTGGACATTGTGTTGTAAGTAAATATCAAATTTTAGGTGTTCATCTATGGTGACTCCTAGCAGTTTTGTGTGGCTTACAAGTTCTATTTGTGTCTTTCTTTGAGAAACGATATTGAACACAGTTTTATCTAACAGGGTTGATTTCCTACATCTAATAACATGATTTTGGATTAATTTGGGTTGAGGGCTAGGTGGTTATTATACATCCAGGATTCAGTGGTGGAAAAGGCTTTTTGAGTTTTGAGTTGAAGTTATGGAAATCGAGTCAGCTGAACATACAATAGTTGAGTCATCTGCATATTGAATGAGGGATCAGTAGTCATAGAAGAATGGAAGTTATTAATGAAAATGATGAATAGGAGACGACCAAGTATGGAGCCTTGAGGAATGCCAGTAGAGGTGTTAAGATAAGGAGAGATGGAGTTTTGCCATTTGAGAGCCTGTTGCCTGTCTTTCAAATAGCTTGAGAACCAGTTGAGAGTGGTGGAGGAAAGCCCAGTGTTAGAGAGTTGTGATAGTAGTAAAGGGTGGGAAACTGTATCAAAAGCTTTTGATAGATTTAAGAAGAAGGTAGAGACTATTTTCCCAGAATCATGTATTCTGTTACAGTATCCAATAAAGATATGAGGGCAGGTGTTGTGCTATGGCCAGGTCTGATTCCATGTTGTGTAGGAGACAGCAGATGGTTGTGAAAAAGATATTGCATTAGCTAAGTGTGGATGCACTTTTCCAAGATCTTGGAGAGAGGACAAAGAACTGAGATAACACAAATGTTGGTGATATCAATGTTTTTGCCGCCTTTATGAAGAGGGAGAATGAATGCTCTCTTCCATGATTTGGGCACATAGGTTTCCTGAATGGATCTATTAATAAGGATACTTATAGGGAATGCAACATTATCTGCTCCAAGCTTTAGAAATTCAGGGATATATTGTCAGGAGTACTAGAGCAGAGGTTGAGCTTCAGAAGTAGCCTTTTTATAGGTGTGATAGGAATGGGATTAAGAGTGAAACTGGGAGTAGAATGGGCATCAGCATCCTGGGTATAAGGGGTGCATGTAGTGTTAGGGTGTCAGCATCCTGGGTATAAGGGTGCATGTAGTGTTAGGGAGGATAGTGGGAGTTTTAGGTGGAGCTGTGTTATTTATGCTGCCTTTAGCATGGTGAAAGCTAGCAGTAATGTCAGCTGCAGAATTTATAAAGAAAGCGTTAAAGAGAGAGCTATTTCTTGAGAAGGTTTGTAGTTATGTGGAACAAGGGTTGTTTTTTGTGCCAGTGTTCAGATTTGATGTGATGGAATTCCAGAATTTTGGGGGGGTTGTTTACGGTTAGACTGCAGTTTAAAATAGTATTCTTTTTTATCTTTGTTGACTATTTTTTCCCTGATTATGAAGATGTTTAAATTTTATCAGGTCTGACTGGTTTCTATTAGCTTGATGTTGTTTCTATATTTTACCTCTGGAGTGCATCACATCTTTTGTAGGCTTGGTCAGCTTTGGGGCAAAGTTAGTTTTGATTCTTTTCATGCAAAGAGATGCTAAGCTATTTTGTGTGTTCAGGAACATAGTATTAAAATAGTCAACAGTGTTATTGAGAAGGAGAGTTTTTAGGTTGTGCCAGTTTTTCAGGATATTGACAAAGTGGATTAAATGCAGTTAGATTCCTTTTTTTGTTTGTAATGGTGTTGGTTTTGGTAGGAGAAGGGGGAGTGGTGGATAAATGCAGGGAGGTGGTCACTCAGGGTGTTTGGAAGAGTACCCGCTTCAGAGACAAGAATCCAGTCTAGGATGGATCCAGTGGTGTTATCCTTATTTGGTCTGGTCGGGGTGTTTATGAGCTGTGTGAAGTTGAACAGATTAATATTAGAGGCAGGGATGTTGGAACTGAGGTTTAGCCAGTTGATATTTACGTCACCTAGGATAATAGTTTCATTTTTGATATTAGTAGAACTCCAAGTATTCCACAGCCTGGCAATCCTGACTGAAAAGAACTATTTAGTTTGATAGAGCAATGTTTATGAATAACTGATAATTGGTTTCTATTCCACAGATCTGTAGGCTGGTAATATCTAAGAAGTTGTATATGTCTGGTTGGATCTTTAACAATAATGAAGAATGTGTGCAAGCCTCCTCTTATAAATCCATAATGAAGAGAATACAAACTGAGTTTTGAGAATCTGTTCCTATATAGTGTACTGTGCATATAGCCAGTGAATTATATGGGTAACATAATTTTGCACCTTCAGAAGCTGAATGAGATATGACATTTTGTAATATTAGAACACAGTGTCATATTCTAGCAATGGTTTGCCCAATGAGACATACAAAGGCAGCATGATTTCTTTCATTCTTGAAGAGTTGTATCTAAAAGACATATCAAAACATAAGCATTTCTGACTACACAGGACACAGCTTAATCAGCTGAAATTTTCACCTACTACAGTGCCCAGATCCTTATATTTTTTACTTTTCTTAAGTTTTAAACTATTGAAATATGAGACCCAAATATTATTGATTATTTTCCTGCACTGATCTTAAGAACATAAATGTTCTATGTAGCATAATAATTATTGGGAGTTTTCTGCTGATATCTATCAAGTGGTGAGATCATATTTCTAAATTTACAATTATCAGTACGGTTAAATGTCTATTAGCTAAACACCTTCGATTCTGAAAAAAAGTACAAAACAAAGAGGTCCCAAGACTGTCCCCAGCAGCACAATACTGGTTATTGCTTTCCATTCAGAAATATGTCCATTAATATGAACACCTAAATTATGCTCTTTAAACCAGCTGGTAATCCAATAAATCACACAGAGATTGAGCAATAATGTTATTAATATATTAACAGACAATTCAATTAATTTGAACAAGGTTTTATTAATAAGAATGCTATCTTATGTATTAACAGACAATTCAATTAGTTACACAGGAATTGATAAGAATGTTAACCACTGATAATGGGCATAAAACAATGTGTTTTTGTCAAGATTTGCACATAGTACATGTTTGCTAAGAGACAATCTGGAATATTATCAAAGACCTTTGAGTGACCGGCATAGAAAATGGAAATTGGAAGCCCAGAATGTACTGCATCTCTAACTCGGTCATAAAAGCCTACTAATTTTGTCAAACAAAACTTTATATGAAACCATGCTGCTTGACATCAGGTTTGTTAATAGCTGATATTGAAAAAACAATAGCACTGAATGATAATCTTTCAAAATATTAACACATAGCAATTGTGACACTGATTGCCCTGTAATGAAAAGGGTCTTTTTATCACTAGCATTGTCATAGGTACCTCAGCAAGAAGCTGCTCTAGTGGCATACAGGGATAAAGCAATGACTACAGCCCAGTCATTCAGGTTCAGTTAGTGGCTCAGGCTACTGACAGATTAGCAGAGAGGATAAGCATCCCCATCCTAGGGGGAGGAAGGCATATGCACAGGCACACAAAGTAATTGAAGCTTTCTGGTGGAGGCCGGGATACCAATGACAATGTGCTGCAGCTGATAAGTGGGACAGCATGCCAATGTTAGCTTTTTGTGGAAGTGAGGTGTGGATTGGACTGGTCTTTCTAGTGAGCCCTGCAAAGGTTATCATTGTACACGCTAGGGTACCAACCAAAGATAAGCTGAAGTACAACCCCCTGGTTGGATATTTGATAGTGCAGTGAGTTCCCAGTTCCTTAATCCCTTGGCACTTTGCAAAAAGCAGTAAAATAATATATAATGTAACATACTAGCCAACATGCTTCATGAATCTCAGTAATAAAACTAAAAAGAATATTAGAAAAAAAATATTCTCAGATATCTATGCTACCGTATTCAATGTGATGTGGGAAACTAATGCATTTCCTTGCACTTGGTAGGCACAAGGGCGCAAACTAAACCTGAATGGGACACCAGCCCATTATAGAAAGCACATATATACACCTACAAGCAATTTGAGGGCTCACTATTTCACCTATTGCATGTCATTGAGATGTGGGAAGAAACTAGATCACTTTACAGGAGCCTAGGAAACACAGGGACAACATACAAAATCTACACAGAAGGCAATGCAGACAAGAAACAAACTAGAAAATTAAGCACTGTGAAGTTGCAATGATAAATATTGCAGCACTGTACTGCCATAGTCAAATAATAGTAAACAGACATATAATGAGGTGAAGGTAATGTATTCTTACACATGTAGTGCTTAGTCACTGTGAAAAATTTATGCCAGGTATGGATGGATATTATCAAGTATTTAATATCTATTTATCTATATATTAAACTTTGTTAATCAGAGAAGTGGACTGCTTCAAAGAGCCTTTTCAGCCATGTCCCAAGACATTAGTGATGGACAAATGTACAGGTCATTGATGTCACTAATGCAAAGCAATACTGTGAAAATACTTCAAGGTTTTCATTATGAACTTAAGTTGTACAAGCTCTTAGCCACAAATATATGCATAGTTGTAGTTTTATAGTCATTTAATTTCATTGAAGTTTTATATTGCTGCTTTAGAGTCATCTAAACAAGAAAAGATTTGCCTAGATCTTGGAAACAATTGTGGTTGCATTCCTTTTTATGTAATTTGGTAACTTATTTTCTTATTAACAGATAAGTTAGTAACTTTTTAAAGCACTTAGCATCAGTTATGTTAAATATGCATTACAGTTGTTTAAATTAAAACAATTTGCACATAGTACATAATTAAAATTGAAACAGACCTGAAAATATGATATTTTATCACTATGCTAAGCTATAAACTGTTTTTTTATATTTATAACTGCATATTACAGTTATTTATGAATAACTTGTCTGACATCAGACATTTTGAGAAATGACTGCGGTGGTGGCACTGTGGTAGCGTTGTCGCCTCACAGTAAGATGTTGTCCTGTTCGATTCTCAGCTAGAGCATCTTCTGTGTGGAGACATGCGTGAATGGGCGTACCTTCGTTGAAGGTTGTGCGTCAGGGCCGGCAACTCAGCACATAAAAATCTACTGCCAATCATTAGCGGACCGGAGTTCCGCTGTGGCGACCCCTAACCGGGAAAAGCCGAAAGACACAACAACAACGTAGCTAATGCCTCAATAAATGGTTCAGGATTTCATAGCTAGTATTGGCTATTTAGGGAATACAAATAAAATCCATCACTAAGCCAGAGAAGAATGTGAAACTACATTGTTAGAATAACTTCAGAATACGAATTGCATTTTAGCATTGCCTTTAGAGTTTCAAACTGCCACATTTTGTAAATGACTTTATATCCAAACTGATGATTTTTTTCTGTGCAGCACACACAAAAACTGAATAATTTTGCATACACACCAGAAAAGGAGTTTACAGTTTATATGGACTGTGTTCACTACTTAGCAAATACAAGTGAAATGCAGTGAAAAAGTGAAATTCAGCAATATTCTCTGAAATTTCACATAGCTCCATTTTGTGATAATTTCTGCATTTCATATACAAGCTAATTTAAGCAAAAGGAATTTCATAAACCACAATCCACTTGAAAGTACCTTGAGGCAATTATTCTATGATTTTTTTCTGATTTAAAAATGGAGTCATAAGTATACAAGTGGGATTCTGGAGGGATCTTCATCTTTGAATCTCCACTCATTCTGACTACTAGAAAGAAAATTATGCAGTTTATTGAACAGCACTTCAAGCAAATTAGATTCATAAACTGAATTTTAATAATTATGGTTTAATGAATTATGAAATTCTCTGGCATTCCATACAGTTTAGTTAATCTGTAAACTAATTCTGGAAGTACTGTATAATTAAATACACATATCAAGAGGATGTGCTATATATGAAGTGATGTATTGGGAGACAGCAGAATGTAATGGCAAAGATGCTGGGCAATGAATCTGAACACATAGGTTTGAATATCATAATTTCCCACTTGGATGCCTGGTGACCTTGAACAAATAATTTAAATTTTATTGTGCTTCTGTCTCTCACTTTTTAAAAGGTATTTAAAAGTAGATCCACAAATCTGCCTAAATAAATAATTAAACCACTTACATATCTTATAAAGTGGGAACACAAAACTGCCAGAATAATAAAAACAAGGTACTTTTCCGTTAACAGGGCAACAGCATTCTGGACCTGGATTTGCATTAATGGAAAAGTACTAAAGGTTTCAGCCCAAAATCAAGTAAAACTTAACTGTTTATGTCTGTGAGAGAGTTTTCAGTGGTGTTCCTTTACATAAAACAGCCATATGACTCACTTACTGCTGTAAAGCTGGAAGTTGTTGTCAGGGGATAGTGCGGAAGCATGAGGGCGTATCCCTTACATCTGCATTGAATGTTATATGACTGAAATATATACACACCCATATACATATGCTAGGGTGTGTAGGTAGACATTAAACAATTAGAAACAGTACATCACCACATTTGAAAAGAAATTGTGATCATTAAAACGGCCGCAGTTTTCAAACCTGGCACTGTACTGTTTCTAATTGTTTAATGTCTATCTATACACCCTAGCATATGTATATGGTTGTGTATATATTTCAGTCATATAACATTCAATACAGATGTAAGGGATACGCCCTCACACTTCCGCACTATCTCCTGACAACAATTTCCAGCTTTACAGCAGTAAGTCAGTCATATGGCTGTTTTATGTAAAGGTACGCCACTGAAAACTCTCTCACAGACATAAACAGTTAAGTTTTACTTGATTTTGGGCTGAAACCTTTAGTACTTTTCCATTAACGCAAATCCAGGCCCAGAATGCTGTTGCCCCGTTAACGGAAAAGTACTCTTCAATTCCTTTTTTTGTTAATTTGTTTATTTTCTTTTCTGTTTTTTTTTTTTTTTCTTGCATTCATTGTACTAACAGAAAACTTCTGAAGGCTTAAGGTTCAGTTTCTAAGTAACTCTGCAAAAAGACAGAGAAATAAACAGAAGTAGTAAGACATGCAGGAAAAAGTTTTTCAGTTCTTGTAATGTTCAGCCATTTCTCGGCAAGTCTTGCCTCCATTTATGAGGTTTCTGCAGAACATTTCCGTTAGCTACAGATGGTCAGAGAAAAGTAACCCCCCCCCCAACAGGAGTATGAAATAAGCATTACGGACCTGTGAGATAATGACTAGCACTCTGACAAGGAAGACAACATTAAAACCAGACCCAAAAAAGCTGCTGCCCCATTAACGGAAAAGTACCAAATGAAGTGATCTCATACCTTGGTGAGTGTTTAAAACACATTATTCTTCAACAGCATGCTTCAGCTTAGCTGCATGTGTATTAACCAAAAAAGCGTCATTGCATAAAAGAAAGGACACATTTCACTGCAGAATCATGAAGGTGTACAGGACATCACTAACTGTGTAAACTCCAGTTCACAGTTACACATCTGCAGCAAAATTCTGCTTGACTTCCCTTTTAAGCATAAAACTTGTTTTGTATGCATTACTTCATGTTAAAGTCCAGTGTTTCCTGTGATAAGACTACACAGGTGGTAGACACTGGAGATAATTTCCTTTAACTACGAGTACTAGTTCTACACAGTTCAGTGCATTAAAATAGTTTGCTTACTTTCAACAGGCTGCATCTCTGGTATTACATTAAAAGACAAAATAATTTAATGCTGTATCAGAATTACCGAGTTCCCCTTTCCAATGATATATGTAACTTACCTCTTTCTAGTATCTTGTACGTCAGAAACAGTCATCCTGCACATGGTCCCAATATCTGAAAAATCTGATGAAAGTTTATTGAGTCCAACTACTAACCAGTGAATTTATGTCCTTTTAATCTACTTGTGTTTTGTTTTCTGCAAAGATAAGGTAGAAACACTTTTTCTGATCACTATAATTTAACACAGAAACTTTTAAATGAATAAGAAAACACATTTTTTTTTTCATAACAGACGTAATTGCACTTGTTTCATTTAAAGTGGGTGGTGACAGTTAAGTGCAACCCATGATAGGAAGTTAGCCTAGAAGCACTTATTATATGTACAATTAGTCATCCTAATATTTAAAACTGGCTAGAAGCTTACCACAGTTTTTTTCCAAGCAGACACAGTCCCTGCTGACTGAAATTTAAAAAAAAAGATTAAAAAGAAGAGGATGTAAACAGAAAAGGTTACTTTTTGTCTTTGCTGTCAAGATGATGTGGATAAATGTCTGGTATACCATATTGTATGCTCAATAACTTAACTTATACAATCATGAATTACCCTTGTAAAACCCATATTTTTTTTGAATAATATACATGGTTTTATAAACAGAAATAGGTAAAAAAATCACTGATCCTAATATTTTTCTAAACATTTAAAATGCCTTTTTGATGTCTTACATGGGTGCAAAACACAAAATATTGGTTCGGTAATGATTGTCTTTCATGTAAATGAGAAAATATTTTAAAGGTTTTCAAGTGAGATATTACAAATGCAGGAAATCCTTTAAAGGTTATGCTGTAATACAGGTTCACAGTTATGATACTGAATTTAATTTCTTGTAATTAAAACTTGAATAAAGACTATTAATGCATGTCATTAAACCTGTCATTTTATATACTGTTTAAACCGAGGCTGTCAAATTTGTTTGCTAGAGCTTCTGATAATGCTTTTGAAATTAATATCTTTGTTTTAAAGAACAAAATGCAGTGTTGCTTCCTGACAATCATAAGCAGCAAATCAAATTTACATTCAGTTAAGTTAAAATCCCTTTAAGTATATTTGCTATTGTTTCTGACAGCACTTGTGATGATAATGTAAATGACTATTAACAGTCCAAAAATGTTTTAGATTTCTGCCCTAATAATCATCTTTTTTCTTTGAATCATGTAAAATCAGTTTTGATTTCTTACTAGTACTTTTAGAAGTATTTTCAAAAGTAACACATTTTAAATTAATTGCATATTGCTTAATCCTTATCTGTGATAGCTGTTTGCTAATATTTCTGATAGCATGTGTGAAAGTAATACAGTTTATTTTTCATCAAGGGGAACATTCTGTATGTTGTTTCCCAATGACCATTATTTAAAATGTACTATTGTTTCACTTCATTTCAGGTAAACTCAGTTACACCTTTGCTAGCACAGTTAGCATTGATTAAGAAAGCAGTATGACTCACTCTCTTTATCTAGAGTAAAATGCTCATCATTGCTATCCCATGTTGATTTTTTTTGTCTAAATCATATAAAATCATTTCAGTTGTTTGCTAGTGCTTCTAACATCCTTTGCAAAAAGAATGACTTTTTTAAATCAAATGTTGATTCCTTAAGTGATGTATGTTGTTTCTCAGTAATCATATACCACAAATCAAAATGTCTCATCTCAAAGTAGGTAAAATCAGTTTTAGTCTGCTAATATTATAGACAATTCTTGCAAAACAGTGTAAGTGAATCTTATCAAGAATAAAATGCTATATGCTGCTTCTCCGTGATAATTATGTGATGCAACATTTAAAATCAGTTTCAGTTTGCTAAAGCTTCTGACAGCACTTGTGCAAACAATCTATTTTTTATCAACTGCAAAATACTGTATATTGCTTTCCTACTATTATTTATGAGCAGACATCTTTAGTTACCAATGTTTCAGCAGAGTTGCAGTGCAAACCATTTGACAGTGACAAATGTGTATCAGTACTTTATATTTCTCTGTGAAGCATTATATCAAATGATATATTGTTCAGTTTTCTGTACAGATACAAATTCTGCAAACATGGACTTTACTAACACTGTAAAGCAAGGGGATGATATAAAACAATGTAAAAATGACAGCAGTGTGCAGAGATTACTTCAAAATCAATATAGTATAAGCAAATGTTTGGCAATCTGTGGTAAGAAAACAATGCAGATATATACAATTATACACAGGAATGATTCTAACATGTTTCAAAGGAATTAGTAGAAAACCAAATAATCAAGGTCAGTGTATATTAAAGACTGTAAAGGTTAAGAGAGATCAGAATCAGAGCACAGCATGCTGAACAGAAGAGAGGCAAGAAGAACCATGAACTTAAAATTACATTGTTCCCACAATAATCTTTATGCATTTACAGATTTTGTCTCCCATTTATCTAGAATCTTTTTTCTTGATTTAGGCCATATTTGAAAGTGATTCTTTAAGAAAATGTAAGGGTCTTGAAGAGTTTATTCTGAAAGTGATTCAAATATAAGCAGTGAAAGTTGTACAGCGATGAGCAGTCTACAATACATTACATGTCAAAGCTTTCATTCCATAGCACAGTAGATTAATCACATTTACAGTCTAAACCAATGAGGTCCGCAGACAGGTAAGTACCAGAGATACTTAGGATGGAAATTAAAATGGGGCATATGTCCTGCCATTCTTTCACCCATTCTGTCCAGCTTCATATAACGATACTCTTGCATTCCAAGATTTAAGGACTCATCTCATTCCATCCCACTCATGTTGTTAGTGGTTTCATGTCCTCAGACTGTTTAACACTTTGTGAGATGTCTTCATAGTTTGAATGTTATCCTAAGATGCATGCATCTGTCTGTTAATCTGATAAGCAAAGCAACCCAAAAGACTTTTCCCAGCCAAGACTTAGTTGAAAGAGTAGACAAATGTAATAATCAGCATAACTGCTTAGACAAGAAGTGTAGAGAAAAAATGTAGAATACATATATATATATATATATATATATATATATATATATATATGTATACAGAGAGAGAGAGAGAAAGAGACAGCGGCCGCGGTGGTGCAGCGGTTAGCATTGCCTCCTCACAGCAAGAGGTTCGATCCTTGGCTGGCATGCCTTCTGTGCCGAGTCTGCATGTCCTCCTTGTGGTCGGGTGGGTTTCCTCCAGGTCCTCTGGTTTCCTCCCACATCCTAAAGACATGCTGTAGGTGGATTGGACACTCCAAATTGGCCCTAGGCGTGAGTGAGTGTATGTGTGTGTGTGTGTGTGTGTGTGTGTGTGTGTGTGTGTGTGTGTGTGTGTGTGTGTGTGTGTGTGCCTTCTGTGGAAGGTTGGGCACCGGGCTGGCAACTCAACACCATAAAACTCCACTGCCAATCATGAGCGGACAGATCATCCACTGTGGCGACCCCTAAACGGGAAAAGCCAAAAGAAGAAGAAGAGGAGAGAGACAGAGAGAGAGATAGATGCATAGAACTGTGTATGAAATGAAAAAATCTAGAAACCAAAAGTGCACGGTCACAAAAAACAAATAAAATAAAAAAACTTCTACCACGACTGAAATAAACACAGGAATTTAGCGTAACTATTCTTTAATCACCGCTTTCGTCAGCACTACAAATATAAAAAACTGCACATATAACACTGTTTAAATACTCTCAACATAATTGAATAACACTCCATTCAGTTAATGCAATGAAACAATTAACTAATCAACTATTAAAGACAGATGCACATTCAATTCGTCACATATATTCTTCTGTCTTTTAAAAAGCATTTAATATTTATTACATCATTTAATCCTGACATTCTATCTGCTTTCAGATTTATCTGCCATTTGGTCTCCCTTTGTTCTAAATAGTTTTTAAAACTGCCCCCTCTCAAACTTAATGTTCCTTGTTCCTAAACAGAAAATATTTTTTTAAAAAAACCTTTACATTCAATACTGTCTGTACAGAGCATTTTTTACTATCTTTCTTTTTCATGTCATACATATGCTCTCTTATCCTGATATACAGATGTCTAGTGGTCATGCCTACATAAAATTTTGTAAAATTTATCACATCTAAATTTGAAAGCAGATAGAATGCCAGGATTAAATGATGTAATAAATAATAAATATGAAATGCTTTTTAAAAGACAGAAGAGTATATGTGAAGAATTGAATGTGCAGGTGTCTTTAATAGTTGATTAGTTAATTGTTTCATTGCATTAATTGAATGGAATGTTATTCAGTTATGTTGAGAGTATTTAAACAGTGTTACATCTGCAGTTTTTTTATATTTGTGATGAAGTTTTGCTGATGAAAGCGGTGATTAAAGAAGATTTACACTAAATTCCTGTCTTTATTTCAGTCGTGGTAGAAGATTTTATTTTATTTGAAAAAAATATGATTACTGACAATCATGTATTCTCATATGTTGCAACTCTGTATTTATAAAATGGATGTCTGGTTAATACATCACAGCTCAAAATTAATTTGGTCAAGCCTAAGAAAGCATTGCAATTGTTATGACTTATTTTGAGGTTTGGTGATCTCTTAGTTACAATAGTACAGTAAAAGCAGGTGATATGGCCCCTTTAAAAGAAAGTGAGTGGTTAGGCTTTGCAGCACATGTGAAAAGGTCAGCAGTTTGGCTGGTCAGTTTTCTGGGTTCAGCCAAATAGGCTTTAATCCATGTGATGATAATGAGGCAAACTGCATCCTATGAAATGCTTCTCATTATAGCCTGATATTTCTTTTCAACATTTGCAAATGTGTCTGACATCTTGCCTCATTATGCTTGAAGGCAGAGCACTTTTGCTTTGTTCTCTGACCAATTTATCAAATACTAAGTGAATACATGCATGTACTTACTTTGTGTACATGAATGAGTTTGGTTCACTCATCCCTTACTTCTTTTGCAATCCAGCACAAACTCATTTGCAAGATTACAGACATGTTTAAGTTACTGTATAAGCTATTTACTTAAAAAAAGCAGAACTGTCTGGGAAAAAGCATAGACTAAGCTTAAAATGATTAGTTAGCCAAAAACAGAATTTTGAAGCACAAACATAATGCCAGAGTCATTTTCCAGGAAAAAGGAAACAAAAAAACAGTACAGGGTTTGACTAAAGATGCACAGTATGCAAATAAATAGAGTAAAAAAGGTAGGAAAAGAGATAGACACAAAGAAATAACACAGCTGAAAGGGATTTGCAAAAAAGTAGATTGACAATCTAATTTTGGTGATGTGTGCTTGGTTGTATACTTATATGCAGTAATTAATCAATAATCCATTACTTTGCATGATTTACACAGCTAGCAGCAGAGATTTTAATTCAGAAACTAATCTATATGACAAAACACAGTGCAAAATTGAGTAACAAAAGTTAAGTTATTACTTGTTGTTCTGAAGAAGCCTGACAGTGGTTAGGTGAAAGCGCTTAACTTTTGTTACTGAATTTTGCACTGTGTTTTTTCATACAGATTAGTTTCTGAACTAAAATCTCTGCTGCTAGCTGTGGAGTCTTGGATTTCTTCTAAGTCGTTTCTCCTGGAGTTTTTCTACATCAGGATTTATCCAATGTTGGTGTGTTTTGATCATGAGGTCGAAGCCTGAGTAATTAAAGCCACCTGTGGGTAAATCCTGATATACTCATAAACAGGAGTGGATTATTGCTTTTATACAATGGCATTATCTAAGAAAGAAATTGCTTACCTTTCTTAAATAATGTCTTTGTATAATGGTACTTCAGTCTTTTACTATGTTGCCTTTGGGTCTGAATGAACACTTAAAATGTCGAGCACCAGTTTGTCGACACGTTTTAAGTGAACGCTCTTATAAGTGAAAGCTTTAAAGATCTTAAATCGTTAAGTTAGAAATGTCATAGTTGTCCAAGACACGCAAATATAACAGTGACTTAAGATGTGTACATTATGAATTATGCATGTCTACCTTAATTTTAGTGTGATGTCGGAGTTGGTATATATAATTGGTAGGGAGTGTAGGGGGCACAGCCTACATGGGGGGTGAAGGGAGGTGCAGCCACCCTGCACAAATTAGAGAAAAAATAGTGTGTGTGTGTTAACCGGTTTGTGTTTCAGGAAAGTGCTATTTTGGTCAAGTGTAATTTTAGAGATTTACTGTTGGCAATTGGTATGGCTACTTCATTTACTTTACAAACAGGAAAGATTGTAGCCTATATTTACGGTACTTGTTACAAGTGAAATTTACTGTGTTTGCAGTTCATGTTAAATGCGGCAGTGGGGGATTGGTGTTGGACAACTAAAATATTTTGAGTATGTTGGTTTCAACTTTGTCAGCTTTCGCTTATAAGAGAGTTCACTTAAAACATGTCGACAAAGATGTGTTCGACATTTTAAGCATTCGTTCTTATAATATAGATGCTTGCCTTCTATGGGCTGATGTACAGCTCATGCATATGGGACTTGCATTCCCAAACTTGCAGAGTACATCACTGCAGTACAGGAGAAATAACACAGAAAAGAGAATGTTCATTGCTTTTTTTTTTTTTTTTTTTTTTTTTTTTTAATATTTATAAAGTCATGAGGGTGAGGTCTGCGGTGGGAGTGATAGATGTGTTTAAGGTGGAGGTGGGATTACATCAAGGATCAGCTCTGAGCCCTTTCTTATTTGCAATGGTGATGGACAGGTTGACAGACGAGATCAGACAGGAGTTCCCGTGGACTATGATGTTTGCAGATGACATTGTGATCTGTAGTGAGAGTAGGGAACAGGTGGAGGAGACCCTGGAGAGGTGGAGATATGCTCTAGAGAAAAGAGGAATGAAGGTCAGCAGGACTAAGACAGAATATATCTGTGTGAATGAGAGGGAAGATAGAGGAATGGTGAGGATGCAGGGAGTAGAGGTGGCGAAGGTGAATGAGTTTAAGTACTTGGGATCAACAGTTCAGAGTAACGGTGAGTGTGGAAGAGAGGTGAAGAAGAGAGTACAGGCAGGATGGAGTGGGTGGAGAACAGTGTCAGGAGTGATTTGTGACAGACGAGTACTAGTAAGAGTGAAAGGGAAGGTCTACAAGAGGGTAGTGAGACCAGCTATGTTATATGGGCTGGAGACAGTGGCATTGACAAAAAGGCAGGAGTCAGAGCTTGATGTGGCAGAATTGAAGATGTTAAGATTTGCACTGGGTGTGACGAGGATGGGCAGGATTAGGAATAAGTATATTAGAGGGTCAGCCCAGGTTGGAAGGTTTGGAGACAAAGCCAGAGAGACAAGATTACGTTGGTTTGGACATGTGCTGAGGAGGGATGCAGAGTATATTGGGGAAAAGATGCTAAGGATGAAGCTGCCAGGTAACAGGAAAAGAGGAAGGCCTAAGATAAGGTTTATGGATGTGGTGAAAGAGGACATGCAGGTGGTTGGTGTGACAGAGCAAGATGCAGAGGACAGGAAGAAATGGAAACAGTTGATCTGCTGTGGCGACTCCTAATGGGAGCAGCCAAAAAAAAAAGAAGAAGAAGATTTAAAAAGTCATGAGGGACAGTGGAGAAATACAAGGAAAATCAGGTATGTTTCTCTTTCTTTAGTTTTGCAGAATATACTTGATTTTTCTTGAATTTTGCTGCCTCCCAGCATATGCCAGTTAAAAGTCTGACTGTTCAAGGTACTTCAGCAGCTGGATTTTTTCTATTGGTATATGCCCAATTTCCAGTAGGCATACTGGTTGGGTTGCCCAATCAGTGTGCTTGTCTTTGAATAGCAATGAGCAGTCATTGAATAATACTTTGTATATTCTAAGGTGATGGCAAAAAAAACAGCTTGATTCATTGAAAACAACATTAGCATGAAAATCATAGAATAGCAAAGATGGTACAATTTTTCACAGTAGCAAATATAAAAGAATAGAAAATACCTGAATAAGTACTGTCAAGTGCAGGCTTTCCATGCATTATGATGGGAAAATAAATTATTTAATTAATCTTTTAGGATTATTTACTTGTGTTTCTTTTACTGGGTTCACATGTTCTATTCACTTCTGATGCTGATGTTACTTGCCTTCTGGCTTTTCTGGACAAACTAAAGTGATTAGTGGTCACTGGACCTGGTCTGACTCCATTCACCAGCAGTGACTGTCAGCCTTTTTGTTCCACTGCTGTGCGCTCCACATAAGGAGTGGGATGACTGCAAATGTCTCTTGCCCCTCCTCCAATCTGAAACCCATTCCAGCTTTTGTTCATGCCCATTAAATGAAAGGCATACCCAGGAGTACTCCACAATGCAGTCTTCATCTTGCTCCCATGTACTTTATTTTGTTTACAAGATATAGCCATCCATGATGTAACAGAGACATCTCTATTCTGCCTCTCCACAGTACATCTGCTACCTTTCCACATGTTGTATGATCACATGACACATTCACTGGTCTTATCCAGACAGAGATGTGCATCATTCCATTGTATTCCACCCCAGAGCTTGAGGTCAATTCCTGCATGATCTTTTCTTCTCTAGCCTTCCCCTTGCACAATCACTGGTTGCCACCAGTACAGGTTGGTATTTGATAGCGTGCTAGCTGGTCAGTATCTCACACTTCATTATACTGATACACATATCTAAAAGCACTTGCTGACACTTTCTGTCACATTTTGTTTTATTTTGAGTGGGTGAAAAGTGAGGATCACAGTCTGTTTATTTTAGTTGTGAGGAGGTTACAGAAGTAACAAACAGTCTAATGGCAGAAGACATTACACAAATATGTACTATGAAAAGTTGCACCATACTTTACAAATCAGTCAACTTTCTGATTTTAGCATATGAGATTGCATGTAACATAACCACAGAATAGTTGACTTCCATGTCTGAGATTCCATCTATAACCATGGCATAATTTTAATTTTTGTTAAAGAGTCCTACAGGACTACATGTTACATAAGCATGGAATAGTTGACTTCTGTATCCTAGAATCCATATCATCATCCTCAACATCCCCTTTTTCCCATTTTTTCTACATGGGATGAGGGTATAGCATCGACTTTTTCCACTTCTGTCAATTCAGTGTTACACTCCTACCTTTCTCAACACTTATGCCTAACTGTTACAGGTCTTCAGTCATGGAATACATTCGGGTCTATGTTCAGCCATCGAAGGAAAATTCACTCGAATGGCTAAACATCAAACCATATGCATCAAAAGTTCACTTACTGAGTGTTCATTCCAGCAAACAAGTTAGACAAGGAAAGTAACTAATTGTCCAACACTTCCCTGTCTGCCCTTTTCCGCACTGTAGTGCGGTCTTGGAGTTGGTATGTATAGTTGGGGGTGGGGTTTGGGGGCAAAGCTCCCCCTCCTGGGTAGGTTTGAAATGCTTTGTTGTGTGAGACAGGGAAGTGATGGACAACTAGTTACTTTCCCTGTCTCACTTTTTCACTGAAGTGAATGCTCAGTAAGTGAAGTTTCGATTCTTAGGTTTCGATGTTTAGCCATTCGAGTGAATTTTCATTTGATGGCTGAACATAGACACATACATTCAGCTCTTTACTGGATGTTTTAATTTTATTTTCCTTCTCCATGTCTCCCTGCTTCTCCCAAATCTTCAGCAAATCATTTTCTGGTTTCCTGCACATGTGCCCGAACCACCATAATCTGTTCTCTTTTACCTTCCCTGCAACTGTCGTTGGGTGGGTCCTTTCTCTTTCATTGAAGCCTGTTCATGTTTCAATATAGCTTCTGTGGGATTTTCTTCATTCAGGAGCTGCTAGAAGTACTCTTTCTTTCTGCCTTTGATGTTCCCTGGACTGGTGAGCAGATTGTTGCTGGCTTACATTATGAATTGCATATTATGATTATCTTCTTTAACTTTCAATGTTTGCCTTGCAAACTGTTATAGTTTCTTTGTGCCATCTGCTGAGTCACTTTACAGAATCTGACAGAATTTCTCTGGTGCCTTGTTATTTGCTATTGAGACTGCTCTCTTAGACTTTTTCCCCAACCAGTATTCCTTTTTCACATGATCCATGTTCTTTATTTCCTTCTTCATTTTGTATTTCTTTCTGTTGATAACTTCACTGAACTCTGCTTTTCACCACCAGCTTTCCTTTCGTATATTATCATCCCTGACCTGGCTAAATATATCTTTGATAGTCTTCAAACATGCAGTTTTGAGATGCTACTATTCTTCTTTGACGCCACCTACTTCCTCTTCTTCCTGCAGTGCTATAGCACTAAGAACTCCCTAAAACTCTTATGCTTTCACTCCAGTCATCTTCCAGCTCTTCAGCCTAATCCTTGTTGATCTTAGAGCTTTCTCTGAAGACTGGCCACTAGCAGTTGTTTATACTGTAGGGATGACTTTGCAACCTCTGATTCTACCCACTGCTACCCCCAATGCCCATTCCTTTCTAGGAGGAAGTCCAATAGAACTGTATGTTGATCACTTTTGTATGTGATCTTGTGACTGTCTCTCTCACTTGATGAAGCATGTATTGGCCACCATCGACCCATTTCTAAAACAGAAGTGCAGAATGACATCTCTTTTATTCTTGTTGTTCTACACAGGTGAACCTAGGCAGTCCTCATATCCTGTTCTGTCAACCTAGTTATGAGCACTCAGGTCCCCAGTTATCGACACCAACCCATTTTGTCTAACTTTATCTACTAGATCCTGCAACTGCTGCCTGAATGTACTCTTTTCATTGCCATTGCAACCCAGCTGTAGGACATAGGTGGAGATTATGAATACTGCATTGAGCCTATACTTAATTCAGATAGTACCCCTCACTATCTTCAGAAGACTCGCTGACTGCAATTTCCATATTATTTCTACTATGACCCCCCCTCAGTAGTAGACTGTGTATCCAAAGGCAAGTGACTTTGTTGCACTGCCCTTCCATCTTATTTCCTGTATACACAGGCTGTCCAGTCTCTGCATTACCATTGTGTCGTCCACTTCCAAGCTGTATCCTGTCAGTGAACCTATTTTTAGTATAGCAATCCTTAGTTCATTTTTGTCAGTTGGTTGTATGTCTAGCCTTCACAAGGCATAGCTATCCTTGGTAACTCAGGATGAACAACTGGTAACCAGCTGGCTAGTAGCTTATTGTCCTATCTAGAGATCGCTTCACACTACAGTTAATGCTTAAAATCGTTAGTGTATACAGCTGTTCCCCTGATAAGCACCACCTAAAGTGTGTGCTACTGCCCGCAATAAGTACAAGTGTAGGTACAATCTTCAGGCATACCTATCATGTTCATTTGGGAAGGTTGGGTTTTTACCCAGTACCTTCCATCCTTGAGGTGGAAACACCCAGCATGTTATTGGGAGGAACCCAACACAGACACAGGCAGAGCATATAAACTCTATAAAGGGGCTGGAGGACAGGATTGAACCCTGTACTAAAATAAAATGCGGTAGTGGTGCTGCGGTAGCGTTGTCGCCTCACAGCAAGACGTTGTCCCGTTCAATTCTCAACTAGAGCGTCTTCTGTGTGGAGGCATGCGTGAATGGGCGTACCTTCGTTGAAGGTTGTGTGTCAGGGCTGGTAACTCGGCATGTAAAAATCCACTACCAAACATTAGTGGACCGGAGTTCCACTGTGGCGACCCCTAACCGGGATAAGCCGAAAGACACAACAACAACTTTGCATGTGTGAGGTGAAGACCTTAGCCATTATAACAACCCTGTCCTTTTAAGTAGGACTTCATTTGATCTATTTTTTTTTTATAAATCAGAGATTTTTTTAAAAAGTATTTAAGACTGAGTGGTTGAGTTTTAGTTTATTTAGAGTTTTGCTGTACAGCTGTTGATTTCCAATATCTTACAGAATAGTGCATTGATATGGGCTGATAGACTGCAGATTTATTTGCTTTGATATGTTTGTTAGCATATAGTTAATTTGATTTAATTTATAGTTATCATGGGATTTATTAATAACTGTGTAGGCTTTGTGCAAAATCTACATGATGTAAGCTTACTAGCGAGATGAGCAGCAGTGCTCATTAAATATGCAGGCTGCTCATCACGCTTACACATTCATAAGCACCTTTTCATGGCCAGCTAAAGTGTTGGTGATCATGAAAAAATGCAGAGAAGCTCGAGCACACAATGTAAACAAAATGGCTTGCCTGTAGGTAAACTTCTTATGCAAGCAGGCACAGATAGCTATTATGAAGTAAGGGCAAGCTGATTAAAAGAATTAAGATGCAGGAGACATTAAATGAGAATAACATGTATTAGTGCAGAAATAAGTAAGGGTAGATGTAGAAAATGTACTCAGGTAATGCAGTCAAATGTGCTTATGTCACAAAGAAACAGTTTAAACATAAATATTTCCATATTAGTTCATAGATGGCTACTAAGCTAACTACACTGAAGGGCCATTTTAAGCCTACCCAATAACCTGAGGTCAGAATCAAATGCTGTACCTTGTATCTATGAGATGAAGACTTTAACCATTATACCAAACCCATCCGGAAAAGGCAGTTGGTCCATACATGGATTAAACACATGACTTTGGTATTATTAGCAGCATGCTCTAACCAACTGAGCTAACCTGCAATAATAATTAATCCTCTCCACAATTCTTAACCCTTGCACATGAATAAAAATTAACACGTGAATGAAGGATGTGAAAAGGTTATAAAGCAACAGTGTAACAAAGGGGAGTAAATGTGATATAAATGTTAATAACATGCTGAGCTGAGATAACAGCAAGGGCAGTAGATACACTAATGGCTATTCACGTAGACTGCAGTTATTGAATATGACATGTATATAAAGGGAAAGTATGTGTGGTAACCAGCAGTACTGTTGTATTCTCCACTTCATCATGTATAAACAAGAAGAAATTAGCCCTATGGCTATTCTGTCATGCACATCAGAAAGGGACAATTTTATTGCCATTTGTTGTCATTTTGCAACCACAGAAAGGGGGTATATTACCTTTAAACATGTATTAGGCAAGCATGTGTTGACTATTCATGTACATCCAAAAACACCACTCCATGAACCAACTCACCATGGACAGAAAAAACACACTGAACAACTGGAGAAACGGTCACCATCCACTTTTACTGTGCTCCTAGTACTTCGGCATCAAGCTTTCCAGGGAAAAATCATGCACAAGAATGGTGTGCTGTATATACATTTCACTACATTCATTATTCAATTCAATTATACAATAATTGATCAATTAATCAGTGAGTCAAGAAAGTTAAAATCTAAAGTGCATCCTGAACAATAAAGTGCTTCAGAAACAAAGTCATCAAAACATATAAAGTGCAACCCCTTACATTCCTATTGCATTTAACATTATAATTTAAGAAGTTCATGCAAAAACACTTATGCATCTCTATATTAACAAGCACTAAAACATTTTACCCTGCAATGGTTGATCAATTAATCAGTGAGTCAAGAAAATTTAAAGTGCATCCTGAGCAATTAAAATGCTTCAGAAACATTTAAAGTGCATCAACAAACTTTTAAAATATAAGTTCATACAAAAGCACTTATACATCTCTAGATTAACAAATACTAAAACATTTTGCCCTACAATGGTTGATCAATCAGTAAGTGAAGAAAATTTAAATCTAAAGTGCATCCTGAGCAATTAAAGTGCTTCTGAGACATTTAAAGTGCATCAAAAAACTTTTAAAATGCAACCCCTTACATTCCTATTTCATTTAACTTAATAATTTAAGAAGTTCATGCCAATGCACCTATACATCTTTAGATTAACAAATACTTAAATATTTTACCCTATACACATAAATCATTCATCCTATATGTCTATGCATTTATAAAATAATGCATACTGAAACATTTCATCCTATTTCATCCCAATTCATGTTAGGCAGAGCCCCTCACTGACCCTCTTCAAGAGAAATCTTGACGAGTGGATGGGAGATCGTAAGTTTACCCCTGGGATCTCTTCCATGTCCCTGCTAGACAGAGGAACAGTAAACTAACCTTAAAGGGCTATCCTCTGTGACCTACTATACAGAGGCACAGTTAACTAATCTAAAAGGGAGGCGAAAGCCAAACACACTCTGGCTAGGCTTATAAATGCCCTAGGGCAGATAGCCTAGTGTCTACCTATGAACCTGTACATGTAAATCTAACTCCATATTAAGCCCATGGGGCCACAAAGTTCCAAAATTAATAATATATCTACTTTCCAACCTTAACAAAATGTGCCCATATTCCATGCCTTGTACTGCATAAGATTTGTTTAAAACAGAAAAAGGATGCACTTTAGTTGCAGGGTAAAATGTTTTTGTCTTTGCTAATCTAGAGATACATAAGTGCTTTTGTATGAACTTCTTAAATTATCATTTTAAATGCAATAGGAATGTAAGGGGTTGCACTTTATATGTTTTGATGCACTTTAAATGTTTCTGAAGCACTTTATTTTTCAGGATGCACTTTAGATTTTAACTTTCTTGACTCACTGATTAATTGATCAATTATTGTATAATTGAATTGCATAATAAATGTAGTGAAATGTATATAAAGCACACCATTTGTGTGTATGATTTTTTCCCTGGAAGACTTGATGCTGAAGTACTAGAAACACAGTAAAAGTGTATGGTGACCATTTCTCCAGTTGTTCAGTGTGCGTTTTCTATTCATGTACATCCTAAACAGTACTTTAACAACACTGATGGCATTTCTTAGTTCAAGGTCTCCATGATTATATGGGGCATGTTCACAAGAAATTACAGTGAACACTGCCATAACACCATGCAAACAACACAAACACACAAAAATGTGTCATAACACAGGCCCAATCACACTGTATGATCTTGATTTATGTCATACTGTAAGAAAAGTTAAGCAAGTCCTCATGTCTTATAAAGATGTACAGTGTGAAGAAAAGAATTACAATAATGCAAAAATGTTTTGCTGAAGACATGTAATAAAGAGCATTATTATTTGGAAACTAAGCAATGCCTGTGAGCAATCAATGACATACTCAACATTTCCATCTTCTGAGACTCAAACACATGCCAGGACAGATATTAGAAAGCTGTGTATCAACCTTTGATGCCACAAAAATAGCCATACTGTTTCTGTCATGATAAATACACTTTAAAGGATTACATCACTTTCCTATTGTAATAGGCAAGGATCCCCTACCTTGGAGGATGATGCTTTAAAATTGTATCCCTCTGACTGTACCATAAATACTTTCTTTGCCTTAGCCAATCCTGTCTGACACAGTTATCTGATAGATGTTACCTGATTCAACCCCCTACATATCACACTAAACACTCTACAGAGCTGTGTATTGACTGTGTCTGCCACAGGACACAGCAATGGAGCTTGTCACAAATAACTGAAATTAATGTGTGAAGTAAAAAAGTGCATTTTATGATACTTTGTACAAATGAGGAGTGCAATATCGATGTTTCTTGGCCAAGGAATCTGTTTCAATTGTTTTGACATACAATGTCCCAGAAATGAACCCCACTCTATCTGTATAGATATTCTATGCAATATACAAATCACTACTGAATGCATGTGTCATATGAGCACTCACACCACATTTGCAGAACAGCTGTTCCAATGCCTGGAAATTAAAAAGTCAGTCTATAATTCTATGTCCAAAGTTAAAATTGATAATAAAAACTTGATGCAATGTTGTTTGTGTAATGTCAGTTCACTCATATAATGTTGCCCTTTGCTGGAATTGAACAGTACACTATGCAAGTCTGCCAACTAACAACATGTTTATGAAGCAAATGAGCAACAGTGGAAGCCTTAGCAAAGCTGTGAGACAGCACCTATGTGAAGTCATTACATCATAGGACTGTGCTGCAAACTATGTGTAGATAAAAGGGATGGGGAGGCTTCTCCCAATGCAACTGTACCCCTTATAACAGTTGTGAATGTCATTCATTCATTAGGACACACAATGCTTACAGTCAATCAATGTGGGCTTTGAACACCTGACTATCTGATGACAGAAGCTACATGATATTCTAAAGAATGACTGTGCCATGGTGCAGTTGTCTCTAAAATTGTGAGATACTTGGGTATTTGAAGCTGTAGCATCATGTTATTGTTGCAAGGAATATGTGTGCCTGTAATTGCTTTAAAAGACTGTTGATATATGTCTGTTTGTCACACAAGATTGCCTGATGCTTGGTTTACCAAAAAACAAATGATGCATAATGTAGCCATTGCTGTGACAACAGAATGGCAATCATGCACAATGTGTGGATAATCACAGATTTGAGCACATGCCTTACTAAGGCAACAGCATACAAAACATTGCCTCATTTCCTCATGCCACAACAGAAGTCTTAGTAGTTCTCTTATGAAATCCAGATTTCACCCAATGGTATCATTATTATCAAATAAAGCATTTCTGTGTGTAAAATGAGCAAATTCTTGTAATAGGAATCCCCAGCTATACATACACACAACATATAGCTGGGTGGCAACATTGTTACTTACATGAACCTTCATTGTCATACTGACACAAGAGAGTCTAAAGTTTAATGGTGCAATTTGAACTGACTACCTAAGATCACAAGGTAAAGGACATTGCCTGAATCGCATGCCCTACATAAGATGATTTACAATTGTGACAGTGCACATCTGAATGGATGATATCACCACTGTTTAATACAGTGATGATCTTATAAAAATGAAAGAAGGTGGTTGAAGAGCACAATAACAATACACAGCTTCTCATCCTATATGCATTAGAAGCCCTCTGTACACAGTACAGTAGACAAACACACACTCACAGTAGTCAATCATTACTGGATTCAAACCTCATACCTATTTAGTTATGCAGTCTGGAGAGCACAATATTAACAACCAGCACCACAGGATAAGTCATACTGCAACTGTGATGCAGTTTATATTTGAAATCATGCTGTATTCATTGTGTTTCCAAAACTGGGTATTTCCTGGGAATACTAGAAATGTATATGGTATTCCTCTGTCAGTGAAAATACATCTCCTAAATGAAAGTTTACATAATAGGTGTTGTCACAGAGCCAATTGTGCATTGCAGTACACACAGTCACACAGTTTAAGCAATGTTGCATTCAACCCCCCTACCTGCCTAGTTGCAGAATGTAGAGAGCACAATATTAACCACAAGCACCACAGGAGAAGTTTGACTTTTATGGTGAGAAAGTGCACTTATCAAAGGATGACCTCTTCAGTGTTTTGCAGAGAACATGTTTGTGGTAAAAGTGGGGTAAGGGGAATGGGGGAGTCCTCAACATGTTCAAATGTTTCTCCTGAGTGGAACTAGGTGTAGAAAGTCTGTTGAGGAAGCTACACACACCTGTCATTTAAGCCACACACACAAGTTTACCACTGAAACAATGGAACCTCCTATCTATCTAGTTACACAATCTAGAGAACACAGTATTAACAGCAAGTGCCACAGGAGAAGTCTGACTTTTATAGTAAGCGAGTGCACTTATGAAAGGATGACCTCATTGACATGTTGCAGAGAAGATGATGGTGGTAAAAGTGGGATGAGGGGAATCTTTTAGCAGTGTAAATGTTCCTCCTGAGTTGTAGTAGATACAACATTTCTGTTGAGGACGCTATACATACCTCACTTTTGAGCCACACAAACACATACAAATTCAGCAGTCTTGTATTCAGACCCCATACTTATCTAGTCATAAAACCTAGTGAATATAGCATTAACTGCAAGTGCCACAGGAGAAGTCTTACTTTTATAGTGACAGAATACACTTATGAAAGGATGACTTCAGCAGTGTGTTGCAGAGAAGATGTTTGTGGTAAAGGGGAGGATATGAGAAGAGAGGAATCTTCTTCCAGTTTAAATGGTTCCACTGACTAGAAGTACATACAGCACATATGCTGAGGGTGCTATACTTACCTGAAATGTAAGCCCCCCAACACACACACACGTTCACTACTGTGAGATTTAAACTTTCTACTGATCTAGTTACTCAATCAAGAAAATACAGCAATAACTGCAAGTGCTACAGAAGTCTGACTCTTAAGGGGAAAGAGTATATGTTAGACAGGATGGCACAGAAGACTAAAGCTCCAACTTGCTAATAATCTGCATCCTGTGGCAAGAGTGCAGGGTTTCAATCTTTCTGCCTTCATTTACCTACTGTGTGACACTGAGTAACTTACTTAACCAGACAGTGCATTGGAATAACTGGGAATTTGGTATAAGCATGTTAATGGTCTCCAGGACTGCATGCTTAGAAATTATGAAATTGTTGTCATTGTTTGTCAGCCATTACCTACTGAGGAAATGTTTGGCATAATAGTGAAGGTCTTTATCTTATAAACACAAGGCGCAGGGTTTGATTCTAACCTCAAGTTGTTGACTAAGCTTAAAATGGCATTTCACAGCAGTTAGCCTAGCATTCACCAATGAACCTATGGATGGCCCCATCAGTAAGTTGCAGGGAAGATGTTTGTCATAAAAGTGGAAAACGTGCAGAGGAAGCTGTACCCAAACTTAAAAGTTCCTCCAATGTAGAAGTGGACAGTACATCTGTTGTTGAAGTTTAACTAACTGACACTAGAACCACACCGTTTTACCACTGTCAGAATCAAACCACCAACCTAACTAGATACACAATCTAGAGTACAAAGTATGACTCACAAGGATCACAGGAGAAGTCTGACTCTTAAAGGGAGAGAGTGCACTGCTATAGGGAGCAAGAAGGGGTAGGACAGTAGGAAAAACATTAAGACATAAGCAGGATAAGGGTTGTTTACTAAGTCTATGTCCATGTTGGGGATGGAATATTTTTGCAAGTACTTTCTTGCTGCCTTATTAAAATGCTAATAATGGTATGTTGTAACTAGAGATAAATGCAGACATTTTGAGTGAAACATATGATAAGAACATAAAATGTCATGAAATAATTTGGCATACAGTTGTAACTGAACCCTTGATGCTATGCAAAAACATCAGTCTACAGCCAGAGGAATTATCTCAACACACTACATAGGTACTTCTAGTTCATTACATCCAGCAGCCTAAGAACTGTTACAGTAACTGTTTCAAAGTAGAGACTTTACTTTGTCTCTACTCTGTATTCCCATTGTGCAGTGGATGTAAGTAAATTTACATGAAAGTAACCAGACTAGTGTGGGTGATCACTCAGCATTGGTGCACAATGCCAAGCTCCAAGCAGATATCGATTACAAAATAATGAAAGCTTTTTGATGGGAAATTTGTGGCCATATATCTTGTGTGTGATTCTATTTTATGACCAGATTAAATGTATGAAAAGTGGTTGATAGGAGAGTCAAGCAGGGGGAAAGAGAACAGGAATTTTCAGGATTGTGTTGAGAGTGCACCATAGCTATCAACTTCTTCACAACATAAATGTGGAATTGTACACAGAATTATATGACTTTGGAGAGTCACCCCACTGTGGAAGGGTGATAACAACAGAATAATGTTGTACAGCCAATTGGACCATATCAATTGTGTCAAGATGGCAAATAGGCAAAGTGGAGAGCTATGTATGGAACATCATTTTTTGTAGGACAAGTGCCAATTTTTGGGGGAGATGTGAGAAGAATGTTGGGGAATGATAGGGTTAGCTAGGTATGGGAGGTTAGGTAGAGGACACAGACATGCAGTACATACAAGACTGGCAGGGATGGTGATGCACTCAAAAGGTTGAGGAACACCATGACTGGTAATAGTTATAAGGACATCGGTGGTGCATCTACGTCAAGCTTGAGAGCAGTGAAAATCTAGTCCTTACCCTCAGAACTGTCATCAGTCTTTTGTGTTAGTCACCTAGGTTAGTGCTAGGCATGGAATCAGTTTGGCAATATGATACAGGACCTTTTCAACCCTGAAGATTCAGACACTAAGGCCCTTCTCCATTATGCCCTCCACCAGTTCTGCCAGATCCTGATGGATGATAAAATCACTACCTCCACTAATACTGCTCATGGTGGGTACAACTGAACCAGCAGTCGGGGTAGGGCAACCTGATGCAAGTAGAGCAGGTAGGGCAAGAGTCGTGTGAGGCAATGTTGACAGGTTGTGATCCAGATGTGCTGGCCTGTGTTGCCTCTGGCGGTGCTGCTGCAGCCACCTGTGGAGGTATGGTGGGATGAACCATAATGATTGGTCTAGCTCCCTGTTTTGATGGTCACTTTATCAGCAGCTATATATTTGAAAAATATGCACACACACACACACACACACACACACACACACACACACACACACACACACACACACACACACACACACACACACACACACACACACACACTCTTGCCACCCCCATAGTGCCTTTTTTAGGCAAGGCTCAAATGATAAACCTACCGCCCTAGAAAACAAAAATGGAGAAAAACTAAGGGTAATACTGCTCAATGCCAGAAGTCTAAACCTCAAGATGCATGCCCTCGAAGCCCTCCTCAGTATGGAGAACATCGATGTCTGTGCTGTGACTGAAACCTGGTTCAAGGCTCCTGAGAGCACCCCAGCACTATCAGGTTATACCTCATATCATGCGTTCCGGCCCCAAAATCCGGACCGAACCACAAAAGGAGGGGGAATATCCATATTCATAAAGGATACCCACACCTCCAGGTTAGTGGCAACGCACAAAGCATCGGAGACCATCCAGGTGCAATTAACCATAGGTAAAACTGCCCTGCAGTTTGTAGCATGCTACAGAACACCTTCTCAAACTCAGGAAACCCACACAGCCTTCCTGAAGACACTGGAGAGTATGAATGTCTCTCCAAACACCATCCTATTGGGTGACCTCAACTACCCAAACATAGACTGGGAACATTACTCAAGCCCCAACACCCTAGCCCAAAGGTTCCTGGAGTTCATAAACTCAAATGCTATGGAACAACTAGTCACCATTCCCACAAGAGGAGAAAATATAGTAGACCTGATCATCACAAACATGGGGACAAAATGCTCCACACCGGAAGTATATCCCTCATTGGTGAGATCAGACCATAAATTAATCTCATTGGAGATCCACATCCCGCCCCCACCCCCAGCAAAAAAGACCACAGTGAAGAACTTCTCAAAAGCAAACTTCACACTTCTTAAGACTGGAGTGGTATCCTTCAAGGCCCCCGAGCCAGTGGATACCACAACCCACGCTGCTGAAACCCTTACAAATGCCTTCTACGTGCACCTCCAGGAATGTATGGATCAAGCAATCCCTAATAAAATCAAGACCCTTTCCACCAAAGGCAGGCACCCGGTCTGGTGGACCCCAGCCATAAAAAAACTCTACAACAAGAGGAGAAAGCTACTACATGACAGAGCAAAATCCCTAAAAGGGAAGGCATCTCTGATCAATACTAGCAAAAAACTACGATCACTCATAAAATCATCCAAGGCCAACTTTGAGAGAAAAATCGCTAATGACACAAAAGACAATCATAAGGCCTTCTTTAGCTATGTTAGAAACCTGGGTGGAAACTCCCAGATATGCTCAGAATTAGTCCAAAATGATAAAAAATCACTGAACCCACAGACATTGCCAACATACTGGCAGACAGGTTCAGTGCAAATTTCTCCCCCCCCCCCCCAAAAGGAGAAATATCTATCCCACCAGATTCTAGCCTCCCAAACATCTCAGATGCCCAGGTGAGAGCTGCTCTCTCTAAAGCAAAAAACACAGCATCAATGGGACCGGACGGTGTCCCCGGCTGTGTGCTACGAACTCAATGAGGAACTAAACCCACACATAAGGCTGCTGTTTAATCTTAGCCTTACTACAGGATACGCACTCAAAGAATGGCGTACGGCAACTGTGGTCCCACTCCACAAAGGCGGTGCTTCTACGGACCCTGGAAATTACCGCCCCATAAGCTTGATGAGCCTTATCTGCAAAGCTATGGAGAGGATCATAATGGAACTCATAAATAAAGACATTGGGGACCTACAGACACTGGATCCTACCCAATTTGGCTTTGTCAAGGGCAGATCCTGCCTCTTGAACTTGGTCAACTTTTTAGAAACAGTCACTAAGGCCATTGATGAGGGTAAGGCAGTTCACACAGCCTACCTTGACCTAGCAAAAGCGTTCGACACAATACCCCACTCGGGCATCATAGAAAAGCTCACCAGCTTAGATGTAAACCCATATGTCACAAGATGGGTTTCAAACTGGCTCAAGGACAGAACACACAGGGTTAGAGTTGCTGTTGCCATGTCAGACTCTAAGCCGGTCACGAGCGGTGTCCCACAGGGCTCAGTCCTGGGCCCCCTCTTGTTCGGCATTTATTTTTCTGAAGTGCAGGCAAACATAGGGGGATTGTGGCTGACAAAATTTGCAGATGACTGCAAACTGGGCACCATAATTGACACTCCATCAGACACAGACATCCTCCAGAGAGGTCTCATAGAAATGGATAACTGGTGCCAGAGCCATGGCCTTAAGCTAAATGCAAAAAAATGTATAGTCATACCCTTTGGGAAAAACAAGGTAACCCCTAATTACCACATAGGTGGTAATCCATTAAACACGGAAGAAGTTATCAGGGACCTGGGGACCCAAGTTGACAGTAACCTCTTTTTTGACACTCACATTGCCAAAGTGGTTAGGAAGACCTTCTACATTGCCCACCTGATCATGAAGGGATTCACATCCAGATCAGGAGAGGTAATTGTACCCCTGTATTCTTCACTTATCAGACCAATGATTGAGTACAACGCCCCATTCGGAATGTACCTTACCCGACACCTGCAGCAGTTGGAAAGATCCCAAAAGTTCCTCACCAAAAGGATAAAGGGCTCAAACATATGTCATACGATGCCCGACTGAAGAAACTCCAGCTCTATTCAGTCGCATACCGTTTGCTCAGAGGTGATCTGTGCCTGACATACAAGGCCATGTCCAACCCGGAATTAATGGACATGCTCCACCTCAAAAAATCCAAATCCACCAGAGCCACGAGAGCAAGAGACTTAAACCTCAACACGGATATAAATAGGACGTGCTGGAGGGACAGATTCATCACCCAGAGACTCCTACACTATGGAACAGAATCCCAGTCCATGTGAGGCAGAGCCCCTCACTGACTCTGTTCAAGAGAAATCTTGACGAGTGGATGGGAGATCGTAGGTTTACCCGGGAATCATCTCTGTGTCACTGCTGGACAGAGGCACAGCAAACTAATGGGTATAGTATTCTCATCCTAAGGGGTGGTGAAAGCCACACACACTCTGGCTAGGCTTATAAATGCCCTAGGGCAGATAGCCTAGTATGAACCTATGAACCTATGAACCTATATATATATATATATATATATATATATATATATATATATATATATATATATATATATATATATATATATATATATATCTGTGTGTGGATCTAGGACTTTTGATCAAAAGACCAAGAGTCCGAATCCATTATCACCGAACATACTTTACCGAAAGTGCTTTCACTGAAAAAGCGCTTATGGTAAATCATGTTTAAAAATAAAAACAACATTAAACCTACTTCGATGCAGGAGGGCAAGCCTCCCTGCACCCTCCATGTGGAAAGGCTACACCCCCACACACCCCCTACTTTAATATTCTCACTCTGAGGTCACACTACAGTGGGGAAGAGGGAATTTTCCCTTATCCACACCGTAGTATGACCGGCACAAGCATACTTACCCAAAAGTGCTGCTTTGGTGAGCAGCACTTTCGGTTAAGTATGCTCAGTGATTTATCCTTCGGTGGAAAGTGCATTTGGGGATCTGTATGGATCCTACATATATATATATATATATATATATATATATATATATATACATATATATATATATATATATATATATATATATATATATATACACACACACATATGGATCCCTATCATATGATAGAAACCTCATTTGACTGAAACTCATTTGACTGAGACCATAAGACTGAATTTTCAAAAACTGAAAAGTCACTTGACTGAAACCCATAAGACTGAAACCCATAATACTGAATTTCAACATACTAAATTGTAAACTGGACCATATAAAACCAGACTAGGTGAGGGTCTACACCCCCCACACCCCCCAATGTGGGGGCTGTGCCCCCTCCACATCCCTAACTATATATATACTAACTCCAGGATTGCACTATACTGGGGAAAAGGGCATATAACTTTCACTTACCTTACAGTAGTCTACATGCTGCCACTACTATGCCTTTTTCCCCACTGTAGTGTGATCCTGGAGTTAGTATATATAGTTGGGGGTTGTGGGGGGGCACAGCCCCCTATCTAGTCTGGTTTTATATGGTCCAGTTTAAAAATTAGTATGTTGAAATTAAGCATTATGGGTTTCAGTGTTATGGGTTTCAGTCAAGTGACCTTTCAGTCTTTTGAAATTTCAGTCTTATGGTCTCAGTCAAATGAGTTTCAGTCAGATGAGGTTTCAATCATAGAATAGGGATCCATACATATATATGAAAAAGAATGCAAAAAGAGAGATAAGGTGAGGGGAGAGAGAACATTAGATCAATGGCATGTCACATCATTTTATTTCAATATATAATGCAATCCAGATGTCATGGGAAGGCATTAATGTGACATAAAATCAATCACAATGGTGTGGTATGAAAAAGGAAACATGCATTTGGTTATGCCATATCAGATATATGCTTTCAAAGTTTATAACTGAATTGCTAATGTCATGCAATATTGCAGTTAATATTTATAAAGACTATTCTGTAAAAAATCTAGTATCTGTTTTTGGGTATTGAACCCACACACAATTAAGCTAATGAAGTCACTGCCTAAAGCATTAACCAAGAGCTACTATAGTAGGCAGGCATGCTTGATATAAAAGTTAAGGTATGCCTGCTCAAGACAATGTACAGTGATGGACTGAAAATTTGTCTCTGCCTTGCATTTATACCCGATGCATACTTTCCCTGTGCCTCTCAGAGGTGAGTTAGTCTCTCCTGATGCAACTCACAGTTTATGATATCCTTTATGTAGCTGTACAGTTGAGAAGAAAAGAAAAATATATGACAGCATAATGACTAATTGTATTGGCTGTCTAGTCAATGCTATATTATAGACTTTTGATTGATTACTCTACTTACATAACAAGAGAATGTTTGCAGTCTTACGTTCATCCACCCATTGGCTCAGGAGGTCCCACTTCTACATCTTCATGTCAATGTAGTGTTGGCAACATTGCTCCCCAGTGCATGGGATGCCAGTTGCACTGGAGACAGCCTTGGCCAGGCTATTTCAAACCTCAGCCTTATACTGAGAACTGGTATAATTCCCCATGCAGTAGTCTCTGTCTGTAGTGTTTGTTGAGGAATGCACAAAAATCCTGTACTCCTAAATTGAATACTATCTATACCTTCACCAACTATGTCTGCAGAAGTCAATCTAGAAATAAGTATCTGAATTGGTGGCCAATTCAGATTTTGCATGTAACAGTTTGTGCACAAAGAAGCACAGTCTTGCCAGCTGCATTTGTAAAACTGAATGCACAGTAATGGATTGGGAGACTAATTTGCAGTGATTACAGCAAAAAGAAGAAAAGGTGAAAAATATGGCATTGAGATTTGGCCATGTGTGATGCTCAACCCATTGACATATGTTTCCGTACTAAACACTGAAATACTTTATGATATTTCTTATAAT
Source organism: Protopterus annectens (assembly GCF_019279795.1). Classification (NCBI taxonomy): domain Eukaryota; kingdom Metazoa; phylum Chordata; order Ceratodontiformes; family Protopteridae; genus Protopterus; species Protopterus annectens. The sequence goes on from NC_056744.1 coordinate 200,140,969, forward strand.
CTCTGTTGGTTGGAGAAAACTTGTATGAATTGTGACATATTGACCACTAGTAGTATTCAGTAGTACCAACTGGGAATTCACCCCATAAGAAAAAGAAGAATAACTCCAGCTTTAATCCGTAACATATCACCTACTCCAAAGTGATCTCTGCCTAACATATAAAGCTATGTCTAACCCAGAGCTGTTGGACATGCTACACCTAAAGAAATCCCAACCCCCTCCAAGCTACACACTCTAGGGACCTAAACCTTGCCACCACAATAAACAGGACATGCTGGAGGGATAGATTCCTGTCCCAGAGGCTTCCTATACTCTGGAACAAGCTACCCATCTATGTCAAGCAAAGTTCTTCATTAGCACTCTTCAAGAAAAATCTTGATGAGTGGATGGAAAATAAGAAATACACCCCGGGGATCACTTCTGTGTCTCTGCTGGACAGTGGAACAGGAAAATAACTTTCTTGGGTGGCGTAAGCTATGGAACCTTGCTGGCTAGGCTTTCGTAGGCCCTTAGGCTGATAGCCTAGTACCTATCTATGAACCTATGAACCTATAAAATGTTAAACTGTGCTTAACTGTCAGTGTCAGAGGAGAGCTTACTTTTTAACATGGTAATTAGAGGTAAACTAATTTTAGAATGAATGGAGATATACTTGAGTGATGCCTGCATATATATCAATTTAATTAGTCATGGGAATGCATTTCTATGTAACAGGCAGTATTTGTGTTTGGAAATACATTTTAAAGGCATGTAATTGCAGGACCTGAGTAATAAATGGTAGGTTATGTTACATAGGTACTTCACACGACATACTGCCCTTTACACATATTATTATATCTGATAACTCATAATAATTATAATAAAACTATTGTGCACATCATACCTATGCAAGTACATTCTAAACTAAATTTTATCATTGTCATATTTAACATTATTTACATACATGATATTGGGCTTCTATGGTATGTATTAATGATACATTTGTTGCAATAAGCATAGTTATGATACTCATTTGCATTTATTCATACAATACTAATCAAAATGTTGTGACACATGGCATTCTGACCCCCTCTGTAAAAGTATTTGTACACTGGATTTGAACCCTACATCACCTGTTTTCTTTCTCTAAGTTCACTGAAATTAAACTTTCTGCCACAGGGAAAATTACCTGACAGGTATATTTTCTTCAGTGACTACTATCCAAAGTGCTGACACCATGCACCAGCACCAGGTTCATTTGCACTACAGAAGATATCCCAAATTAAATGTTTCACTTTTCCCTTCAACTATGAATCATGTTTGCACACTGCTGAGCAGAGTGTAAAAACAAAAGGCATTATAAAAAAAGAAAAAAAAAATAGAAAACAATTGAAATAATAAATAAAACAGTCATTAGATATATCTAGCAATGACCAAAGCAGGAAGTGCAGTACAGTGGCACATTCATCCCTCTGCCCTCTCACTTCGCCTTGCCCCATCAGAAATTTAATTTCTGGCACACATCACCAAGACATTTGGTAATGTCAAATAATGGGAAAAGGGACAGACAACAGCCACATGTTGTTAGCAATACTGGCAAGAGCTGAGTCTCAAACAGCCCAATCATATATCAAAATGTGTGTCAATATTTATTCACAATCTCTCTTTAAAATTATATGTAAACTGGATGTGAACCCTGCATCAGTGGTCATCTTTCTCTAAGAGCACTGTATTTAAACCTTCTGCCACAAGGAAAGTTACTTGACAGGTGCATTTTCTTAACAGGGTACTGAAGGCCACTCAATGGTTATAGAATCAGCCCAAATTAAAATGTTCACTTTTTTCTTTTGGCATGAACCATGTTTGCTTGCTGCCAAATGGAGTGCAAATAAATGCAAAGGCATTATGAAAACACCTTCTATTGCACAGTAACACATTTAATGGATATATGTAGTAAGGAACACAGCAGCTGTAGTATTAACATGACACATTCATATTTTTCACATCTACTTGCCACATCACAACTTGCATTTAGGTTACACATCATCAGTATTTCATGTAATGTCAATTGTTCTAAAAGGGGGCAAAAAGAGAATGCCAGGAGGCCATTCTTGACACAGAGCATACAATTACTCATAACATTAAAGTTTACAATATATTGCATAACTGTCATGAGGAATACTTCTGAAATGTGGATATGTTCTCCAGCATATAGGACACTAATGTCCACATTACATATGCTACTGTCTTTGTGTTATAATACTTTACAAAATGTGATAAGTGACATCAATAGCACATATTATTATTGCTAATGAGAAGATGTGCATTTACAACATCACTGTAACATCCATTCACAGGGAAGACAGATAACATTTTTATCATTTATCACAGTCTTTCACCTGTTCATTTCATATACAACATTAGATATCAATATTTGTTCTGAATCCAGTCATAAAAAATAACTATAAACTGAATAGGATCCCTGCAGTATGTTGCCTTTTTCTTTAAGCTCACCATACTTACACCTTCCACAGAAATAGGCAGATGGCAGGTAGAATTTATTCACTGAGTACTATCCAGATTGCTAATGGAAATGAACCACATCAGCGTTGTTTGCACTACAGAAGGCAGCCCAAATCATTTTTTGGGGATTTTTTTCCTTAGGAGGTGAATTCTTGTCCCTACTAGGTACCACTGCCAGTCAATAGTACACAATGTCAAATGACTTCAAAGGATGAAGAGAGAAAACAAAAATGAAAAATAAAACATTTAAATAAAGAAAACATTTGGAAACAAGTACTTAAAATGTATATTTCTGATGCTTTTTTTCAAATTTTTTGTTCTGCAATATGAACATATGCTCCTTAAACATTAGTATGTAAACACAAACAGCACCCTCTCTGGATTTAAACCCCATCACATCAGGCATTCACAACACACACTTGAGATACCTCTCTGAATTTAAACCTCATCACAATAGGGCATTCATAACAGACACTTGAGATTATTAACAATATTTACCACAGACACATACATACATACACTGTATAGAGCAAGAGTAGATTGCATACACTCAACATGCAACTTAGTACCATGTCACATTACAAGCACAACATATCCAAGGTCTAAAAGTTGCCCTTTGTAATTTACAATTAGATGTGTGGATAGCTGGGATATTGGTAACAGTTCTAACCTTTCCTCACAAAATATAAAATAAAAATTTGCAGCACTGCAGCTCTTTTCTTCCCTTTATTTTGTGAGCATAATTTCCTTATCTATGATTTTCTAACAAGACTGCTATGCTATGTGATTTGTATTACTTTTGATATTTGCTTCAGTGAGTACTGTACTTCCTTAGATTTGTAGATAAATTTTACTCACAGGCACAAAGTGTGGTCATAAAAATTCATACAAATGTTAGGAATGTTGATCTCCAAAGTCAGTCAATGTGCTCACAGACTTTCTTGTAAGTCTCTTCTGCCTGATCCAACCTCAGAAAGTGTGCATCAAAGAGGACTGACTATGAAACCCCGATTGCTTCTGCAGTCAGGCTCGTCATTCACAAGTGCAAGCCCTTAGCAGGTAACACTTCTCAATGCTTATACTTGCACTGCTAGGGCATATGCATGCAATTGTGTAGGTCCTTACACCATGTTTACCTGCCTTGCACTTAGTGTAGATTGTAGAATTCATGAATGCTAATGCTAATGAGGGCACAGATCATTTGCATATTCAGAATGCTCAGAGGGCAGAACCTGCACTATATATATATTGTTTCTAGTTTAACAACTGATTTGCTACAAAGGTATGTTGCTGTTTTTTTACAAATTAATGTATTTTAATCTTACTGATGAATTACATTTCACAGTGCACCTACTGGTTAACTAATTGCATTTTTCTCAGTAGCTGTTGGCATAGCTATGTATTTGAATTATTTCTTGACCATTAAAATGTTTCTAAAGAATGTTACCTGACATTTAATTGAAAGTTTTATCTGGGAAGCTGAACAGTTATTGCAAAAGAGTGTTGTATTACTTATTTTCAAGGTCAGGGGTGTTTGCTTTATTAGCCCACAAACTTCTGTTAAGCTTGTGATTTAAACATGTCTACCCTCAACAGAAGTGGATATCCCACAAAAATGTTATCTATTTTCCCTTGAAAGCTGTGCATTATTTTTGTTAATGCTGCAATGTGCTTCAGAGTTACACAAATGTTGTCCTCCTGACATACTTTTAGCAATCGTTTTTCATTTACTTTCATTATTTGCTAGAGGAGCTGTATAACTTGTGTGTACTTATATGGATTCTTAATTTGTAATTTGTTTTCTGAGTTATGGATGGATGCATTTATAGATATTTGCTTTTTTAACAATCACGAGTTACTTATGTATTGTTTTCTTTTATGTTTCCTCTCAAACAAGGCTATGGTGCCCAAGACATTTGCAACATGTAAACTGCCATACAGTGAAAGAGAGAATGAAGTGATCATTATTCAGGCACTATATCACTATGGGTCATTCTTAGAGAGAGGCAGTGGTGACAAGTCCTCATGTGACCATATCTGGGAGCAGGTGGTCTAAAATGTAAATGTGGTAGGAGGTCATGGACACACATATTCAAAAATAAGACATAGGGCCAGTGATATAATCACACAGGAATGCATAGGTTGGCTGCAATTGCCCAGGAATGGAAATGCATGGCTATGGGGGGGGTCCTGCTATCAAACCATCAATGACTAAAACAGAGGAGTTTCTGTACACTGACAGTGATCCAGACAGTTCAGCACATGGTTCACACAGAATTATTGATGAAAATGAACTTAGTAATTTAAGAACAGTTTTTTTTTTATGCAAGGGATATAGTGAACGAGAAATTAATAAGATATACCGTAAAGTATATAAAGAAAGAGAAGGCACAGCTAAACCCTATTATTCTGATAGAGTGCATAGCGAACGGGTAGGTGCTAAAAGTAGAGCAATAGCCTACACTCCCATGGTTTTACCATATAGAAAGGATGTAGAAAAGTTTGAAACTATTATTCATCAGAACTGCACATGTTGCTGGTTGATGAGGATACTACTAATATAGTAGGCACTCAACCATATTTTGTGTTTGAAAATAAGAAACATTTAAAACAGCAGTCATGTTATCCATGAACAATCATTTTCAAGGATAATATAGTGAAAGATACCCATATATGTGGACATTGTGCATATTGCATTTATGTGGATGAGTCTAGACTCTTTAAACATCCAGGAACAGGGCATCTATGGGAGCTTAGAGACTCAGCTGATTGTAACACTAGTAATGTGGTGTATGTGGGTCACTGTAAAACATATTTACAATTTTATGTTGGTAAGACTAATCATCATCTTAGGAAATGGATTAGGGACCACCTATATTGCACTAGAAAGAATCAAATGTATAGTGCTTTAGCCAACACACCCATGCCAAGGGCAATGAACATGTATTTTTATTTCAGGTTTTACATGTCCAGAATGTTAACATTAGGATGGGGGACGTAGTTAACACCACTGAAAATCTGGAAGTACAATGGATTTTGAGACTGGGAGTGCATAGAGGCTTGGGCTTAAATGATAGCGTTCCCTTGAAACCAGTGTTGAAAACTAGAAAGTTAAGATAAAAATAAGCACATATACATGCACTATTTTCTATACAGTGGGAATAAGCTATGCTTAACACATGCATTCATGTAATAATAATATATAATCTAGTATATGTATATACATATGCTTTTATTCTAAAAGGTTTTAGTTTTAATTAATTTTAATTGAATAAGATATGTAACCAGGGCAACTAATTAACTTCTGAGTGTTAGGATTGTTTGATTTGTACTGAATTAAAGTATTTATGTGTTGCTGTTTTTTGAATGAATTGTCTGATGAAGCAATGGTTATCATTGCGAAAACGCTCACCTTTTTGTATTAAATCAGAAGATTTTATCTAGTTGTGGTCATGTCTTTATTCCAGTTACCTTCTCTACTGGGCTTCTTGTATTTGATATATATATATATATATATATATATATATATATATATATATATATATATATATATATAGGTCTACTTTTAAATTTTGAAGTTTCAGAACACTGAATTTCTTATGGTTTGAAACTTCAGACTGTTTAAGTGGAGATTGCTGTACAACTCAGAATAGTATATTTACTATTTTCCTCACTGAAGTGTGATCTTGGAGTTGGTATATTTAATTAGCAGGGTGTGTGTGGGTGCAAAAATGTAAAATATATATATAAGTTGTGAAGTTTCAAACCTTTGATCTTATGGTCTCAACCATGAGAAAGTTGACATTTTGAAACTTTGAAATTTAGAAGTAGGCCCACATGCATACACACACTCACTCACACACACACACACACACACACACACACACACACACACACACACACACACACACAGACATATATATATATATATATATATATATATATATACACACACACACACATACATATATATATATATATATATATATATATATATATATACACACACACACACACACACACACACATATATATATATATATATATATATATATATATACACATATATACACATGTATATATATATATATATATATATATATATATATATATATATATATATATATATATATCTATATATATATATATATATACAGAGAGAGAGAGAGCCCGTTCAAAGGATCAGAATTTCAGAACATCGAACCTCTGATCATCAAAGACCAAAAGATCAAAGTTTTGAAATATCAAACCTTGTGAATGGAGATTGCCTTACAGTGCAGAACGGAAACTTTACTGTTCTGTTCACTGTAATGCAATCTCTGAGTTAGTATATTTAAGCGGCAGGAGGAGGGGCTTGCTCCCCCCTGCAAAAACTTGAAATAAGTTTTCATGTTTTAGATTTTTTTCATAGGTTCGATATTTCAGAAATTTGATCCTCTGATCTTTGATGATCTGAAATCTCGATCCTATGAAGTAGACCCATATATATATATATATATATATATATATATATATATATATATATATATATATATATATATATAGATTGAGAGAGAGAGAGAGGGATAGAAGAGACACTGAAGGAGTCAGTGAGAATGGGAAAGTCAACTGGACAGTAAACTTTTGCATGAGTTGTGTCTTATTCAGCAGTTGTCAAGAGGATTGTTGTCTGTTTCCTGTTTCTTGTGTCACCTGTGTTCTGTTGCTTTTTAGCCATGTTTCATCTCCCTTTCTTGTATGGAGGCACATCTATTCTCCATTTGCATGACAACTTTCACATGGTAAGCACACTTTTTTTATTCTTATTAATGTATATAAAGTAGATGTATGTCTACCTGAAAGTCATTTTTTTAATTTCTGTTAGCATCTCTTATTTTTTAATACATGTTTCAAATAACATAAGTGTGATCAGATTGTATTCTATTTCTCTCTTTGTTATGTTTATTACTTTTTATGTTAGCGGATCCTGCCAGTGTCACTGAGGAACTCTAATTCCTGATGTCAGAGTAGCTTATCATGATAATGGCAACAATGAAGAGGCACAGTCTGAGGGTGCAGAAGGTCAGTCTGACACTGAGGTTGGGACTCTAACACCCCCTTCTCCTATTTCAGACATAGTCTGTAACCATACGCATGCACATGACACAGAGACCTCAAACATAAGACAGACTGAGGGTGATACAGTTGATGAGGGCAGTGCAGTTACTCCAGTTGCAGAACTGACTGATTCTTCCCATAGCCATCATGTGAGCAAAGTGCCACTCAGGCAGGTTGGTAGAGGTGCTCAGCAGAGATCTGTTGTCCATCCTTCTCTTGATTTTGGTGTGTCAGTAGCAGCCACATGATGTATGTCTAGGTCTATCATTGAGTCACAAGCATAGTCCACCAGGGCCTCAGAAGAGATAGTGCAAGTACTAACCATTGTGCATTCTGAAATGTTGGGCTGCCTGAACTAAGTGAATTACTCCTTGGGCAGGATGAATGACACACTGGATTTTGTAGTGTCTGTAATGGGTCATTTGCTTGGGAAGGGTCACCATCCACATGGCTGGAAAGCTGCTACATCATCCTATATTAGGTGATGTGGCCATGCAAGATTCTGCTACCACAGTGGCACTACATCAAGTGCTCCATCAGTGGGTGAAGTGTCTACACCCATAAATGGTAGGCCACATGGTCATGGTCCAGGATATAGACATGATGACAGCTCATTCAGCAGACATCACTCACATTCAGGTAGCACCCTGAGTTGTAGCCAGGGACATGGAACTAGTATTGCAACTCCTGGCCAAGGTATTTCTCATGGTTGGGTGTGACGAAACTAAACTGACTAGTCTAATATGCATGATTAATACCTGTCTGAGATGCCAGGAGATAGTACTAGCACAGCTTGATTGTATTCACACACACACACACACACACACACACACACACACACACACACAAGTTATCTACATAGTACTGTTGGCTGATATACACATCTTGCTACTGGCCCTGACAATTGCATGCTTAATGAATATTTTTTTCTTACTCAAATATGCACTCACTTCTTTGGTGACAGGCTTACATTCCCGTACCCCCAATCTGTGCAAGTGATGATGATTGTACACTGCCTTTTGCACATGTCTTTGTAACTTTGGTTTGCATATATGTCTGATGCACAGAGTGGATAGCAAATGGTTGCTTATTCAGAATCTTGCTTTAATGTAAATGCATTGTAGAATAAATATTTTTATTAATCGCTCCTATTCAGTTGTGAATGATAAACTATGCAATTGTTGACCCTCATTGCATTTCTGTAAGCATTTTTAGAAATGCTGTCAAAGTAGATATTTAAGTATTGCTTATTGGTGTACTTGTGCAAATTATGTTACCATTGACCTGCTCACTGGTTTATATACATTGATCAAATGAAACGCTTAATGTACAGCATTGGGTAAAATCCACAGCTGTATATCAGAAAAATAAGTCATAAACTATTACTGACAATACTGTACCAGATGATTAGAGGCTTCTGAGCTTCCAAAAAATATAAGTTGCCTTTTTGTTTTGCTTATTTATATGCTTTACTACACTTTTTTGTACTACCAGCAGCCTATTTTTATACTGTATTTATTTACTGTGTACTAAACTACACTATTATACTGCAATTGCCTGCTACACTGTGCCTGTAAGATCAAATTGTATTGCTGTTTTCACTGTTTAGCAAACCTTTTTGTTGCTTCCACTGTTTGTTAAGTATTTACTGGTATTTTTTTTTCACTGTTTTAAAGTTATCTGATCTGCCTGCTCAGGTTTTCCCACCAGGCAGTACTTAATTAACTGATCTGTTAACTGTTTAAATCATTCTTTAGACCATCTTGGCTGATTTTCTTCTGTTTTAAATGTTTTTTTCAGTGTCTCACTGCTATTTTTCTGCTGTGTTAAATATTCTCTAGTGTTTCCCGCTTAAACTAGCATAGCTAGTAGCTGCAGCATAGTCCAAATTCAGGCCTGCTGCTTCTGGAACTGTTTGTAGTGGTTTGTTTGTTCTGAGCAGATTTTTCAGGCCATCTTGGATTGGAAGGGGCCTATCTGCATTTTTGTGAGAGAATTGTGTTTGATTGACACCTGACTGGTAAAGGGAGGCCAGTGTAGGGCTTGGAATAAGCATCCTCATTGGTCCTTTTGAATATTCTTAGTTTTTTTTCAAGTTTTAGCTTCTGGTAGTTAGGCTTTGCATCTGAGCAAGTTTCTGCTTGTTTGCGAGTCATGCAGCACCGTGCACTGCCGTCTAATTGTGTGCCAAAGCCGGACAGTTAAATTTAACAAATTGTCCCTTAAAACCCAGGCATTAATATCCATTCACTGAGCTCCTCTGTGATTGTTTCTGAAAAGCCACCCCTAGTGGCAACAGTCTTCAACCTAGCATTATGGACAGTTGCACTACCCTTGTTTCCCCTGCCAGCCTTGTTGACTTGGGTCTCTTGTGGCAGTGTAGCAATTGCTTCATGTACACAGACAACCCTCTACTAATAACACAGTCTAGTACAGAGTGAGAGAGATGTATTTACACCAAGAATCTAGTATCCATGCTCTCTCTCACTCAAAACAGTAACACAGAGAAGGTTGTCAACTCACCCACCACTACATATTCACATAGTACCACTACTCATACACATACCATGACACATACACATAGTACACATTAAACATGTAAATCCACATATGCGGAGGTTCTCTTGAAAAACTTACCAAAACACCAGAGACCTCCAAAACACAAGTCTGCTACAGCTAACACAGTCGCCACAGCACCCATGACACATAGCAACACCATTGTCTCACCTACCAAGCCTGTAAGGTGTAACACTCAAAAACCAAGTTTTCTTGTCACTAGAGACTCAGTAGTGAGACACACAGATGTCCCACTCACCAGGCTGGACAAGGAGAAAGTCACAGTCAGCTGCCTGTCCAGTGCCAGGATTTGCCAAATCATGCATACACTCAGGACTCTTAGCAACAAGTACTGTTATGACTTTGTCATAGTTCATGTTGGTGTGAATGACCTCAGATGTACCTCACTGGACTAAATGAAGAGAAACATGGTTGAGCTGTCTGAGTATGTGTCCCAGGAAGGTATGTCCCTAGCTTTGAGCAGCATACTATCTGCACCTAGAATGATGCCACAGTATAAACAAAGATCGATTTCAAAAATTGGCTTAGTTTTTGGTGTCATTCCAAGGGATCCAATTCCGGTCTGCCTGGGAAGCCATGGTCGACAAACCTTTCTGATTTGCCAGAGACGGTTTGCACCTGGCACCTCTATGCTTTCAGCTACTGGCAAAGGCTCTTGCCTCCCCCATAGTGCCTTTTTTAGGCAAGGTCTCGAAAACAACATTACTTATGTGAAATTAACCAATCAGGACATAATAACGGTCATGCCGCTAAATGCTAGGAGCTTAAACCAAAAACTGTACTCGCTGGAAGCACTTCTATCACTAGAAGATGAAGATGTCTGTGCAGTCACAGAAACCTAATTTAAGCCTCCGACCTACAAGGCTACAATGCCTTCTACACCATTAGACCACAAAATGAATGTGTGAAAACCAAAGGAGGGGGTGTTTCAATCTATATTAGAGATATATTGACCTCCCATCTAGTTAGACTGGACAACTCCATGGAGTTACTCCAGGTCCAGGTTGCAATGGGTAAGACCACCATTCAAGTCCTAGCCAGCTATAGATCCCCCTCCATGGGTCATGACACCCATGAAGCCTATTTAACCAAACTGAAGACAACCCAAATTTTACCAAACACTGGTTATGGGGAATTTCAGTTATCCCACCATCAACTGGGAAACCTACTCTAGCCCAAACTCACTAGTACAAAAGTTCCTTGACTTTGTGAATTCAAATGCCCCAGAGCAAATTGTCCAAACTCTGATAAGAGGAACAAACATTCTAGATCTGGTCCTCACCAACATGTCAAACAGGTGTACTGCTGTGACTGTTGGACCCTCATTAGTTAAAACTAACCTCAAATCAGTCACCTTCAAACTGACAGTAACACCAGAACTTACAGACTAAAAAACTTCACCAAGGCAAACTATACCCTTGTAGGTGAAGGTATAAATGCATTCCAAGCCCCACCCCAAGCTGAAAGTGGTAACTACACTGAAGCTGACATTAAAGCAATGTAGAATCACTTGAATAAGTGTATAAACTTGGCTGTACCAGACAGAATCAAAGCCAGAGCCCCAAGTAAAATCAAGCTGCCATGGTGGACTTCCAGCATCAACAAACTCTGCAATAAATGCAAAACGTTGCTGTCCAGGAAAACAAAGACAGGGACCCAACAATGGAAAAGCACCATCCTCAGCCTTATCAGGCAAATTAGACAACTTGTCAAATCTTCCAAGAGCTCCTTTGAGAGAAACCTACCAAGTACTGCCAAGGATAACCATAAGGCCTTTTACAGCTATGCAGTAACCTAAAGGGTAGGACCAAAGCATGGGCAGAACTGGTGGCCAATGGTACCACACACAATGACCCCACAGATATAGCGAACCTGCTAGTGGATGGGTTTGGTGAAAATTTCACTCTCTATCCCCTCCTAACTTACAACAAACACTCGCCCAAACTTCCCCCACCTTACATATCTGAAGAGCACATCCTCAAAGCCCTGTGCAAGGCAAAGAACATGGCCTGTATGGAACCAGTTGACATCCCTAAGCTGCCTTCTAAACAGGCTAAAACATGAACTATCATCCCCACTAAGCACCTTTTTCAATCATAGCCTAACCACAGGCTTTGTTCTTGCAGAATGGAGAACTGCTACAGTTATTCCCCTCCACAAAGGTGACCTAGCAACGGACCCAGGAATTACAGACCCATAAGCCTGACAAGCCTCATCTGTAAGGCCATGGAACACATCATTGTGGACCTCATAAATAAAGATGTAGGTGATATCCAAACCCTGGATCCTACCCAATTTGGCTTCATGAAGGGTAGATCCTGTCTGTTAAATCCATGGATTTATTTGAAAGTGTGACCAAGGCCATTGATAAGGGCATTCTGTGCACACACACTACCTCGAGTTGGCACAGGCTTTCGATACAATCCAACATTCAGGCATTACCTATAAACTTAGCAAACTGAATGCAAACCACTTTGCTGTAAGATGGGTTGCCAAATGGCTCACAAACCAGACATACTATCAAAGTGGGTGACTCTACATCAACCAGCAGACCTGTTACCAGTGAGGTGCCAAAGGAGTCAGTGCTGAGCCCCTTACCATTTGGTATATACGTCTCAGAAGATCAGGTCATAGCTAAAGGGTTGTGGCTGACCAAGTTTCCAGACGACTGCAAACTAATTGCAATCATTGAATCCACAAATTATGTCAGTATACTCCAGGATGGTCTCACACAGACCAATGACCAGTATATTAGTCATGATCTGAAACTGAATGCAAAGAAATGCATCATCATTCCCTTTGGCACAAACAATGTCCCTTCACACTATCAAATCAATAACAATACCTTAAGTACCCATGAAGTTTTAAGAGACCTGGGATCACAGGTAGACCATGACCTTAACTTTGACCAGCATGTGTCAATCACTGTAAGGAAAGCTTTCCAAGAAGTTCACCTGATTAGTAAAGGCATCGCCTTGAGAGCAAAAGGAGTTATAACCCCCCTACACTCGGCACTTATCTGGCCCATAATTGAGTATAGCACCCCATTCGGTATGTACAATACTAAGCATCTACAGCAATTGGACTAACCTCAGAGTTTTCTAACAAAGAAGATCAAGGGCCTCCACATGGGCCTTACATGGACAAACTAAAATCCCTGTCATTATACTTCATAATGTATAAACTTCTTAGGGGAGACTTACGCCTTGCCTACAGAGTAACCGCAGACCTAAACCTAATGAACTTACTGCATATCCATAAATCAAATGGGTCTAGGGCTACCTGTTCCAGGAACTTAAATATGGCCTGTAACTTAAATAGGACATGCTGGATGGACAGATTTATCTCCAGGCGACTACCACATCATTGTATCAGGCTACCACTTCATGTGAAACACAGCACCTCTATGATACTGTTCAAGAGGAACCTGGATGAGTGGATGGGTCACCGTAAATTCTTACCAGGGATAGTGCCCACGACCCTCCTGGACATGGGCAGTCATCACTAAATGCAATCCTGTATACTGAGTCTACCTCTACGGTATTACATTGGCTTAAAACAGCTAGGCTTAAAATGACCTCCAGATCGATAGCCTAGTAATCTCCTGTGATCCTATGATCCTATATTCCAGCTTAGGGACATATAAGTATTTATTTATGAGAGTAATTGGTTATATCCCTTTTTTCCATACAGGCTACAAGATGTGTCCTTGAGGTTTGTCTCTGTCTTATGCTAAAAGAACACAACCATTACATGGTTTAATACAGGTTGTGCAGTTTTGCAGGCATCTGTTTTAATAGTGGTTCCTTCTCGGACTCCTCATTTGTATTTGCTGGAGCTGCTGATCCTGCCTGTAGTCCTGGAAACTGTTGTCCTGCCCCTAGTTGTCTTTGTTGAAGCTGTTTCCTGAGAATTATATTTTTCAATATGGCACAGACTGTGAGCATTTGGGCAAAGATTTCTGGGTCATACTGTAGAGTACCTCCTGATGTGCCTAAACACCAGAACCTTGATTTGAGCCAGTTGAATATACATTGTATGTTATTCCTAGTTTGAGAGAGGCATAGTTTTATCCTTGCTCAGTGGGGTTTGTGGGTTTCTCATGAATGTCATGTCTCAAGGTTCCAGTGCATAGCCTGCATCCCCACTAGATGCCTTGTGGAAAGTCATTCCTAGCAAACCTTTTGTACAGCTCACAGGTGTGCCATATGTTTGAGTCATGAAAATCGCCTGGGTTTATTTATTATTTATTTTTATTTATTTGACATTTGGAAACCAGGAAAGTCCATCTGGGTACAGATTACCCATTTTCAGTGCAGGGCTGGGGAGAAAAGCTCCACACAAATTATACAACAATAAAAGACATTAACATTGAGAAGAAAGATTTTTTAAACATAAAGTCGATACAGGAATACATACAAGCAGTAAAATGTACAACTTTAGACATGGACATAAAGCAGTAAGAAAAAAATTACATATGCAAAACTTGTAAGGTAATAAAAATATATTTTTTGAAAATTGCAAGTGGTAAAGAATATATAGTTGGATACAGGGTTATTCTAGTTTGACGACTTTAAACACACGAACAGCAACTGATAAATTGATAGGAACAAGGAAATCCAGCAAACCTCGTGCACAGGAAAAACAGTTTATTGCAACCTGGTTTAGCGCTTTCAACTAGAAATACTAGTCTTCATCAGAACCATACATATCCATACCCAACAAGTTTATATACCCATATTAATTAAAAAAGGCGCCAAAACATTTAAAGGTATAATGCATAAAATGATAGCTCACTTGTAAACAATACATGCGATATAATCATAAAAACATATCAAAAAATCTAGTTTAAGTATACATAAATTTAAATATATAAAAATTTTTTTTTTTTTTTTTTTTTTTTTTTTTTTTTTTTTTTTTAAATTCATTACATCAATACATCATGTGTGGTTATACTACTATTTTGGTATAAATATATGTGTATACATAAAAATCCACACTTATATGTTGTAGTAATAAATTGCTCATACCACTACATTCAGTAGTAAGTAAGGTGCACTTACACCATTATTGAGCTAATACTAAAAATGGTTTTATACTAATTGAATCATTTAGTCCAGGGGCCCTCGTGGCATCTAGTATTATCTGCCATTTACTCTCTAACGCAGATAACTGCATTTTCCAATTTCCACTAAATATAGAACTTTGCAAATGGTCAATAATGGCAAAACGGAAGGTATGGGCTTCCCCATATTCAAGCAAATGCCTATACAGTGCATTTTTGTTATCTTTTTTCTGAATCCGATAAAAATGTTCGTAAATATGTTTCTTTAAATTCCTTTCCGTTTTGCCCACGTAGTAGGCAGGACAATTAATGCACGTGGCTAGATATACCACTTTAGTGGAATTGCAATTCCCTTTCCTAAACTTAATGAATGTATTATTACTGTCCCTTAGACTAATATTTTTAACCTCATTGATGTGCCTGCACTGATTGCAGGTACCGCATTTAGTGGTACCTGCAAAACTATCCCGTTGGTCACTATCATATATATTGCTTTCTAAAATTCTCTTTAAATTTGCTCCTGTCTTATAGACTACCTTTGGCAAAGATCCAACTATATGTTCAAGCCTCGAAGCTAGAATAATATCCCAATGTTGCTTTAATATGTCCATTATGACATTTGTATGGGGGGTGTAAGTCAATACACACACCCTTCGGTAAATTTGATCATCCTTTGCCTCTTTGTCTGGAATGGCAGAATATTTTCCTAACAACGGGGGATATTTAATACCCCATTCTTTTTGCACATATTTGGTTACATTGTTAACCAAATGCAACGGATAACCTCTATCCAGAAATAATTTTTTAATATTAGCAATTTCAATAGTCATAACATTTTTAGTAGAAGACATCCTCGCAGCACGGATACATTGTCCCTTAACTATGTTGGTGAAGATGTGGGGTGGATGACAGCTGGTAAAATACAAATAATCATTGGAAAAAGTAGGTTTGCGGTATAGTTTGGAAGTAAACCCACTGGACCCCAAACCAATAAGGACATCCAAAAATGGGATATCGCTGTTACTAATACTATGAGTGAATTTTAAAAAAGAAGAAGAAGTGTTGAGAAAGGACATAAATTCATCCAACTTGTCGGCTGATTCTTTCCACAAAATAAAGATGTCATCCAGATATTGTCCGTAAAATTTGATGTCCGCGTAGTAGGGGCTTGGGAACAAAATCTCCTCCTCCCACTCAACCATTACCAGATTTGCAAATATCGGAGCACATGAGGAGCCCATGGCCACCCCCTTGATTTGTTTGAAAAACTCCCCTTGGAACGTGATGTAATTATGTTCCAAGACCAGACCCATCATGTCACATAATAAACATATCCTGTCCCAGCTAAATCCAGAATATTTACGTAGACTGTTGGAAAAATATTCCAATCCTAGTTGGTTAGGAATGCAGGAGAACAGGTCCACGACGTCTATTGTAACCAGGGTGAGGTTGGTCTGCCAGTGGTCATGTGTGAGTTTTCCTAAAAAACTCCAAAAATCCTTCAGAATCTGAGGAATCCCTCCGTAAATATGCTTGAGCTGGTGGTCGATCCATTTGCCCAACTTGAAGGTTTTAGATCTAGACCCTGAAATGATTGGTCTGAAGGGAGGATTGTCCACAGACTTGTGAATTTTGGGGATCCCCACAATTTTCGCTAAAACCGGATGATCATTTTTCAAATAGGTATAAGTCTCGTTGGTAATTCTACTGTCAATGAGATATTCCTCTATGGCCAAATCAATACGATGATGGCCTATATTAATCTGGTTAAGGGAAACTGTCTCATAAACCTCTGTCTGATGTAAAATATCATATATCCTAGAGACATAATCATTGGATGGAAATAGGACAATCCCTCCACCCTTATCTGGTTTCATTATACGGACTTCCTTGTTCTTAACAATTTGCTTTAGACAATCTCTCTCAGCCTGAGTAAGATTGCTCTGAAAGGTGTTAAACATGGACTGATAGTTGTTAATATCCCTGTGTAACCTATACAAGTCTTGACAAACCAATTTTTCAAAGTTGGCAATACTCGGATGGGCAACCGGTATAAATGCACTCTTCTTCTTCAGCTTTTTATCCACTGTCTCACCTACAAGTTGGTCCTGATCATTAAAATGGACAGCTAAATTTAAATCCCGACAATAAAATTTAACCTGTTTAATGTTGTCCACTAAATTGCTGCGAGCCGTTGGGACAAATTTCATACCCTTGCTCATAACTTTAATGAAATGTTCGTTAACCTCCATGTCAGTGTAATTATAAACACTAAAGCCTTCATATGAGTTGAAAACACATACAGGCCCCTGTTGATGAACTGTGGTGTTCAACATAGTACTCTCCAGCATTTCGTTCACAAAGTTGGAAGATTTCAATACTGCTGGGAGAACAGATGTCTCTTCCTCAGTCTCACCACTGACACGGGTGTGGAATACGTTGACTACCTCCTGTGATGGTAACTGTGCCTGTCCGGGTACTTGTTGGTAGAGGGTCTGTCCCTCTGAAAATCCTGAATGGGTTGACTTAAATTGACCCTACCCTGACCTGGCTCGCTATGACTCGTTTTATCCTGGTGTTTAGGCCAAACGTACACCTTGCCGGTGTTGTATAAATTTAGATCTCTACCTAACTTGTTACTTTTTCTTTCATATATATTCTTGACTTTACTATCAGCCAATGAAAACTGTTTCTTAAACAAATCACTCCATGTATCATAGTCAACATCCCCAACAATGGTCTCATACATATTTTCAAGTTGTTCAGCTAACAAAATGCATTTTTCTTTGTGATGTTTTATAAGTAATTGCATGAATGAGCCCCCAAAACTATCAAAAAGTTCATTAAATTCACGTTTGACAGCATCAGTATACACTAGACCCAATGGAAGTTTGAAAAAACGGATCCCTTTGGGAACAACCTTGTTCTCTAAACAACAGTTTAAATAATCAATGTCCATTTTACAGTTCTTATAGGCAAGAAGTTTCTTCCCAAATTCAAAAATAGTATCCTTAATAGTATTAAAGCCATTACAGTTTGTAACAGGAGCCACATTTTTTGTAACAAAGTCATTACTCTGTTCATACAAGAACCGCTCCATTAATTCTCTTTCATTATACTTGTCAGCCACCAACACAGGTTTAGGCCCCTTAGTACCAACTACATTGAATTTATGCAAAAATTTAGATTCATGCTTCGGGCTTGAATTATTATATAGAACAGTACCTTTTTTGCCTCGTGTACAATTTTGATGGTTATGGACAACATCCATGGTAGATGGTATAGTTTTCGGCCTTGCCCCGTTGCGTTCCGCCTCCCTGCGTGCCCTTGTTATGCTGAAATCAAAAGTAAAGTCCTGTGCCGGTGTGATACGCATGTGGTCAAAATCATTTCTCCCCTCATCCAAAATTGTCCATTGCCCTAGTTCCTTGGGTGACGATACACCCATATCAGGTAAGTCAATAGTTCCTTGAACGCCAGGACAAGTTGCGACTCTATTGCACAAA
This sequence comes from Protopterus annectens, assembly GCF_019279795.1. Taxonomy (NCBI): domain Eukaryota; kingdom Metazoa; phylum Chordata; order Ceratodontiformes; family Protopteridae; genus Protopterus; species Protopterus annectens. The sequence continues at coordinate 200,159,716 of NC_056744.1, forward strand.
ATTGCCAGAAAGCATCTTTCCGGCGTACATAACTGCTGTTTACAATGCTTACTGTTCCCCCGTGTAAAAGGAGCTCCATAAGCTGCAGAATCAACGGTAGTGGTTTCCGGTGAATTGATCGTAAAACCTTTTTCCGGTGTATGTACCGGCTTACTACCACGCTCCCTTTTGCGAGCCTCCACTGGTGTAGGCAACTTCCTCCGTGTACCGCTACCGACCTCACTGCTGTTATCCACATCCTGTTCATTTGGCAACTGCTCAGCTTCAAAACCCCGAATGGGGCTAGTGGAAACAGTAGATTTATTTTGAATAGCTTGATTAGTTACCAAACCTGTAACTAGTTCAATCAGCTTCTTTAGTTCACTTTGTACTTCTGTAACCTCGGCACGTAGCCCTAGGTATTCCTCCCGTGACAATAAAGGTCCGTTGATATCCCCCTGCTCCTCCATTGCAACTAACGACTTTAAACACACGAACAGCAACTGATAAATTGATAGGAACAAGGAAATCCAGCAAACCTCGTGCACAGGAAAAACAGTTTATTGCAACCTGGTTTAGCGCTTTCAACTAGAAATACTAGTCTTCATCAGAACCATACATATCCATACCCAACAAGTTTATATACCCATATTAATTAAAAAAGGCGCCAAAACATTTAAAGGTATAATGCATAAAATGATAGCTCACTTGTAAACAATACATGCGATATAATCATAAAAACATATCAAAAAATCTAGTTTAAGTATACATAAATTTATGGATATGTTTATTATGTGACATGATGGGTCTGGTCTTGGAACATAATTACATCACGTTCCAAGGGGAGTTTTTCAAACAAATCAAGGGGGTGGCCATGGGCTCCTCATGTGCTCCGATATTTGCAAATCTGGTAATGGTTGAGTGGGAGGAGGAGATTTTGTTCCCAAGCCCCTACTACGCGGACATCAAATTTTACGGACGATATCTGGATGACATCTTTATTTTGTGGAAAGAATCAGCCGACAAGTTGGATGAATTTATGTCTTTTCTTAATACTTCTTCTTCTTTTTTAAAATTCACTCATAGTATTAGCAACAGTGATATCCCATTTTTGGATGTCCTTATTGGTTTGGGGTCCAGTGGGTTTACTTCCAAACTATATCGTAAACCTACTTTTTCCAACGATTATTTGTATTTTACCAGCTGTCATCCACCCCACATCTTTACTAACATAGTTAAGGGACAATGTATCCGTGCTGCGAGGATGTCTTCTACTAAAAATGTTATGACTATTGAAATTGCTAATATTAAAAAATTATTTCTGGAAAGAGGTTATCCGATGCATTTGGTTAACAATGTTACCAAATATGTGCAAAAAGAATGGGGTATTAAATATCCCCCGTTGTTAGGAAAATATTCTGCCATTCCAGACAAAGAGGCAAAGGATGATCAAATTTACCGAAGGGTGTGTGTATTGACTTACACCCCCCATACAAATGTCATAATGGACATATTAAAGCAACATTGGGATATTATTCTAGCTTCGAGGCTTGAACATATAGTTGGATCTTTGCCAAAGGTAGTCTATAAGACAGGAGCAAATTTAAAGAGAATTTTAGAAAGCAATATATATGATAGTGACCAACGGGATAGTTTTGCAGGTACCACTAAATGCGGTACCTGCAATCAGTGCAGGCACATCAATGAGGTTAAAAATATTAGTCTAAGGGACAGTAATAATACATTCATTAAGTTTAGGAAAGGGAATTGCAATTCCACTAAAGTGGTATATCTAGCCACGTGCATTAATTGTCCTGCCTACTACGTGGGCAAAACGGAAAGGAATTTAAAGAAACGTATTTACGAACATTTTTATCGGATTCGGAAAAAAGATAACAAAAATGCACTGTATAGGCATTTGCTTGAATATGGGGAAGCCCATACCTTCCGTTTTGCCATTATTGACCATTTGCAAAGTTCTATATTTAGTGGAAATTGGAAAATGCAGTTATCTGCGTTAGAGAGTAAATGGCAGATAATACTAGATGCCACGAGGGCCCCTGGACTAAATGATTCAATTAGTATAAAACCATTTTTAGTATTAGCTCAATAATGGTGTAAGTGCACCTTACTTACTACTGAATGTAGTGATATGAGCAATTTATTACTACAACATATAAGTGTGGATTTTTATGTATACACATATATTTATACCAAAATAGTAGTATAACCACACATGATGTATTGAAGTAATGAATTTAAAAAAAAAAAAAAAATTTTTATATATTTAAATTTATGTATACTTAAACTAGATTTTTTGATATGTTTTTATGATTATATCGCATGTATTGTTTACAAGTGAGCTATCATTTTATGCATTATACCTTTAAATGTTTTGGCGCCTTTTTTAATTAATATGGGTATATAAACTTGTTGGGTATGGATATGTATGGTTCTGATGAAGACTAGTATTTCTAGTTGAAAGCGCTAAACCAGGTTGCAATAAACTGTTTTTCCTGTGCACGAGGTTTGCTGGATTTCCTTGTTCCTATCAATTTATCAGTTGTTATTCTAGTTTGAGTAAATGAGGACTTAGAGAACAAGTTTATCTTGTAGTTAAGCCAAATACAAGGTGAGTACAAGGAGAAATTTGTGGAAGAATAAAAGGAGTTAGTATTTCCAGAAAGCTAGGAAGGTGAGGAACAAGAGCATAACCAAGATTTGGAAAGATGCTCTTTAAGCAGGGACTTGAAATTTTGGTAGTGCAGGACTTGTCGTATAGCAAGTGGCAAGTTATTCCAAGATTTGGCTATGCAGTAAGAATAGAGACTTTGGCCACTGGATCTTATTGGTTTATAAATAGAAAAATGTTTGTCGAAGATCGAAGCTCCCAATGAGGAAAATAGTATTTTAACATGGAGGAGATGATTGGAGAGACTAAGCGGTTTTAGAGTAGTTCGTGAGTTAGGAGTCGCTTGTTCATGTGTAGCTGCTGTGGAAGCTCAAGCCAGTTAAGTTGCTTAAGGGATAGACAGTCATGAGATTTAGTAGGTTGGGCAGTGGCAAATTTTGCTATTTTGTTGTAACATTATTCAAGCTTGGTTTTCAGGGAGGTGCTTAGGTTAGATAGAATAGGTGAGGCATAAAGAAGGGAAGGTAAGCGGCATGTGTTGGCAAGTTTGGTTTAAGAAGAGTTTGTTAGGAATGATTTAGCCCTATATACCATACCATGTTTTTGATAGGTTAATTTAATTGTCTTATTTATATGCAAGTCATATTTGAGATTGTTGTCAATAGTAACACCTAGTAGTTTGGTATGAGGAACAACATCTATTACTGTGTTGTTTAAAGAAGAGATTTTGAAGGATAGTTTGCCAAGAGAGTGCTGTTTAAGAAAGAATAAGAAGAGTTTGGTCTTCTTGGGATTAAGCAAGAGCTAGTTGTTGGTAAGCCAGGCTTCAATGGAGTTAAAGGTTTGTGTCAATGTTTGTAGTAAAGTAAGATTGTTAGAGGTGTATATGAAGGTACAGTCATCTACATACTGGACTAATGTTGTGTGTTTACATCCAGATGAAAGGTTGTTGATAAATATTTTGAAGAGGAGAGGGCCTAGGATGGAGCCCTGAGGAACACCAGTGATGACTGGTAGATATGGAGGTAGAGAAGAATCCCATTTGACAGATTGATATATGTCTGATAAATAACTGGAGAACCATTTTAAGGTATTATCTGAGGAGCCAAGGTAGGAGAGTTCAGATAAGAGTCAAGGATGAGAGACAGTATCGAAAGCTTTAGACAGATTATGGAATAGGGATGAGACAAAATTGCCCATGTCCAGGGCTCTGTTGACTGACTCAGTGATGGATAAGAGAGTTGCGGAGGTGCAATGTGCTAGTCAGAAAACATGTTGGGTAGGAGGGTGAAGTTTGTTTTCAAGTAAGTAGTGAAGGAGTTGTTTGTGGATACATTTCTTGAGAATTTTGGATAAAGGCGACAGTATAGCTATAGGCCTGTAGTTAGATATTTTGGTGGAATTTCCTCCCTTAGGTAGTGGGATAATAAAGAACTTCTTCCAGAGTGATGGAATGCAGTTTTCATTAATAGATCAGTTAATGACTTTAGATACAGGGTAGGTTATGGCATTTGCAGCAATTTTTAGGAAGTCATTGAAGAGATTGTCAGCAGAAGGAGAGTAAGATCTAAGTTTCCTAAGCAGTTATTTAATAAGAGATGTTGGAACAGGTTTAAGGGAGAAGAGAGTTTGTGAAGAGGTTGCGGCAGGTGAGATGGTGGTAGGGGTAGAGGTAAAGCTGTTGGTAATAGTATATATACTTTCAATAAAGTAGGTATTGAATGGGGAGGCAATGTCAGCATTAGAGTGGTTGGTGCAAGGCTGAGGAATTGAGTTAGTACCAGGCTGAATAATGTTTTTGATAGATTCCCAGAATTAATTTCTTTGAGTCTGATGTAGAGCTTTGTTGGAGGTTTAAGTAGCATGATTTCTTATCCTTGGTGACACGTTTTTTTTACTAGATTATACACTTCTTTACAGAGAGACTGGTTAGAAGGGATTTGTGTTTCTGGTATGTCTTCCAGGCTTTGTCCCTTTCATGTATGATTGATTTAGTGTGAGTTGATAACCAAGGAGAAAAAATATTTCTATTCTTTTTCATCTGGGTGGTACTAGACTATTTAATGTATCTAGAAATCAGGTGTTGACATGGTTAATCAAGGGATAAATATTTAAGAAAGTTCCAATTTATACAGATTAGAATACTGGTAAATGAAAGTGGGTTAAAGTGGTTAGGTCATGGATAGCTTTATAGGTATGTTGTTTGTGAGGTTGAGAGACAAATCTGGAGGTAGGTGTGGGATTATGATCACTAAGGGCATAAGGAAGTGTTGTAGTTTTACAAACATTATTAGAGTGGGAGATTAATTTCCAGTCTATGAGTGAAGTGCTTTGGTTGGATTTGTTAGTAAAGGTGGGGTGCTGTGTTAATTGAGAAAAGCCAAAGAGACTGATACTATTGGTGGGAAAATTTGTGGAAAGTTTCAGCCAGTCGATGATAACTTCTCCCAGGACTGTAGTTTCGTGGGAGATGTTGCTTGAAACCCAGGACAGTATGTCTTCCAAAGTAGATAGGTTGTTTCTTGGGGGAATGTAGAGGACAATAATACAGAGGTTTCTGTGTTTATTTAGCTTAAAGTTGGTGATAGCTATTTTGGCATTGTTAAATGTAGGAATGGGCTGGTTAAGGGGAGGTAAGGGAAAAATGTGATGGATAGACTATAGCGATACCTCCAGCTTTTTTTGAGGCGGTCAGTCCTTAGCATGTTAAAACCAGGGGAGGATTTCAGAGTCTTTGATGTGGGGTTTAAGCCATTTTCTGTATTAACTAATATATCAAAGGAGTACTGGGTGATCCAAGCCTGAAATTCAGAGACTTAGTTACAGATACTATGTATATTTATAGAGATAAATGTAAGTTTAGTAAGACTTGAAGTGCTGTGTGTAGAGGAAGGTAATGGAGTATTTTTTGGCCCTGAGTTTGGGTAAATGTCTCCATATAGTATAAGCTGAGATATCAAAAGGTGAAATAAGCTGCTTTTAGGTGAGGGGTCATATGATATGAGTTTGGAATTTGGTGGTAGGATGGGGTTGTTAAGAATCTGTAGTTTGTGAAAGGGTAGGGGAGAGATTTGACAGATGCAAGAAACATTAAGTGGGGAGTAATGAACAAGATGAATATTTGGAGTGGAAGAGCATGTAGGAGAGATAGCTTGAGGGTATATTGGGTTACTGTAAGTTGACTGAGAAAAAAAAGAGTAGAAAGGAATATTGAAGGGAGGTTTAAGTACAAGATAGTAAGGTAATTGGCAGAGTGCATAGTAGAGTTTAGAAAGGGGGTTGAAATTAAAGAAAGAGTGTGTTTGAGAGATGAGAAGGGTGAAGTTAAGGAGAGCAGGTGTAGGAGGAGTAGGGGGAGTGGAATGGTATGAAAGGGCGTATTAAGTTTAAAGAGATAGGTTAGGTTGAAGAGGAAATGATATCAGGAGGGGTGGGATTAGTGGTTACAAAAGTAGGACTGGTGGTAGTGGGTAGGTGTAATATCTTTGTGAATAAGGAGACCAAAACGGTTCTTGAAATGTAGGTATTTTTTATATAAGAAAACCAGGTGCCACCAACATGCTACATGTTCACAACTTCCACATAGAAGCGTACACCGTAACTACTGGGTGAACAGAGAATACCAGAACCAAAACTAAGCTGTTGTCAGCCCACAGCGCCCCTACGGTCACTAACAACATTACCTGCCCTATACTACATTCCTCCCCTCTTAAGCTTTGACATCCTCAACCTAAATAAGAGAAACGAGAGACACAAAAAACAATCCACCCAGTCACTTAATTTCTAAATAACCGGCTAAATCTTAAACTGTTACCTTCCAATCAAGTTATGTTGCCCTTCTAACCTATACAGGCACTTTTAACACTTATAGTCCTTCAAGTAACTAGGTTTAACCAGTGCACGTTTAGAACGTCGCAATGGAACCACACTAGGTGACTCAGGTGTCACGTTTACCACTTCTGGTACAGGTGTGTCCATCCCTGAAAAGGTTGGTCCCTCTGGAACCTCTCCTTTCGAGTCCCTGCTGTCTTTCTCTGGCACCAGGATCGGGGACCCTCCTGCAGCTGCGAGCACTTCTCCAGAAACTAATGGTATTTCCGAGGCTTGCAGTTCCATGAAGTCCTTCTTCTGTTCGCTCTGCAGAATCTGGTCCACATGTCTCCTCACCAAGAAACCTCCATTCAACATCACCTTGTACGACAGTGGACCCGTGCTCTTGGCAATGAATCCTGGAATCCATTTAGGTCCATAGCTGAAGTTTCGAGTCATCACTGCATCTCCCACGTGGAAACTTCTCTCTCGCCGTCATCGGTCATGATGTTCTTTTTGCCTCCACTGTTTCCTCTCCACCTTAGCTCTGAGGTTTGGATGCACCAGATCCAATGTTGACCTCAGTCTCCGTCCTTGCAACATCTCTGCAGGTGACAATCCTGTCGTAGACTGGGGTGTAATGCGGTAGTTGAACAACACCCGTGACACTTTTGCTGCCATACTTCCTTCTCCGGCCTTTTTCATCATTGATTTGAAAGTCTGGACAGCCCTTTCAGCACAGCCATTTGAAGCAGCATGGTATGGTGCCGACGTGACGTGTACGATGCCATTTTTTCCCAGAAAATCCTTGAACTCCACACTCATGAAACATGAAGCATTATCTGATACAATAGTCTCTGGTAGTCCTTGGCTACTGAAACTTTTCCTCAGGCATTCGATGGAAGTGGTGGAAGTGGCTGTTTTGACTGGGTATGCATCCATCCATTTAGAATGAGCATCCATTATTATCAAAAACATTGACCCCATAAAAGGACCTGCATAGTCTATATGAAGTCTCTGCCATGGTTTACTCGGCCACTCCCATGGGTGTAGTGGTGCAGCCACAGGTGAGTTGCGATGTTGTTGACAGGTGTTACACTCTTTCACAGCGACTTCAATGTCGTGGTCCAACTTGGGCCACCAGAAATAACTTCGTGCTAAGGCCTTCATTCTGGTGATGCCCACATGACCCTGGTGCAGCTGTTGTAAAAGTGCACTTCTTCCTGGGGGAGGGATTATCACTCGTGCCTCCCACAACACACATCCATCTTGCACACTCAGCTCTGTTTTTCTCACCACATAGGGCTGAAAAACTGGATCAGTTTGTTGTGTTGTCCAGCCTTGCTGGACCAACTGAAACACTCTGGACAGCATAGGGTCTTTGCGTGTCCATCCGCTCAGTTCCCTCGCTGACACCAACGTGATGTCCTCCATCATCAGAACTCGGTCCTCCGTTTCCTCCTCCTTGGGATGCCCAGGTAGAGGTAGGCGGCTCAGCGCGTCCGCATTGCTATGGTGTTTCCCGGGCTTATAAACAATCTCATATTCATAAGCTCTCAATGTTACAGCCCATCTCTGAATGCGGGGAGAAACCATCTGAGGCACTGCTTTCATCTCGTTGAACAGGGACAACAATGGCTTATGATCGGTGCAAACAATAAACTTCCTGCCATAGAGGTATTTATGGGCGCTTAATTCCAAAATTACAGCCAAACCCTCTTTGTCTAGCTGGGAATAGTTTGACTCTGCTGGGGTTAAGGTTCGTGACATGAACCCGATGGGTCTTTCTTGTCCATCTGGCATGCGGTGTGCCAACACGGCCCCTAGCCCATAAGGTGATGCATCACATGACAGAATTAAGTCCTTGTGACTATCGTAGTGCACCAACACCTCTGAGGACTGCATTAGCTCCTTGGACTGCTCAAACGCTCTGTCCTGTTCCTCCTGCCACGTCCACAGGGTCTCCTTCCTTAATAGTTTATGTAAAGGAGCTAACAGCGTTGACAGGTTTGGTAGGAACCTGTTATAGTAGTTGGGTAAGCCTAAGTAGGCCTTCAGTTCTGTAACATTTGTGGGTGCAGGTGCCTGTTGTATGGCTTTTACCTTGTTTGGCAGGGGGTGTAGGCCCGATGCATCCACCTTGTAACCCAGGAACTCTGCTTCCTTGTCCATGAAAGCACATTTACTCCGCTTCACCCGCAGACCAGCCTCTCGCAGTCTCCTCAGCACCTCGTTCAAAGTCTCCAGATGCTCGCGGTTGTTCCTACCCGTCAGCAGGATGTCGTCCAAATAGACAGCCACATTTGGAATTCCTGCCACCAGTCCCTCCATTATTCTCTGGAAAATAGCTGGACTAGAGGAAACACCAAAGGGTAAACGATTAACTTGGAACAAACCTTTGTGTGTGTTAAGGGTGACATATGACTTTGACCCTTCATCCAGAACGACTTGTTGATATGCATGACTGAGGTCCAGTTTGCTAAACTTTTCACCTCCAGACAGCTTTTCAAATAAATCCTCCAACTTTGGTATTGGATACTGCTCCAGCTTTGAGACTTGGTTAACGGTTAGCTTGTAGTTACCACATAGGCGTACAGTATCATCTGGCTTTAATACTGGGACAATGGGTGCCGCCCACTCCGAAAACTTTACTGGTTCAATTATACCTTGCTTTGTGAGTCGCTCCAGCTCAGTCTCCACTTTCTTCTTCATGGCGTATGGTACGGGTCTTGGTTTGTAAAATCTTGGCGCTGCGTTTTCTTTGACGGGTATCTTTGCTGGTGGACCCCTCCAGGTACCCAGTTCCTCTTTGAACACATCTTCATTGTTCTCCAGCACATCTTGCAAGGTCAGCAGATGCTGTTCTATTTTATAGAGCTGTAGACAGCCCATTTCCAGCTCCTTTAGCCACGCCCGGCCTAACAGGTTTGGTCCGCTACCTGCCACCACCATGACTGGCAACTGTTTGACTTTGTCTTTGTGTGTTACAGTTACTTTTGCCATCCCTAGGGTGGGAACTTTTTCACCTGTATATGTTTTCAAGGTCACTGAACAGTCCTGCAACTCCTGAGCTTCATTTTCTTGCCATAACTTCCCATATTCAGCCTTTGACAGAACTGTCACACTACATCCAGTATCCACTTCAAAATGGACCATTTTACCATTTAAGTCCAACTGTGCTGTAATGGGATCGACTCTGTCCATCCTTGACTCTTTCATGTTAAGCATAGTAAACACTTCCTCTTCTTCACTGGTTTGTTGGTCTGTAGCTTCACGCATGTGGTGTGCATACTGTTGTTTTATTTTCCGGTTTCCCTTTCTGTCCTTTATGCTGCTCTTTTCCTCCCCCTTCCTCTGCTGGTCCCTAGAGGGCGTCGACCTGCACATTTTCTTCACATGGCCCTTTTTTCCACAAGCATGACATTTTTCATTTAAGAAATGACAGTTCCGTGACAGATGTTCACCGCCACACCTGTAACAGGAAAACTGACCAGACTTCCCTTGTTGTTTATGCTCCATCACCACTTTATGCACTGGCAGTGGGGTAGCACTCCTGCTCCCAACCCCCTCGATTGTTCTTGGTTGTAAATCATGAATGTCTTTATTCGCTGTCTCGATGGCCTGTGCCAGCTTTAAGGCCTTTTCAAACGACAACTCAGGCTCCGCTAACAATCTTCGTTGTATGCGGTCATCTGCAATGCCACATACGAGCCTATCACGTAGCATTTCTGTCAGTCTGTCACCATAGTGACAGTGTTGTGCCAGCTCTCTCAGCACTGCAACATACTCCGTTACCGTTTCATTAGCCCCTCTTGTCCTTGAATTAAACTTGAACCTTTGGACTATTTCACTCGGCTTCGGGTTATAATGTGACTGAAGCAAGCTCGTCAACTCCGTGAACGATTTATCCCCTGGCTTATCAGGACTCAATAAGTTCCTCATCAGAATGTACGTCTTGCTGCCCACAGAGCTCAACAATATGGCTCGCTTCCGGCCAGCGTCCGTTATCTGGTTTGCTTCAAAAAAGTGTTCCAACACTTCACAATACTCCTCCCAGGTCTGTGTCTGACAGTCGTATGCAGCCAGCGACCCTAACATGGAAACAGCCATAACTCTGGCAGCCACAGTCTCTTCGTCGTCCGACATTAACTGCACCCCGCCGTCTTGAGAAAAAAAAAAACTCACCCGCCGTCGTCACTCTCAGCGGACTCTGAGTTCTCCCGTTTCCTCGTCGCCAATATGTAATATCCTTGTGAATAAGGAGACCAAAACAGTTCTTGATAGATAGATTAGTACTAAGCTAACTGCCCTTGAGAGCCATGTTAAGCCTAGCCAGTTATCCCTTGTGAGACTCAAACCCTGTACCTTGTGTTTGTAAGGCAAACACCTTAACCATTAGGCCACCCTCCCAACAATACTCCTCCCAGGTCTGTGTCTGACAGTCGTATGCAGCCAGCGACCCTAACATGGAAACAGCCATAACTTCTTGAAATGTAGGTATTTTCTATATAAGAAAACCAGGTGCCACCAACATGCTACATGTTCACAACTTCCACATAGAAGCGTACACCGTAACTACTGGGTGAACAGAGAATACCAGAACCAAAACTAAGCTGTTGTCAGCCCACAGCGCCCCTACGGTCACTAACAACATTACCTGCCCTATACTACAGTAGGATTTAGGGATATGTAGAGGAGCAGAGAGAGCCCGAGCAGAGCGAGGGCAAACACAGTGGGCAACACCTATCTTGAGTTAGAAAGAGACCCTGGAAAAAAAAAACAGTCTTAAAAGTGCAGTAGCATTTAATATTTTGGAAGTATGCTACTCAAAAAAATCACTTTACTGGAAGGCCGCATAATGTAGAGTGGGAGATAATAAAGATAGAAAAGAATTTGCTTATCTGAAAAAGAAGATATAGAAAAAAAAATAATTGGAAAAGGAAAATAATACTTAGGTTACAGAAGGCAGGACAAATTAAGGCAGACTAGGCATAAGGCTTGCAGTAGAGAGAAATGCTACACGGTGATGTGCTGAGGCTGCTGCTGGTGGTTAAGCTAATGGAAATGCAATTTAAATAGCAAACATACATTAGTTTTACTTTCTGTTTGTCTTTGTTTACTGTATTTAGTGACAATAGTACAAATTGTGAAGGTATTCGCTTTGCACGAAGCATCAAAATTAACAATTGGCTATACCATTAATTTTCTTTTCTCTTTAGCTTAATTGACTGTTTTTAGTGGCAATAGTAGGAATTGTGAAGGTATTCGTTTTTGCATGAAGCATCAAAATTAACAATGTGCTATAGCCTAGGAAGAGGAAAGAGGAAAAAAGTAATAACTTGCTTGTTCAGGAAAAAAAGAAAGAAATAAGGAAAGAAAGAGTTGTTAGTGTGTTAAGAGAAATGTGTGTAAAGACAAGTACTGTGTTACAGGAAGGAGAAAATGGGTAAGTAATGTACAAGAGAGTAAAGAGATCACACCGAGGACTTTAGATATTCAGTAGACACCTAATACTACAGGGAGAGAAATAAGGAAAAAAAATAGAGAAATAAATAAGTGGTGACAGGAGAAAGAAGGAGAAAAATTGAGTTCCTTGGCCAAAATATCATAGGTGGAGAACTGCAGAAAATAACAAAGAAAAAAACCCATAAAACAGTATACTAAGGGAGGAGTTGCAGGAAGGAAAGAGATTAGTTATGTGTAAGACCCAGGAAAAACAGCAGGGTGAAACCGGATAGTGGTCCAAAAATCAATACATCAAAATACATTTCAGTTTAGCATATGACAAAAAAACATAGTGTAAGTATATTTAAAGAAAAAAACATTAACAAAGAATGTGTTGAAATAAATGCCAATATATTAGCAGCTAGTGCACTACATCAACTAATCCAAATGAAATTATACAGTACTATTTCTAACAAAAATGTTCTTCAACAACTGTAGCACTCAGTAGCAGTTAAGAAAAAAAATTAAAACGTAGATATTTTGCAAAATGAAATCTTTACAGATTTTCAGACTTAAGGAAAAATGAGAGCAAAAAACAGAAATGTGAACAGAAATTGCAATCTAATACACTTGGTCATAGCTCTGAGTACCCTGTTAGAAACCTAGGTACACTTTTACAACTCCAGCACCTAACTGAAATAATAGATTGCGATTGCATGAGATTCCAACAAATGCCAGAAAAGCAGTTTACTCTACCTTATTTTGCTTTCCATATTACAATAATGTATAACAGGAGCGAGCAAAGAGCACTAGAATGTTACAGGAGAAATCTTAGTGGGAAAAAAAAGATGGCACAGAACACCAAGGAGAGATTTTAAAAGCTGCAATGCAGCATGGGAGAAAAAAATAAAGTGAGTAGCCTTATTAGTTGACTAGGAGATGCTTTGTCAGCAGTTAAGTGGCAAGAACTTCAAAGTTGCAGTAGCATATGGTATTTTAGAAGTATGCCACTCAAAAAATCACTTTACTGGAAGGCCGTTTAATGTAGAGTGAGAGATAATAAAGATAGAATGTTCATTAGGATATATAGCTGTGGCTGCTGCTTAAAAGAATTTGCTTATCTGAAAAAAGATGATATAGAAAGAGAAATAATTGGAAAAGGAAACTAAACTTAGGTTACAGAAGGCAGAACAAATTAAGGCAGACTAGGCATAAGGCTTGCAGTAGAGAAAAATGCTATACAGTGATGTGCTGAGGCTGCTGCTGGTGGTTAAGCTAATGAAAAAGTCAATTTAAATAGCAAACATACATTAGTTTTACTTTCTGTTTATCTTTGTTTACTGTATTCAGTGACAATAGTAGGAATTGTGAAAGTATTCGTTTTGCACAAAGCGTCAAAATTAACAATTGGCTATAGCATTACTTTTACTTTCTCTTTAGCTTCATTGACTGTTTTTAGTGGCAATAGGAATTGCAATGTTATTCATTTTGCATGAAGTGCCAAAATTAAGAATGGGCTATAGCCTAGGAAGAGAAGAGAGGAAAAAATGTAATAACTAGTTTGTTCAGAAAAAAAGAAAGAAAAAAAGAAAGTTGTTAGTATGTTAAGAGAAATGTGTGTAAAGACAAGTATTGTGTTAAAGGAAGGAGAAAACAGGTAAGTAGTCTACAACAGAGTAAGGAGACCACACCAAGGACTTTAGATATTTAGTAGACACTTATACTACAGGGAGAGAAATAAGTTAAATAGAGATTTATAAAGAAATAAATAAATACTGACATTGGGAAAAAGGAGATAAATGGAGTCCCTTAGCCAAAATATCATAGGTGGAGAACTGCAGAAAAGAATTGAGAAAAAAAGCTCCTAAAACAGTATACTAAGAGAAGAGCTACAGGAAGGAGAGGGATTATGTATGTGTAAGACCCAGAAAAAACAGTAGGGTGAAACCGGATAGTGGTTCAAAAGTCAGTACATCAAAATACAGTGCAGTTTAGCATATGACAAAAACCATAGTGTAATCATATTAAAAAAAAAATATTAACAATAAATATGTTGAAATAAACTCCAGTATATTAGCAGATGGAGCACTACAGCTGCTAAACTAACTGAAATTATATAGTACTCTTTCTAACATAAAATGTTCAACAACTATAGCATTCAGTAGCAGTTAAGAAAACAATTAAAAACATGTAGATATCTTACAGAATGAAATCTTTCCAGGTTTTCAGACCTATGGGAAATATGAGAGCAAAAATAGAAACGTGAACAGAAATTACACTCTAATACATTCATTCACAGCTCTGATTACCCTGTTAGAAACCTAGGTACACTTTTACAACTCCAGCAACTAATGGAAATAATAGATTGAGATTGCACGTAATTCTAAGAAATGCGAGAAAAGCAGTTTATTCTACTTTATTTAGATGCTAATATTAAAATAATGTATAACAGGAGCCAGCAAACAGAACTAGCATATCACTGGATAAGTCTTAGTGGGAAAAGAAAGATGGCACAGAATGCCAAGGAGAGAGTTTAAAATCCACAATGCAGCATGGGAGAAAAAACTAGGTGAGTAGTCTTATTGCTTGAATAGGAGATACTTTGTCAGCAATTAAGTGGTAAGACCTTATTCGAGTTAGAAGACGACCCTGGAAAAAAAAAACAATCTTAAAAGTTGCATTAGCATATAGTATCTTGAAAGTATGTTGCTAAAAAAAATCACTTTACTGGAAGGCTGTTTAATGTAGAGTATGACATAATAAAGATAGAACCGTCATTAGGATATATAGCTGTGTCTGCTGCTGAAAAGAAAGTGCTTATCTGAAAAAGAAGATATGAAAGAAAAATAACAATTGGAAAAAGGAAACTAATACTTAGATTACAGAGGGCAGAATAGATTAACCCAGTTAAGGCATAAGGCTTGCAGTAGAGAGAAATTCTACACAGTGATGTGCTGAGGTTGCTGCTGGTGCTTAAGTAATGGAAAATGTCATTTAAATAGCAAACATACATTAGCTTTACTTTCTCTTTAGCTACATTGACTGTTTTTAGTGATAATAGTAGAAATCATAAGGGTATTGGTTCTGCAAAAAGCGCCAAAATTAATAATGGGCTATAGCATTAGTTTTCCTTTCTCTTTAGCTTCGTTTACTGTTTTTAGTGACAATAGTAGGAATTGCAAGGTTATTTGTTTTGCATGAAGCGCTAAAATTAGCAATGGGCTGTATCACTAGTTTTACTTTCTTTTTAGCTTTGTTGACTGTTTTTATTGACAATAGTAGGAATCGCGAGGTTATTCTTTTTGCATGAAGCACCAAAATTAACAATGGGGTATAACATTAGTTTTATTTTTTCTTTAGCTTTGTTGACTGTTTTTAGTTACAATGTTAGGAACCACAAAGGTATTAGTTTTGTATAAAGTGCTAAACTTAACAATGAGCTATAGCATTAGTTTTACATTCTCTTTAGTTTTGTTGACTGTTTTTAGTAGGAATCACGAGGATATTCATTTGGTATGAAGCGCCAAAATTAAAAATGGGCAATAGCATTAGTTTTACTTTCTCTTTAGTTTCGTTGGCTGTTTTTAGTGACAACAGTAGGAATCTCAAGGGTATTTGTTTTACATGAAGTGCCAAAAGTAACAATGGGCTATAGCATTAGTTTTACTTTCTCTTTAGCTTCATTGACTGTTTTTAGTGACAATAGTAGGAATTGCAGATCTATATTAGAACACCGAAATTTCAAAATTCCGCGTGTTCTAATATCGACCTGTTTTCAGTGAACTCTAAAAATATCGAACAAACAGAAAACCAAATTTTTTCCTAGGGAATGAATTTGGTTGTCTGTTTCTGTTGCTTCGGTATTTTCAGCGCTGTGGTGGAAAGTTACGGGTCGGGTTCAGGTAAGGGTGCGATTGTCTGGACGTGAGGGTTAGGGCGGGGTAAGTGAGTTAGGGTTAGGGCGCGTGTCAGGTAAGTGTGCGATTGTGTGGACATAAGGGTTAGGGCGGGGTAAGTGAGTTAGGGTTAGGGCGCGTGTCAGGTAAGTGTGCAATTGTGTGGATGTGAGGGTTAGGGCAGGGTAGGTGAGTTAGGGTTAGGGCGCGGGTGAGCTGACTGTGTGATAGTGACGGACGTTAGGGTTTGGGTTAAGGTAAGCGGATAGTTAGTGGTGCATGTATAGTTTACTGCAGGGTTAGGTGTAAGAGTTTAGGTGTATGTGTGTGAATTGCTGTTTGTTTGGTGTGCTTGTGTTGAGTGTATGTGTTTTGGAACAGCAAATGTTTTTCCCTAGGAAATAAATTGCTGTTCTGTATGTTCGATGTTTTAAATTTTCAATTAATAAGGTTTGATATTAGAACACTCTAAATTTTGAAAGCTCAGTGTTCTAATATAGACACCGGAATTGCAAGGGTATTCATTTTGCATGAAGTGCCAAAATTAACAATGGGCTATATTATTAGTTTTACTTTCTCTTTAGCTTTTTTGACTGTTTATAGTGACAATAGTAGGAATTGTGAGGGTATTCATTTTGCATGAAGCTTCAAAATTAACAATGGGCTACAGCATTAGTTTTACTTTCACTTTAGCTTTGTTGACTGTTTTTAGTGACAACAGTAGGAATCGTGAGGACATTCAATTAGCATAAAGTGCCAAAATTAACAACAGGCTATGTAGCATTAGTTTTACTTTCTCTTTAGCTTTGCTGACTGTTCTTAGTGACAACAGTAGGAATCACAAGGGTATTTATTTTGCATAAAGTGCCATAATTAACAATGGGCTATAGCATTAGTTTTATTTTCTCTTTAGCTTCGTTGACTGTTTTTACTGACAATAGTAGAAACTGTATGGGTATTCATTTTGCATGAAACTCCAAAATTAAGAATGGGCTACAGCATTAGTTTTATTTTCTCTTTACCTTCATTGACTGTTTTTAGTGACGATAGTAGGAATTTCGAGGGTTTTCATTTTGCATGAAGTGCCAAAATTAACAATGGGCTATAGCATTAGTTTTACTTCCTCTTTAGCTTTGTTGATTGTTTTTATTGACAATAGTAGGAATTACAAGGGTATTTGTTTTGCATGAAGTGCCAAAAATAACGGGCTATACCATTAGTTTTACTTTTTCTTTAGCTTTGTTGATTGATTTCAGTGACAATAGAAGGAATTGTAAGGGTATTTACTTTGTATGAAACTCCAAAATTACCAATGGGCTATAACATTAGTTTTACTTTCGCTTTAGCTTCATTCACTGTTTTACTGTTGACGTTTACGTTATCAAAGTTCCGAAACTTCGAACACCATACGGTTGAAAACTTATGTTCGAAGTTTCAGAACTTCAATAACATGAAAAAAATAAATAAAAAGAAAAGAAAACAAATAAACTGTTGTTGTGTTAATCTTCCCTTTCCGCACTGTATTACGATCTCGGAGTTGGTATATTTGAAGAGCGGGGGGTGTGGGGTTGCACGGGGGCTTGCAACAGTCAGGCAGTAGTTAGGGTTTTTATTTTATTTTTTTATTTTTGTTGTTCGAATTCCTGAAACTTCGAACATCTGACTTTGATGTTCTCAGGTTTGAAGTTTCAGGAATTCAACAATGTAATAGGAACCCATTTTAGTGACAATAGTAGGAATTGTGAGGGTATTCATTTTGCATGAAGCACCAAAATTAACAACGGGCTATAGCAGTTTTACTTTCTCTTTAGCTTTGTTGACTGTTTTTAGTGACAATAGTAGGAATCACGA
Source organism: Protopterus annectens (assembly GCF_019279795.1). NCBI lineage: Eukaryota > Metazoa > Chordata > Ceratodontiformes > Protopteridae > Protopterus > Protopterus annectens. Next base: position 200,177,329 of record NC_056744.1, read on the forward strand.
GGGTATTAGTTTTGCATGAAGTGTCAAAATTAATAATGGGCTATAGCATTAGTGTTACATTCTCTTTTAGCTTTGTTGACTGTTTATAGTGACAATAGTAGGAATTGCGAGGGTATTCATTTTGCATGAAGCTCCAAGATTAACAATGGGCTATAGCATTAGTTTTATTTTCTCCTTACCTTCGTTGACTGTTTTTAGTGACAATAGTAGGAATTTCGAGGGATTTCATTTTGCATGAACCATCAAAATTAACAATGGGCTATACCATTAGTTTTATTTTCTCTTTAGCTTTGTTGATTGCTTTTAGTGACAACAGTAGGAATCGCGAGGGTATTTGTTTTGCATGAAGCGCCAAAATTAACAAAGGGCTACAGCATTAGTTTTCCTTTCTCTTTAGCTTAATTTACTGTTTTTAGTGACAATATCATGAATCGCAAGGTTATTCGTTTTGCATGAAGTGCCAAAATTAACAATGGGTTGTATCACTAGTTTTAATTGCTCTTTAGCTTCGTTGACTGTTTTTAGTGACAATAATAAGAATTGCGAGCATAATCGTTTTACATCAAGCACAAAAATTAACAATGGGCTATAGCATTAGTTTTACTTTCTCTTTAGCTTTGTTGATTGTTCTTAGTGGCAATAGTAGGAATTGTGAGGGTATTCGTTTTGCATGTAATGCCAAAATTAAGAACAGGCTATTGCATTAGTTTTACTTTCTCTTTACCTTCACTGACTGCTTTTAGTTACAAATATGGGAATCTTGAGGGTATTTGTTTTGCATGAAGCACCAAAATTAATAACAGGTACAGCATTAGTTTTACTTTCTTTTCAGCTTTGTTGACTGTTTTTAGTGCCAATAGTAGGAATCACGAGGGTATTCATTTTGCATGAAGTGCCAAAATTAACAATGGGCTATAGCATTAGTTTTATTTTCTCTTTAGCTTCGGTGACTGTTTTTCCTGACAATAGGAGGAATTGTGAGGGCATTCATTTTGCATGAAACTCCAAAATTAACAATGGGCTATAGCATCAGTTGTACTTTCTCTTTAGCTTTGCTGATTGTTTTTAGAGATAAAAGCAGGAATTGCAAGGGTATTCATTTTGCATGAAGCACCAAAATAAACAATGGGCTATAGCATTAGTTTTACTTTCTCTTTAGCTTTGTTGACTGCTTTTAGTGACAATAGTAGGAATCGCGAGGGTTTTTTTTTTTCAATGAAGCGTCAAAATTAACAAAGGGCTACAGCATTAGTCTTCCTTTCTCTTTAGCTTAATTTACTGTTTTTAGTGACAATAGCATGAATCGCAAGGTTATTTGTTTTGCATGAAGTGCCAAAATTAACAATGGACTGTATCACCAGTTTTACTTTCTCTTTAGCTTCGTTGACTGTTTTTAGTGACAATAGTAGGATTTGGGAGGGTATTTGTTTTGCATGAAGCGTAAAAATTAACAACTGGCTATAACATTAGTTTTACTTTCGCTTTAGCTTCATTGGTTGTTTTAGTGGGGTTTCTAATACGTTATCAAAGTTCTGAAACTTCAAACAACATAAGGTCAAAATGTTATGTTCAAAGTTTCAGAACTTCAATAACACTAAAAAAAATAAAAATAAAAGAAAACAAACTGTTGTTGTGGAAATCTTCCCTTTCCACACTGTATTGCGAACTCAGAGTTGGTATATTTAAAGAGCGGGGGTGTGGGAGGTGCAGGGGGCTTGCCCCCTGCTTGCAACAGTCAAGCAGTAGTTAGGGTTTTTATTTTTTTTTTTGTTGTTCGAATTCCTGAAACTTCGAACATCTGAGTTCGATGTTCCAGGTTTGAAATTTTAGGAATTCAACAACGTAATAGGAACCCATTTTAGTGACAATAGTAGGAATTGTGAGGGTGTTCATTTTACATGAAACATCAAAATTAACAATGGGCTATAGCATTAGTTTTACTTTCTCTTTAGCTTTGCTGACTGTTTTTAGTGACAATAGTAGGAATTGCGAGGATATTTGTTTTGCATGAAGCGCCAAAATTAACAAAGGGCTACAATATTAGTCTTCCTTTCTCTTTAGCTTAATTTACTGTTTTTAGTGACAATAGCATGAATCGCAAGGTTATTTGTTTTGTATGAAGTGCCAAAATTAACAATGGACTGTATCACTAGTTTTACTTTCTCTTTAGCTTCGTTGACTGTTTTTAGTGACAATAGTAGGATTTGGGAGGGTATTTGTTTTGCATGAAGCGTGAAAATTAACAACTGGCTATAACATTAGTTTTACTTTCGCTTTAGCTTCATTGGTTGTTTTAGTGGGGTTTCTAATACGTTATCAAAGTTCTGAAACTTCAAACAACATGAGGTCAAAACCTTGTGTTCAAAGTTTCAGAACTTCAATAACACTAAAAAAAATAAAAAGAAAAGAAAACAAACTGTTGTTGTGGAAATCTTCCCTTTCCACACTGTATTGCGAACTCGGAGTTGGTATATTTAAAGAGTGGGGATGTGGGAGGTGCAGGGGGCTTGCCCCCCTGCTTGCAACAGTCAAGCAGTAGTTAGGGTTTTTATTTATTTATTTATTTTTTTGTTCGAATTCCTGAAACTTCGAACATCTGAGTTTGATGTTCCAGGTTTGAAGTTTTAGGAATTCAACAACGTAATAGGAACCCATTTTAGTGACAATAGTAGGAATTGTGAGGGTGTTCATTTTACATGAAACATCAAAATTAACAAGAGGCTATAGCATTAGTTTAACTTTCTCTTTAGCTTCATTGACTGTTTTTAGTTACAACTGTAGGAATCTCGAGGGTATTTGTTTTGCATGAATCATCAAAATTAATAACAGGCTATAGCATTAGTTTTACTTTCTTTTCAGCTTTGTTGACTGTTTTTAGCGGCAATAGTAGGAATCACAAGGGTATTCATTTTGCATGAACCATCAAAATTAACAATGGGCTATACCATTAGTTTTACTTTATCTTTAGCTTTGTTGACTGTTTTTAGTGACAATAGTAGGAATCGTGAGGGTATTTGTTTTGCATGAAGCGCCAAAATTAACAACAGGCTATAGCATTAGTTCTACTTTCTTTTCAGCTTTGTTGACTGTTTTTAGTGACAATAGTAGGAATTACAAGGGTATTCATTTTGCATGAACCATCAAAATTAACAATGGGCTATACCATTAGTTTTACTTTCTCTTTAGCTTTGTTGACTGTTTTTAGTGACAATAGTAGGAATCGTGAGGGTATTTGTTTTGCATGAAGCGCCAAAATTAACAAAGGGCTACAACATTAGTCTTCCTTTCTCTTTAGCTTAATTTACTGTTTTTAGTGACAATAGCATGAATTGCAAGGTTATTTGTTTTGCATGAAGTGCCAAAATTAACAATGGACTGTATCACTAGTTTTACTTTCTCTTTAGCTTCATTGACTGTTTTTAGTGACAATAGTAGGATTTGGGAGGGTATTTGTTTTGCATGAAGCGCGAAAATTAACAACGGGCTATAACATTAGTTTTACTTTCGCTTTAGCTTTATTGGTTGTTTTAGTGGGGTTCCTAATATGTTATCAAAGTTCTGAAACTTCAAACAGCATAAGGTCAAAACCTTATGTTCAAAGTTTCAGAACTTCGATAACACTAAAAAAAATAAAAAGAAAAGAAAACAAACTGTTGTTGTGGAAATCTTCCCTTTCCGCACTGTATTGCAAACTCAGAGTTGGTATATTTAAAGAGCGGGGGTGTGGAAGGTGCAGGGGGCTTGCCCCCCTGCTTGCAACAGTCAAGCAGTAGTTAGGGTTTTTATTTTTTTTTTTTTGTTGTTCGAATTCCTGAAACTTTGTACATCTGAGTTCGATGTTCTCAGGTTTGAAGTTTCAGGAATTCGACAACGTAATAGGAACCCATTTTAGTGACAATAGTAGGAATTGTGAGGGTGTTCATTTTGCATGAAACGTCAAAATTAACAACAGGCTATAGCATTAGTTTTACTTTCTTTTCAGCTTTGTTGACTGTTTCTAGTGAAAATAGCATGAATCGCAAGGTTATTCGTTTTGCATGAAGTGCCAAAATTAACAATGGGCTGTATCACTAATTTTACTTTCTCTTTAGCTTTGTTGACTGTTTTTAGTGACAATAGTAGGAATTGCAAGGTTATTTGATTTGCATGAAGCACCAAAATTAACAACAGGCTATAGCATTAGTTTTACTTTCTTTTCAGCTTTGTTGACTGTTTTTAGTGGCAATAGTAGGAATCACGAGGGTATTCATTTTGCATGAAACTCCAAAATTAACAATGGGCTATAGCATCAGTTTTACTTTCTCTTTAGCTTAGTTGATTGTTTTTAGAGACAAAAGCAGGAACTGCGCAGGTATTCATTTTGCATGAAGCACCAAAATAAACAATGGGCTATAGCATTAGTTTTACTTTCTCTTTAGCTTTGTTGACTGTTTTTAGTGACAATAGTAGGAATCACGAGGGTATTTGTTTTGCATGAAGCGGCAAAATTAACAAAGGGCTACAGCATTAGTCTTCCTTTCTCTTTAGCTTAATTTACTGTTTTTAGTGACAATAGCATGAATCGCAAGGTTATTTGTTTTGCATGAAGTGCCAAAATTAACAATGGACTGTATCACTAGTTTTACTTTCTCTTTAGCTTTGTTGACTGTTTTTAGTGACAATAGTAGGAATCACGTGGGTATTAATTTTGCATGAACCATCAAAATTAACAATGGGCTATACCATTAGTTTTACTTTCTCTTTAGCTTTATTGACTGTTTTTAGTGACAATAGTAGGAATCGCGAGGGTATTTGTTTTGCATGAAGCGCCAAAATTAACAAAGGGCTACAGCATTAGTCTTCCTTTCTCTTTAGTTTAATTTACTGTTTTTAGTGACAATAGCATGAATCACAAGGTTATTTGTTTTGCATGAAGTGCCAAAATTAACAATGGACTGTATCACTAGTTTTACTTTCTCTTTAGCTTCTTTTACAGTTTTTAGTGACAGTAGTAGGATTTGGGAGGGTATTTGTTTTGCATGAAGCACGAAAATTAACAACGGGCTATAAAATTAGTTTTACTTTATCTTTAGCTTTGTTGATTGTTTTTAGAGACAAAAGCAGGAATTGCGAGGGTATTCATTTTGCAAGAAGCACCAAAATAAACAATGGGCTATAGCATTAGTTTTACTTTCTCTTTAGCTTTGTTGACTGTTTTTAGTGACAATAGTAGGAATCGCGAGGGTATTCATTTTGCATGAAGTGCCAAAATTAACAATGGGCTATAGCATTAGTTTTATTTTCTCTTTAGCTTTGTTGACTGTTTTTAGTGACAATAGTAGGAATCGCGAGGGTATTTGTTTTGCATAGGGTTGCCAGCTGTCCGTTTTTTGACCGAACTGTCCGGTTTTCAGACAAATTGTCCAGTTAAAAAATTTAAACTCATGAAGTCCGGGTTTTTTTTGTGCCGCCAGAGGAGAGGAGAAAGTAAATGTATCCAGCTCGAACGGGAGCGGTACGATACACTACTAGCTACTACACAACAATGAAATGCTTTTAACTTCAGTTTTCCTGGTAGCTACATAGTTTAGACAGTACATGCATTAACTTAAGTGGCAGTGATGTAATACAAATGGACAAATTTTATTTTCTGCTATACGGATTGTAGAGATATCACTGGAAGGCAGTACTCCACGGTGGGAAAACGGTATTTTTTTAGCTATCATTATCCTACCAACTACCAAGCAGTGACAAAAGAAATCTTATAGCAAGATTTAAAATGCTTAAGCACTCTGCCAACATTGCCCAGTGTTGCATTGTAGTACACTCAGACTGATTTTAGAACTTCACCATGCAGTGTAATACTGCTAGCAATTAACACGCCCTGATTTGTATTATCCTCATCTACTATGTTGAACCGTATTCCATGCAACAAATTGTGCATCTTGCTTTTTGGGCACTTGCAGTTACCCAACATTATTTTGCTTTTACTTAATTCTGTCACCAGGGACCACATTGAAAAATAAAACTATCTCTTTGCCATGTTCAGAAAATGGCAAGTGTGCTAGCTGCATGTGATTTCTTTTCCTACGTGCATCTTTCTTAAATCTAGAGGCTTGAGTCATCTTTCATTCAGTCTTATTGCCATTTTACAACTGCATAGCGGCGGTCCAGTCTGCATCTTCGTAAACTTGTATTAGAGCGCATTGTTGTAGGAAGTTACCTGTTTTAACCCGCAACTTTGGCGCGATATAGAAAAACATTAATGAAACTCTTTAAAGTATGTGTGCTTTTCTGAGATTATGACGTATACGTTGAAAGTAACATAAAACATGTCACCTGTTAGAAATCCATTCATCCACAACCCCTTTATCCCATTTTTTGCATATGTGACATGTAAAGAAAAAGAGTGGGAGGTCAGTCGGACCCAGTACAAGATCTTAAGTACTAGCATCTGAAATATCACACTAGGGGCAGTAACACTTAGCTCAATTGACCCCCACCCAATACAGGCACAGCCAAGGACTGAAACTTCCTAATCCGAAGTACGGAATGGAAAATATGTTACATCTTAACAACTGAGTACCTGTCCCACGCCCCAGTACAAACAGTATTTGACAGAACTTTCAAAATGCAAGGGAATGTTAAGATCATCATTTCTGAATGAGCAGTAAAGTGATGTTATTGACTTAAATGATCTTATGGGGTAAATCAAAACTTACAATTTTTTAATAGCAAAGATAACTGCTTACATTTTTTTTGGATTTTTTTAATCAGATTTACCACCATGTGCACAGGCTGCTAGCTCTTGACCTTTTATCTCCATGGATCATCCATAATTAGGTTTAGGAACATAGAAAATAAATAACTGGAGAAAAATGCACCATATTGACACTTTTCATCAATACTGGTACTTACATCTGCAGCAGCCTAGCAGTGAAATTAGTACCGCCTGTGTTCTTTTCTCCCCTTTAAGTATGGCTTAAGTCATCAAAGTGGGTGGTCCCATCAGCTGATGTCAATGTGATGTCACAACATAGGTGGGGCATGGGCGGGAGAGGGGGTGGGAATGGGTGGAGTTATGTGTGATGCGAGGGGCGTGACTTTAGTCCAGTTTTAGCCGCAAAGAAACCTGGCAACCCTAGTTTTGCATGAAGCGCCAAAATTAACAAAGGGCTACAGCATTAGTCTTCCTTTCTCTTTAGCTTAATTTACTGCTTTTTAGTGACAAGAGCATGAATCACAAGGTTATTTGTTTTGCATGAAGTGCCAAAATTAACAATGGACTGTATCACTAGTTTTACTTTCTCTTTAGCTTTGTTGACTGTTTTTAGTGACAATAGTAGGATTTGGGAGAGTATTTGTTTTGCATGAAGTGCAAAAATTAACAACGGGCTATAACATTAGTTTTACTTTCACTTTAGCTTCATTGGTTGTTTTAGTGGGGTTCCTAATACGTTATCAAAGTTTTGAAACTTCAAACAACATAAGATCAAAACCTTATGTTCAAAGTTTCAGAACTTCGATCCAAAAAATAAAAAGAAAACAAACTGTTGTTGTTGTGGAAATCTTCCCTTTCTGCACTGTATTGCGAACTCGGAGTTGCTATATTTAAAGAGCGGGGGTGTGGGAGGTGCAGGGGGCTTGCCCCCCTGCTTGCAACAGTCAAGCAGTAGTTAGGGTTTTTATTTATTTATTTATTTATTTTGTTCGTATTCCTGAAACTTCGAACATCTGATTTCGATGTTCTCAGGTTTGAAGTTTCAGGAATTAGACAACGTAATAGGAACCCATTTTAGTGACAATAGTAGGAATTGTGAGGGTGTTCATTTTGCATGAAACGTCAAAATTAACAACAGGCTATATCATTAGTTTTACTTTCTCTTTAGCTTCCTTGACTGTTTTTAGTTACAACTGTAGGAATCTCAAGGGTATTTGTTTTGCATGAATCACCAAAATTAATAACAGGCTATAGCATTAGTTTTACTTTCTTTTCAGCTTTGTTGACTGTTTTTAGTGACAATAGTTGGAATCACAAGGGTATTCATTTTGCATGAAGCGCCAAAATAAACAATGGGCTATAGCATTAGTTTTACTTTCTCTTTAGCTTTGTTGACTGTTTTTAGTGACAATAGTAGGAATCGCGAGGGTATTTGTTTTGCATGAAGCGCCAAAATTAACAAAGGGCTGCAGCTTTAGTCTTCCTTTCTCTTTAGCTTAATTTACTGTTTTTAGTGACAATAGCATGAATCGCAAGGTTATTTGTTTTGCATAAAGTGCCAAAATTAACAATGGACTGTATCACCAGTTTTACTTTCTCTTTAGCTTCGTTGACTGTTTTTAGTGACAATAGTAGGATTTGGGAGGGTATTTGTTTTGCATGAAGCGCGAAAATTAACAACGGGCTATAACGTTAGTTTTACTTTCGCTTTAGCTTGATTGGTTGTTTTAGTGACTGTTTTTAGTGACAATAGTAGGATTTGGGAGCAAGAGGTTCTCCCGTTCGATTCTCGGCTTGGGTTGGGAATGCCTTCTGTGTGGAGTCTGCATGTCCTCCCCGTGGTCGAGTGGGCATTCAAAAGACATGTGTTGAATGGGCGTGCCTTTGGTGAAGGTTGGGCGTCGGGCTGGCAACTCGACACCATTAAAAATCAACAGCCAATCATTAGCAGACCGGAGTTCTGCTGTGGTGACCCCTAACCGGGAAAAGCTGAAAGACAAACAACAACAGTAGGATTTGGGAGGGTATTTGTTTTGCATGAGGCACCAAAATTAACAACGGGCTATAACATTAGTTTTACTTTCGCTTTAGCTTCATTGACTGTTTAGTGACAATAGTAAGAATTGTGAGGGTATTCATTTTGCATGAAATGCCAAAATTAACAACAGGCTAGAGCATTAGTTTTACTTTCTCTTTAGCTTTATTGACTGTTTTTAGTTACAACAGTAGGAATCTCAATGGTATTCATTTTGCATGAAGGGCCAAAATTAACAATAGGCCATAGCATTAGTTTTACTTTCTCTTTTGCTTTGTTGACTGTTTTTAGTGACAATAGCATGAATCGCAAGGCTATTCGTTTTGCATGAAGTGCCAAAATTAACAATGGGCTATATCACTAATTTTACTTTCTCTTTAGCTTTGTTGACTGTTTTTAGTGACAATAGTAGGAATTGCAAGGGTATTTGTTTTGCATGAAGCACCAAAATTAACAACAGGCTATAGCATTAGTTTTACTTTCACTTTAGTTTCATTGACTGTTTTAGTGGGGTTCCTATTATGTTATCAAAGTTCCGAAACTTTGAACAGCATACGGTCAAAACATTATGTTCAAAGTTTCAGAACTTCGATAACATTAAAAAAAAAAGAAAAAGAAAAGAAAACAAATAAACTGTTGTTGTTGTAGAAATCTTTCCTTTCCGCACTGTATTGTGATCTCAGAGTTGGTATATTTAAATACCGGGGGTGTGGAGGGTGCAGTGGGGCTTGTCCCCCTGCTTGCAACAGTCAAGCAGTAGTTGGGGGTTTTATTTTTTTTTGTTGTTCGAATTCCTGAAACTACGAACATCTGAGTTCCATGTTCTCAGGTTTGAAGTTTCACGAATTCGACAACTTAATAGGAACCCATTTTAGTGGCAATAGTATGAATTGTGAGGGTATTCATTTTGCATGAAATACCAAAATTAACAACATGCTATAGCATTAGTTTTACTTTCTGTTTAGCTTCATTGACTGTTTTTAGTTACAACTGTAGGAATCTTGAGGGTATTTGTTTTGCATGAAGTGTCAAAATTAACAATGTGCTATAGCATTTACTTTCTCTTTAGCTTTGTTGACTGTTTTTAGTGACAATAGTAGAAATCGCAAAGGTATTCGTTTTGCATGAAGCACCAAAATTAACAACGGGCTATAACATTAGTTTTAGTTTCTCTTTAGCTTTGGTGAATATTTTTAGTGACAATAGTAGGAATTGTGAGGGTGTTCATTTTGCATGAAATGCCAAAATTAACAATGGGCTATAAGCATTAGTTTGACTTTCTCTTTAGCTTTATTAACTGTTTTTAGTGACAATAACAGGAATCGCAAGGGTACTCATTTTGCATGAAGCACCAAAATTAACAATGCGCTCGCTATAGCCTTATTTATATTACAATATTACAATAATGTATAGCTAGCAAACAGCACTACCACATCACCAGACAAGTCTTAGTGGGAAAAATCTAAGGCATGAGACACCCCTAATATTTCCCCATGGGTTTCTGGAAAGTACCTGCAGCTAATATATGTAATGCTACATATACCTTTGTTTCCAGTGGCATGGATTCTTCACGATTTCCCTGAGACCTCAGGTGAGGGCAGCAGAGGTTGTATATTTCCTCTAGTGTTTCCCTGTCTATCTGATATCACTCTACAATTTCTGTGTCATACAATCCATGGTAAGACAGATGCACCCTTATTCCTCTAGGCTGAAGTCTGGCAGCAACAGCACCTTGAATTAAACTCTGTTGCACATATCATTTAATGATGGCACCAGCAGCAACCCCTAATGTTTTTTTTCTAAGTAAATCATGGCTGTGCTCCAAACAGTTTTGGCTTTCATGGCAAATGGCTACACTGCATGTACATGATTAATTCATAGGTTCCTGAATATCTCTACCATGTTAGATTGGTTAATTAGCATGCAATACAGCTTTTTATGCTTTCATTAGCATAGTCTGTTGTTTAGCCCTGTTGTGAGGCTTTACACTAACTTTATAGCTGTTTAATCAATACAAGATGGTATACTATTGTGTGTCTGCATTGCAACACACTATAAATAAATTTTCATTTTTAATTAAATTCAAAGATTTTAAAATATACAAGAAACCAATGGAAGATTCATGAATGCCTACACTAAGTGCTGCTATTGTGTGTGCATCATGCCACACCATGCACATGACAGCATGATGCTACAGGTACACGATGCGGTACATCCTGCTATCATGTGCATGGCATGCCATGATGCACACACAGTAGCAGCACGTAGTGTAGGCATTCATGAATCTGCCCCTTGGTTTCTTGTATATTTTAAAATCTTTGAATTTAATTAATAAAAATGAACATTTATTCTCAACTTGTTTCTCAAATATATGAAAAGCTCTAGCTTTGAATTAGTGGTATGCTCCTGAAAGGTCTATGCCCTTGTGAATTTCTCTGGTTAATGGTTAACTTATTAACGTTCTCTGTGAACTGATTACCTTTCAAAGACCTGTGAATCTGCATCATATAAAAGCTCATGGGCATAGCTGCTGCCGTGAATTACTTTGCAAAGTATATTAAGTAAAATAAAGTATGTTTTGTGTATTGTGATTTCATGACATGTATATTTAAGTGTAATATTTATCATATATGTTTATTCCAAAGGCAAGAGACTGAGCACTTTTGCAGCCAAAAGCCGCTTCATCAGACAATGAATCACTTCACTTCCTGTTATTTCAATCAACATCATCCAATCATAGAACATTTACAATTAACACACGTTCATTTAATACAATATAAAAACATATACATAGAAAAATATATATAAAAAGTATACCTAAAGTCATCTTACATTATATATCTAAAAATGCATAAATATCCCACATTAAAACTATCTGCTGAGTGGTCTATTAATGAATATGGGTTTAATGGATAGTTTATCAATTAAACCCTTACCCGTGGTAGCTCGCATCCTGATTATCCATTCTAATTTCTTTGTTTCAACCCTGTTTCTAGAGGCACCTCTTCTATTTCCTAACCATACCCTCTCAATCACCATAAATTTAAATGTATGTAATGTACCTGACTCCATAACATGCTTTGCTATTGCATTCGTCTCTGCTTTCCTAGAAATATCATATACTTGTTCTCTAATCTGATCAGGTAACCTATGTGTAGTCATGCCTATGTAAAATGAGTTGCAAAGGACACAATGAGCTAAATAAACTAAATTCATTGTATTGCAATCAGCTACTAGACTGAAAGTTAATGTCTTCCTAGTATCTGGATGTATAAAACTTCTACTGCTGTCCAATAAATGGCAAAAATTACATTTTTTACATGGTAAAGAAAGTCAAAGTCAAAGTAAACTTTATTCTCATACAGATCAACGCAGAGGAAAAGTGCATGTCACTGCATGAAATTTCGATTCTCAGGCTCGTACCATAAAAATTATAGTTTACAGAAGGAAGACTGATAATAATTTAAAAATACTGAAAATAGAAATCAAAATAAGATACTAAAAATAAATACAATAAAAAAATAGATAAAAATTTGAAAGTTTTTACAGCAGAAACAAAAACAATACCACAACAGGAACAGACTCAGTAGAGATATAAGGATATATAACAAACAGTACTATAAAAAAATTACGATATACAGTTTTCATAGTGCAGATAGAGACGTGTAAAGTGAGCTATGTAGAGAGTTATGCAAATAACAATGACATATTGCACATAAATAGTTTGTTTGCCCATTTAGTGGGTTAGGCTATGGGTTTGCTGTTCAGCAGTCTGATTAAGTATGAAAAAGTCTGAAAAAAGTATTATCATCTGCTGTTAATCTAGATATCCTTAAAACTTGACCTTTCATGACATTTTTGAACACATGCTGTGGATGCATGCTATGTCTGTGTACATAGGTATTCCTGTAACACTCTTTCTGAAAGATTTAGGTAGAGAAGTCCCTTGTATATTTTCTTATTATATTAATGTCAAAGAACTCAATAGATTTAGTGGAGATCTTAGCAGTAAACTTCAAAAACTGAGTACTATTGTTGATATCATCTAAAAATAACTTGAACGTGGATTCTCCTCCTTCCCATAACAGGAAGAGGTCGTCCAAAAACCTTTGGTAAAAAAACTACACAATCATACAAATCCTCCCTTAAAATACTGTAATGCTCCCATATAACCATGATAAGGTCGGCATAGCTATTGGTACAAGATGTGCCCATAGCTACGCCATCCAACTGTCTATAGATGTGTTGCTCAAACAAAACTATGTTTTTTTCCAAAATCATTTCCACCAAGAGACACAAGAAGTCTATGACTTTCGTATTATATATGCCATCTTCCACCAAATATTATTTCAAAAATTCTATAACTAGACCAGTAGGGATGACAGTAAATAGGGACTGAACATCCAATGTTACCATCAAACAATTCTCAGTTGGTGCTCTATTGCCAATGTAATCATACAGGCTCCTCAAAAACTGTTGAGTATCCCTCAACATATATATTTATTCTTAGCTAATATTGGTTTTAAGTGTTGCTCCACATAAATAGAGAGGGGTTCTGTACTCCATCCCTGTCCCACTACTATCGGCCTCATTGGTGGATGACGAGGGTGTTTATGGATTTTCAGTAGTCCTTGAACTATTGGAATAGTTGGTTCATTCACAACAAAATAATTATATAAATCAATGCTAATCGAACGACATGGAAGACATTCAAATAAAGCATTACAAATCCTAGTACTGTAATGTCTAACCTGTTCAGGATCAATAGATTCATAAACTGCAGTGTCATTTAACATGGATAGCATAACATCTCTATAAAATAAGTCATCCATCACTACAAGGGATCCCCCTTTGTCAGCAGGCCTAATGCAAATAGAATGATTGTGACACAAAGTTTCTACAGCTTCTCTTTCCTCTTTACTCAGGTTAACAAAATATTTCATACTAGTTTTTTTGTCATATAAGTTGTAAATATCTCCAATACATGTTTTTTCAAACGTTTCAACTACTCCGTTATTAATGGGCACATAACTATTCATTTTTCTAAACAATGTCACACTACTCACATTGGCATCAATATCATTATATTGCAATTTCAACATTAAATTCCTGGTAAAGGATTTAAGCCCAATTATATTGTCAGTCAAAGTCATTCTAGCAGATGGTGTGAATGTCATACCTTTATTCAAAATGCTGGTTTCATCCTTCATAAGGATCCATTTGGAAATATTCCAAACAATGAGTGTTCTTCATTTGCCACATCTTCTTGATTGTAAGAGCATTGTCTTTCTCTGCTGATGCCTTCCGTTTTAAGCAGCCTCTGCTTTGGAACCATTCATGAAAATGTGTTGAGCAACTGGGATAAGGTACTGTTAAATTATTGCTCCCCAAGAATGTTAAAGAATGTGTATTCACATTGCCGTCAACACTAACAGCCTGAGTGCCATCTTTCCTACGTGCTCCACCTAAGGGAGGAGGCTCAATCTTTTCCATATTGCTAGCAGACGCTATCTGGGCATTCTGCAAGAAGGGCAGAACTTCCTAGTTTCTTATGATGGTAGTTGCGTCAGTACCTTCTGATGTTAAGGTGGAACCAACTGTAGCATCACTGGAAATAACAGTTGCAGTCTGTTGAATATTGTTATGAGAACCTAAAGTGGAATTATTAGAATAATCCTATCTCGGCCATGCAAACACTTGACCATTGGCAAAGTCATTGGTATCTCTCTGGATCTTTTTCTTTTTGTAGTCTATTAGTTGCATCTCATAGGCATTAATTATTTCAATGATATGGTCCATCTTAATATCCATAATAGAGGATGAATACCTCTCAAAGAGCTCAGTTTGAATTCTACACACATAAGAAGCCAACAGTTCCTCCTCCGGCTTAAAAAATTCTGTCAAAAGCCGCATGTAGTTAAAACTGGTTTCTAAGTTGATTTGCAGCCATTGTACAAGTAAATCCTTGTAAGTATTGCCATAGGTGGGCATATTAAGCACCATGAGCTCACAAGGTATAATATGTAATTTAAGGCAAGCTTCAAGCGAACAAGTTTACGAGCATCATTCTCTAACTTATGAAGGTCTTTTCTCATGGCAGCAGAATCATACTCACAGTCAGCATCTTGTGGTATGGATAAAGCCACTGGCAGAAAATTTAAAAGTGGATTTTCTTTATTTTCAATCATAGATAACAAACTCCTTTGCCTTGGTTTATTACTGCCATTCGATCCCGGCATATAATCCAATTTCGGTACCATGGTAATGCCATGTCTCTGCACCACAATACAACAAATAACACTCAGCCAAAAAATATAAATGTGGTGCAGGTAAATGAGTCCACCAAAAATACAATCAGTACAAAACAAAATAAAATGGGCATATTTTGTGCCAATAGCTACACCAACCTTGTCATGGCTATATGGGAACGTTTCAATATTTTAAGGGAGGATTTGCATGATTATGTAGTTTTTTACTGAAGGTTTGTGGACGACCTCTTCCTGTTATGGGATGGAGGAGAATCCACGTTTAAGTTATTTTTAGATGATATCAACAGTGGTACCCAGTTTTTGGAGTTTATTGCTAAGAGCTTCACTAAATCTATTGCGTTCTCGGATGTTAATATAATAAGGAAAGATACCGGGGACTTCTCTACAGAAATCTTTCAGAAAGAGCGCTACAGGAAAACCTATGTACACAGGCATAGCATGCATCCACAGCATGTGTTCAAAAATGTCATGAAAGGTCAAGCTTTAAGGACATCTAGATTAACAGCAGATGATAATACTTTTTTAAGAGAGCTTAAAAGCTTGGAGGTGAAATTCATTGAGGGGTTGTACCAAGAGGGAAGTAGAACCAATAATTTCTACTATGGCCCTTTTAAGAGAAAAGGAATGTAAACCTTATTTCTCTGATCCTAGTCATTATGGTGAACAGAGGCACTTTAAACATAAGTCTATGAGAATCCCTGTGACATATTCTAGTAATATCAGGCTTTTACATAAGGTTTACAGCAGAAATTGGAATATTTTATGTGCAAATGACTGGGTTAAGAGTTTGGTGGGGGATACACCATGGTATGCCTACAAGAAAAAAAAATCCCTTAAGACACTTTTAAGTGGGCCTAGACATGTCAGTAAGGAAAATGTTAATATTCCTAAATGTGATTACAGTACGTTTCCATGTAAAAAATGTAATTTCTGCCATGTATTGGACAGCAGTGGAAGTTTTATACATCCTGATACTAGGAAGACATTAACTTTCAGTCTAGAAGCTGATTGCAAAACAATGAATTTAGTTTATTTAGCCTATTGTGTCCTTTGCAACTCATTTTACATAGGCATGATTACAAGCAGGTTACGTGATCGGATTAGAGAACATGTATATGATATTTCTAGGAAAGCAGAGATGAATGCACTAGCAAAGCATGCTATGGAGTCAGGCACACTACATACATTTAAATTTATGGTTACTGAGAGGGTATGGTTAGGAAAAGAGGAGGTGCCGCTAGAAGCAGGGTTGAAACAAAGGAATTAGAATGGATAATCAGGATGTAAGCTACCATGGGTAAGGGTTTAAATGATAAACTATCCATTAAACCCATATTAATTATTAGACCACTCAGCAGATAGTTTTAATGTGGGATTTTTATGCATTTTTACATATATAATGTAAGATGACTTTAGGTATACTTTCTATATACATTTTTCTATGTATATGCTTTATATTGTATTAAATGAATGTGTGTTAATTGTAAATGTTCTATGATTGGATGATGTTGATTTTAATAACAGGAAGTAAAGTGATTAACTGTCTGATGAAGCGGCCTTTGGCTGCAAAAGTGCTCACTCTCTTGCCTTTGGAATAAACGTATATGATTTTATCTGCTGTGGTCTGGTACCTCCTTTTATTTTGTTTTATACTGATTGTATGTTTGGGGGACTGGTTTACCTGCACCGCATTTATATTTTTTGGCATCATAATATTTATCATGCTTTATACTCCTGCCAAAGTGACTTGTCAGTTTGTTTGGAAAATGTACGTTGGAAATTTGTATTGAATACATTTTCTGAAGTTTGAAAGAACTTGTTTTTCCTTTTGGACTGCAGAAGTGAATTTCTGTGAGACTTGTCTGACTTCTAATCTTAATCCCCATTAACTTTTTTGCTTGTCTGCCATTTACTTATCAGATTAGGAAAACAATCTGAAAGTCCAAGACAGATAAAGAAAAGTGTATCTACAAAAAAGTAATAAAATATAGAAAACTTTATGTATCCTATACTGTTACATGAAAGGAGTAATGTAGGCAGGTCAAGAATATCAATTTATGAGGTAATCAGGATGCTGAGCAACTGTTTGGATGACAGACAGCAGAGTCTCCAGGAGAATGAAGGGATTTCATAGTAGAAGATGGGAGCAAGAAGAATCACTGCTTTAGCTGGGCAGATGTCAGATGTGACTTGAATTGCAAAATGGAGCAGTGCAACCTTTGTTTTGATGAAAACACCTAGGATATGAAAGCATCGCCAAATGATTACTAATAATACAGTTAATTAAGTACAGTTGGGTAAGTAAATTTACCATAACAGCAGATATTCAAATGATCATTGTTGCACTAGCCTTAACATAACTGCTACACAGATTCTGAAGTTTCAGGACATCTTCCATGCACGCAAACCATCAGTCTGAGCTGAGTTGACTAAAATGACAGGTAGTGCCTGCCAAATGAAGTCATTTCCATCAGGATAACAGAGCCCATATAGATTATCCATTGTTCAGGAAAGCGCTGATTAGTTATTAAAAGATAAACATAAATAGGGTTGCTTATTTGACAATGGTTAGCTCTATTAACTGTATTATTTGTACTCATTCATTACTTTAATTCTACTATAGTCTTTAGGACTTAATTTGTGTGTGCACATGTGTGTGTGTGTTTGTATGCATTTTTATATGTACATATATATATATATATATATATATATATATATATATATATACATATATATATATATATATATATAATATGTATATATATTGTATTTATATATATATATATATATATATATATGTGTGTGTGTGTGTGTGTGTGTGTGTGTGTGTGTGTGTGTCTGTGTGTATATATGTGTGTGTGTCTGTGTGTGTGTGTGTTTGTGCATATATATATATATATATATATATATATATATATATATATATATGTATATACTGTCTGTTTGAAACCAAACTGCATACATCAAATCGTTCACACATGGCACCCAAAATCTTAAATAACTCCAAAACTCATGCACAGCATGGTATGTATCTTCAACATACAAGGAGGAAGTCATATCATCTATTTACTATACAGTAGGGCCACACATTCCACAGTCAAGTGTATGTGTATTTTACTATTTAGCAGGGGGCAAGCCACCCTACACCCCCACACCCCCTGCAAATTATGTTTACCAACTCTGCCTAACATATAAAGGATTGGGAGGGTGGCCTAATGGTTAAGGTGTTTGCCTTACAAACACAAGGTGCAGGGTTTGAGCCTCACAAGGGATAATTGGCTAGGCTTAAAATGGCTCACAAAGGCAGTTAGCTTAGTACTAATCTATGAACCTATGAATCTATGAACCTATGTCAAACCCAGAGCTGTTGGACATGCTACATGCTCTAGGGACCTAAACCTTGTCACCACAATAAACGGGACACACTGGAGGGTTAGATTCCTGTCCCAGAGACTTCCTATACTCTGGAACAAGCTACCCATCTATGTCAAGCAAAGTTCTTCATTAGCACTCTTTAAGAAAAATCTTGATGAGTGGATGGGAAATAGGAAATACACCCCGGGGATCACTTCTGTGTCTCTGCTGGACAGTGGCTCAGGAAAATAACTTTCGTGGGTGGCGTAAGCTATGGAACCTTGCTGGCTAGGCATATGTAGGCCCTTGGGCCGATAGCCTGGTATCTACCTATGAACCTATGAACTCTGAGATCGTACTACAGTGAGGAAATGGATTAATTCCCTGTTCCTCACTGAACCGCAATCTCCGTTCACAATGCCGGACTCAGATAATCGAACTACACTACCCATTCGCTGTAGTGTAGTTGATGTTTTTTGAGTTAGCATTTCACTCATTTGCAAACAGCCTTTTGACCATATGCCAGTTGATAGCAGTCACTTGGCAGATTCAATACGAAACATATATATATATATATATATATATATATATATATATATATATATATATATATATATATATATACACACACACACACACACACACACACACACACACACATGGATCAGTGAAATTTTGCCGAAAATTCTGACATAGGGTCCAAATTGTCGAAAATCCATTTTGCCGAAAATACTACTGACAGTGTATATGCTCTTTACCCCAACTGTAGTGCGTTCTCAGAGTGAGAATATTAAAGGAAAACAACGGGATATTAAATCAAATTGCTCTACCTGCTGTCTCCTTAAGTCCCTGTTATGTGATACAGCCTCAAAAAAAATAACTGCAGCTTTAAAAATTAATCCACTCAACTGTTTTACAGCTTAGGCTTCCTACCTTTCTGTACTATTTTACTTTCATTTTTAAAACCATGGTGAAAACTGTTTAGCCGGCTCTTAAATAATGATGTCACATCTGCCATAGCTCTTCCTGTAGATACCGGGACGTTTCCTCCCCAAAGTGACGTAAACACTGCCTTATTTGCATGCTGTATAGAATCACCTGTGATCCTTCCACATTGTGATGTCAGCGCTGCCTTGCCCAGCCCACTGTTAACCTAATAAAACCAACTAGGTGCTGTGTGGAACTCCTTTTCTGTGTAAGTGAATCCTGTCGACTCCATTCGTGTGAATGTCTTCAGAAAAGTTTGTATTGCCTGCATCTTCTCCAGCATTTTGCTACTTCATAGGTAAGGTAAGTCTTACTAGTGTATCCAAAATGTAATTTTATACAGAGTCCCTGTTTGTATGCCTTATGAGCCCTGATATTTTGTCCTCCCGAGTTTTTAAGTGCACATTGTTAGACTTAATGCTTTCTGTTTGTAAGGGTGCCACGTGCTTCACTATTGAATAGTGCTGTCAGGTTTTTAGCTTAGGCTACTTCTTTATGTATTGCTACTGTGTTATATTTGTGTGCTTATTAATTGTTACTGCTGCTCGGTTAGGTTTTGTGTGTAATGCTGGTGTCTTCTGAATTCTCGAGTCGGGCTGTGTTTGTTTGCATGCTGCCTTCCGATTTCCTTCCTCCCATGCTGCACGCCGAAGTCAGTGTATTACTGCCGAGTAATTTGTTGGTTACTAGAGTGCTACTCATATCAATGCTATATTTCCTACTTTCTGTAGTTTTCTTTGGTGCCTCGTGCTTCGCTATTGTACACTGCTGCCGAGTTTCACTAGGCGACTTAATTTGCTATTGTCGGTTTTCTAATGTTTGCAGCTGCTTGTTTCTATTGCTGGGCTGTTTACTCCTTGCTACTGCTTTGCGTTTCTGTTT
>NC_056744.1:200207555-200232555 GCF_019279795.1 Protopterus annectens
ACTACTGCACACACACACACACACACACACACACACACACACACACACACACACACACACACACACACACATCCTCCCCACACACAAACACAAGCTCTCTACTACATAAAAGCAGGGGGGCAAGCCCCCCCTACACCCCCATGTGGAAGGCAGCACCCACCACATCCCCCCTACTTAAATATTCTACCTCCGAGGTTGGACTACACACAAACACACACACAACACCACCACACAAGCTACATTCTGCTCGCACACACACATCACAGCAACAAAACACACTAATACACAGCACAACCCCTACCCGATACCCTTAACACACACACAAACACACAAACACTTACCTGAATCCATAACCACGGCGGAACCTCAGAAGCACGAATTTCAAAACCTCCGGTATTCGAGGTTTGAATTTCACGTTTCTGTGCTTTCACTCTTTTCAGGATTCCACTTTATGGGCTCAAAATACTGAATTTCATCCTTTCAGTATTTTGAGCTTCTAAAGTGAATCCATACATATATATATATATATATATATATATATATATATATATATATATATATATATATATACAACTTTGGTTCCACCGTACTCAAGAGTCTGTTCCGATGAGCCACCCAGGATAAGGGTGCTAGGGACGTGGTCCCATCCAGCAAGAATGAAGGTGAGATTGACAACTTAACATTGAGAAGTTATATACCTACCATAACGTTCCATGTTAGTTGTCTTCTTCTCGCCTTCTTTCTTGCATCCCACCCTCCATCCCCCTAGCCTGGACAGACTGAGAGGATCCTTGGGATCCTTTATCTTCCACAGCGTCAATCACCTCTATTGCCCCTGTTTGATAGTTCTACAGGTAGTCTTTCTATAGAGGTGGTTTTCCCTTTTCTCTGTCTCTAGGAGACCAGCACTGCTATACTTTTAGCTATCAAACGAGATCTGGGTATTTACCGCCTAGCATTGTGGGATATAGGGGAGCCACGAGCCGGTGGAAATAGCTCTCGAGCTTTAGTATTGGCCGAGTCGGAGCCGAGGATCGGCTCCGAACCCATCCAGTAAGAATGAAGGCAAGATTGACAACTTAACATCTGCCTTATAACGAAGCAATGAACTGCTGAATTCCTTTCCCAGGGAAAGGAACTATTGGACCATCATGCTGAACTGTGCCCTCTCCCCATGTAGTGCGATCTTGGAGTTAGCATATTTAAATAGAGGGGTGTGGGGGTGAAGCCTCCCACTTTGGTGGGTTCTGTGTCTTTCTGTTGTATGTTGTTTGCTTGGTGGTCCAGTCATTCCTTTCCCTGGGAAAGGAATTTGGCAGTTTGTTGCTTCATTAAAAGGCAATTTAGGTGGATAGTGAGTGCAATTCGATGGATTGTACTTTTGTTGATGGAAAGTAGATCCATATATATATATATATATATATATATATATATATATATATATATATATATATATATATATAATATATAGTTGTAGGGGCACAAGATCAACTGAACACCTACACTGATTCCTGTTTGGTCAACACAGTATGTTTGACATAAACAGATGGCCAATAGGTGTGCAAGACTGACAATTCCCAGAGACTGTGCAATGTCAGAGTTAGTATATATAATTAGCATGGGGTTTGGGGGCACAGCCCCTAACATGCGGATTCAGAGGGGCTTGCCCCCTGCAAAAATACTTGTTTTTGGTTTAGTCCACTCTGGGGTAATTCCCAGAGTATGTCAGAATGTGTCAGTCTTTGCTGTTTCAAAATTTTTACATTGATCATATGGATGCCAGCATAGATGCACAGTGAATCTAGTGCCCTACACCCATGTATATATCTATATGTATATCTATATAGATATAGGGCAGGATTCACGATGGCTTGCATGGAGTCTAAGAGTCATGTAAGACTCCATGCAGCCATCACGATCCAGGAACAGCCCGAAATCCCGAGTAAGAGACAGCTAAAACGACTCTTACATGGGCAGGGCGTGGATATGCTAATCACCCCACTTGCAGCTGAAAGGTATGCAAATGAGATAGATTAGCGATCCACAAAGCTGAAACCAGCCCGTGTAAGAGTCGTGTTAGGTGCAGAAATGTACTCAGTTGACAACTGAGTACGTTACTGCAAATAACACAACGGAGCCATGACAGCTCCAAATAAAGTGTGCAAATGTTGCAGTCAGCATGCCAATGGCCAAATATGTGGCCATTGGCATGGTAACCCAATGCAAACATGAAATAAAATATATTTTTTTTCGGAGATCGGCGATGTTTAAACGCAGCGCAGCCCCGCGCAAATGGGCTGCGCTATATAAAACAGAAAAATAAAGGTTTGAAACCCACAAATGTGGGTTTTATGTAATGCATGGATTTGCAATGCAAGGACTAGCAGACCAAAAACAACATGGCCACCTTCTAGTGGTTGCTAAGGGGAGACGCTGAGTGTAAGACATGTAACTAAGCATTAGTAGGCAATTCTATGTAAATGAGTGGTAGGATAGTGAATCACACTGTCACATAGCAAATGAGCACATTCCGTGTAGTGTAAGAGTTAGATAAGGGGGAGTAACAGAGTAGGAGATAGGTGACATCACAGGAGGGAATGTCAGGAAAAATTCAAGCTCATTGGAGCAAAGTGGTATGTGAAAGATGTCAATCACACAGCATAAAAAGAAGAGTGTCAACAGATAAGCATGGGAAAGTCAAGAAATGGAAGGTGTACACTGTGGCCAACACCAAAGTATCTTGCTGTACGTGCATGCGTGCGTGTGCACGCTGGGAGCCGCAAGTAAGACAGAGTGCACGTGTGTAAGGCAGAGTAAGCATGTAGGAGCCTGTTTAAAGATCTGTAGACCTGTTTGAGCTGGTGTGCGTGCGTTTTAATCCGAATAAGCAGATTCTGGTCCGTGTAAGCATGTGTGCACACGTGGTAGCCACTGTGAGCATATTTTCACTGGTATGCGCGCTGCTCCCCCTGAGGAAACAGAGAGGAAAAGGAAGCAGAAGAAATAGTAGGAAACTAGCAGGGAATACTTGTAGAGGTAGCAGGTGAAAACAATTAGAATCAGGCAATTACACAGGCAGAATACAAGCCCAGCCCAGCACTTAAAACACTGCAAACAGCATTGCAGTATGTTTCTCTCAAGAGACACTGCAAGACAGGAGTAAGCTAGTAGAAGTGAAAACTGAAAAAGCTGCACTCAGACCAAACATGCTAGGGGCTGCCATAGCTGTCATAAGGAGACATAGGAGACTTGCTGAGGGTGGTGACAATGGAAATGCTGCCAGACAACCCACAGTGAGGAGACGGAGAAGAGTGTACAGGCCCAGGGTCACCTACCAGGGGTTACATGAGCTGGAGATAGTGGAGCGCTATAGAGTGGACAGAGACCTCCTGCAGCAAATTGTTGAGCTGTGCAGGCCACGCCTCACACACAGAACCAACAGAGGGGAACCTATCCCAGTGGAAACCAAGGTATGTGTTGGCCTAAGAATACCAGCAACAGGTACCTTCCAGAGACCAACTGGTGATATGATAGGGATATCACAGGCATCAGCCTCCAGGGTGCTGCACTAGTTCCTGGATGCCATGTCAGCACATGTCGGTGAGCATGTATATCTCCCCAATGCCCGTGAGGTATTGGCCAGCAATATGCGTCTCTTCCAGCAAATAGCGGAATACCCTGAGGTAGTGGGTGCAATAGGCTGCATGCACATATGCATCAAAGCACCAGCCAGTGAGCGGGGTAGGGCCTACATTAACCACAAGGGCTTCATCTCCATCAACTGCCAGGTCGTGTGTGATGCCCAGGGCATAATAATGAATGTGTGCACTGACTGCCCTGGGAGCTACCATGATTCCCATATCTGGCATTTGACGCAGCTGTACCAGACATTTGCCAGTGGGGACATCCCACATGGTCACCTAGTGGGGGATGCAGGTTATGCACTGGAGCCGTGGCCGATGACACCCATCAGAAATGCACACACACCTGAACAGGAACGCCATAATGAGGCACACGCGCAAACAAGTAATGTATTAGAGCGTGTGTTTGGGCTGCTCAAGTCACGGTTCCGGTGCCTGGACACATCTGGTGGAGCCTTGCAGTACTCACCAACTACATGTACCCAAATTGTCATGGTATGTGCTATGCTACATAATATGATTCTGTGAAAACAGCTGCAGCAGGACCAGCATAGGGCCGGGACAAACAGTCCCCCACCATTGCCAAGGCCATCACAGGCAGAGCGTGTCTCGGAGGAGGAACAACCTGAGCCTTCCCCAGTAGGCAGAAGGAGGCATGCCCAGTATGCCCTGGCCTTAGCAAAGAGGCAACGCATAGCACATACACTGGCTCAGTAGGAACCCTGGGAATGATACCCCTCTCTGACTCACTCATATAGTAACAGGGATGCCTAACATGACACAACCTGCTCTCAAACATGTACAGGGAGTGTAGTATGTGCATCCGACAGAGGCAGCCCTGCAGCACCACCTGAGGCATGATTGCCATGTGTTAAGCAATGTAACACCATCTGGTATATGTAAACATGAAGACCCAACCTAACATCTCACCCTCACCAAGCATGATGCCACACTATGAAGACAACAAGATCAAGTACAATAATTGGCTGAGGTATTGCTGTTAGCAAGGGGGAACACATGGCTGACAGCCTGGGCTGACATGTCGAGCAAGACATGATGCCCCACCTGCTAGGGATGGCACGCACCCAGCACACCTGGCTGTGTAGATAATGGTAAAGGCTGTTGTCACCCCCACTGTGCCTGGAATAGGTAAGTCTGGAAACACAAACCCACCACCATAGGTAGCACAAGGGATAATAACCTGGACGTAATGCTACCCAACGCCAGAAGTCTAACCTGCAAGGTGCATGCAGACCAAACCCACCACAGCATGGAGAATGGTAATTGTTCTGTAACAGAAAACTGGGCAAGGCCCAGAAGAGCACCCTAATACTACCAGGTTATGCCTCATACCATGCTCTACAGCTCCAAAACATGGAACACACAACAATAGGAGTGTGGCTACCAGTAATTATCAAGGATAATCACAACCCCAGGTTGGTACCACAGCAAGAAGCAGCATGGACTATCCACGGGCAAGTAACACTGTCTCAAACTGTGTACCTGTTTGAAGCCTGCTACAGACCACACACACAAACCCAGGTACCCCAGCCAGCCTTCCTGAAGACACTTTAGAGTATGAATGTCTCAATAAATACCAAACAAGGCACACACAAAGTATGACATAGGTGGCAATCCATTATGTATGGAAGAAGTAATCATGGACCTAGGGACACAAGTGGACAGTAACCTGTCATGTGACACTCACATTGCCAAGGTGGCCAGGAAGACCTGCTATATTGCCCACCTTAATATGAAAGGATGCACATGTAGAGCTACAGAGGTCACTGTGCCCCCATACTCTTCCCTTATCAGGCCCATACGTGACAACAATGCCCCAGTTCGGATGTACCTTACCTTACACATGCAGCAGTCAGAAAGACCCCAAATGTACCCCACCAACAGGATAAAGGGTCCAAACATTGGATATCTGCGGCCTGGCTGAAGAAACCACAGCCCAATTCAGAAGCATACTGCACAGTCAGAGGTGATGTATGCCTGATGTACAAGGCCATGTCCAATCAAGAATGAATGGACATGCTCCACTGCAGAAACCCCAAATCCAGCAGACACACCACAGTGAGATATTTGAACCTCCACACATAGATTACTAGGATGTGCTGGAGGGACAGATCCATAACCCAGAGGCTCCTGACACTCTGGAACAGAATCCCAGTCCATGATAGGCTGAGCTCCACACACAAACTCAACAAGAGAAATCCGGTGAAGTGCATGGGAGATAGTAGGTGTACACTGGGGGCCATCCCTGTGTCACATCTAGGAAAGTAAACCCTACGTGGGCATAATATGCACATTGCAAGGGGTGTTGAGACCCACACACAGTCTGTCCATGCTCAAACAAGGCCAGGGCAGATAGCCTAGTATGAACCTATGAACCCATGGTGATACAAATTGTGCAGGACACAAAGGATTATCACACAGCTGTCCTACCTGATGGTAGGAACCATGGTGATAATCCACAGATATGCTCTGCAGCACTCTAATATCACAAACAATACACCAAACCCACACACATTGCCAACAGCCTACCGAACAGATTCCTTCCAACCTCCCCACCAGCACCTAACTGCCAAATATCTATCCCAGGAGAGTGCTGGCCCCCTGACATTGCAGATGCTGAGGTAACAGCCAGCATCCACAAAGCACAGCATCAATGGTACCAGATGGTGTCCTGGGTATTGTCCAACAAGTACTGTAAGAAGAATGGAACAGCAAATAGCATTACTGCGCACTATCAGTCCTACCACAGGATATGTACCCAAAGAGCAGTGTACAGCAACAGTGGTCCCACACCACAAAGGGGGTGCCTGAATGGATACTGCAAACTATCACCCCTCAACCCCGACTATCTAGGTTAGAAAAGTAATGGAGAGGATGATCATGGATCTCATGAATAACGAGATTGGGTACCTACAGACATTGGACCCTACCCAGTGTGGCTGTCATAGGGCAGATCCTGCCCCTTACACATGTCTGACTCATGTGAAATGTACACCAAGCCCACTGATGTGGGGAATGTTGATCACACAGCCTATCTGGACCTTGCTAAACCCTTCCATACAATACCCTAGTTGGCGGTACAGATAAGCTCACCAGCCTAACTATAAACCCCTATGCAAGTAGATGGGTTGCAAACCAGCTCAAGGACAGAACTGACCTGGCAGACATGCTGTAGCCATGGCAGACTGCAAACGAGGTACAACTGGCATTCCACAAGGCATGGTCCTGGGACCTCTCTTGTATGCTATGTATGTCACATAGATACAGGCCAACATGGAAGGACTCTGTCTGAACAGGTTTGCAGAGGACTACAAACTGGCCACCATATCGGACCCTCCAGCTGACACAAGCAACCTACAAAAGGCACACATAGAAACACACAAGTGGTGCCACAGCCATGTCAACAAGCTAAATGCAGAATAGTGTATAGTCAACCCCTGTGGAAACACAGTACATGGCCAGAAATTACCACATAGGTGTTAACCAGTAAGTACATCAGGAGCAATAAGAGACCTGGGGACACAAGGTGATAGATATCCTGCATGTGACAACCATGTGTCTGTAGTGGTTACAGAAACATACCATATACCCACCTAATCATGAAGGTAAGCACAGCTTGGTTAGGGTAGGTCAATGTGCCTCTCCAGTCATCCATCAGCAGCCTCACAATTGTGTACAATGGCCCTTCAGGGATGTACCATAGCAGACACCTGCAGCAACTGGAAAGACCACACAAATACCCCACCAGGAGGATTGCAGAGCTGTAACAGATGCCATGTATCACCTGAGTAAAGAAACGGCAGCTCCACACAGTGCCATACTGCCTGGCTGGAGGTGAACTGTACCTGATGTATAGAGCCATGACCAACCTGGTATCAATGGACATTTGGCACCATGTAAACACTGAATGCTGGTGACCTATGCAGCTGACAGGCCTGAACCCCAGCACAGACATAAACAGGACATGCTGTACCGATTGCTCCATAACCCAGAAGCTCACTCCACTCACGACTAAACTCCCACTACAGGATATCCAGGGAGTCCCTCAGTGACTGTCATCCAGAGGAATCATGATGACTGGATGGGAGATGGTAGGTGTACCCTGGATATCACCTGTATGTCACCG
Organism: Protopterus annectens; assembly: GCF_019279795.1. Classification (NCBI taxonomy): domain Eukaryota; kingdom Metazoa; phylum Chordata; order Ceratodontiformes; family Protopteridae; genus Protopterus; species Protopterus annectens. The sequence goes on from NC_056744.1 coordinate 200,215,344, forward strand.
GTAGACAGAGGCACAGTACACTAACCATGACATATGTCATGGCAAACACCAGTAAATGTGTGTTGAAGGACAAGCACTCTCTGACTAGCATTACAAATGGACTAGGGCACATGGCCATTGTTTGTCACTGTCCACACAAGTTGTGGAACACATTAACAATGTCGGACAATCATGTACTATGCTGTCCATATCTGAACAAAATGCAACATGGTCATATCTGCATAACTGGCCCTCAACCAGTCTGGTGTGCTCACTATAAATATTACAAGCAGTGATAGGACTGAAACCGATTATACTGTCTACCACAGTGAAAGTTCTGCACCAGTACACTATACGACAATACAACTGTTTGGTCAGCAGGAAAGGATGATGACAACTGTATGCAAACTATACCATGGTGACCCTGCAGGCACAGCATAATGCCTGTTAGGTTCAGACACAAAGCAGTTGGGCAGTAAGAACACAACCTGATGTCCAACACTCAACTGTGCATGTGATATATAGATGGCGTCCACACACAAACAGAAATGTGGTGGTCCACAGATCCCAACATAAGGAAAGGTCACACTGGGCATGCTCGCACACTTAGATAAATGAGACGTGGCAGTCAAGAAGCCATACAAACTGTGAACTGGGCATGCTCACATACTTAGGCCATGTCACAGTTCAGCAGTTGCACACACATATCTGGCATTTCTATGTGTTAACACAGGAACCTCCCACAATACAGACATCTGCCCAGTGCACACAGTGAAGTTACAACAGAGACATAAGTAAAGTACTGGATCCCACTCATATGCAAACATCTCCCACAGTACACACGTTGTTTATAGAGATAGGGAAGGCTATGGCAATAAAGACCCACAAACAGTATGTGAGCAACAGATACTTGCATCTGACAGGTAAACATATGGCTGTAGAGTGCAATACCTGACTGTTGTCCCTAGGGAATACAGAAGGCTATCCACAGTGTATTTGGCGTCTGCCTCCACAGTACAGTAGGCCACTGTGCCTGTGTAAAGTTAATGCATAGATATGCTCTCCCCTGTGCTGATGGATAGTCACAGATGTACATACCTCTTCATCCATAATGATGTCAGCACACTATACATATGTCAGGAGCAGAAATTATACCCAGTAATGTGAATAGCGTGCTCCACTACTGTGTCTCTAACAAGTGTCATAACATAGGTAGGGGTTTGAATCCTGCAAGTGCAGTGTGTGTGTGAATGTGTGGGGGGGAGTAGTGTGTGCAATTCCATGTGTATGAGAAATGTCCCTTTTGGCAACTATTACTACACAACAGCTGCTGCATATTCCACTGTCTAAACACTGATGATGTCAGCACCCTATAAGTACAGCAGGAGAAAGCAATCCCCCCAGTAATGCAAATAGCGCGCTCTGCTAATGCATCTCTCACAAGTGTCATAACATAGTTAGGAAGGGGTTTGAATCCGGCAAGTGCCCAGTGTGTGTGTCAATGTGTGTGGGGGAGTAGTGTATGCAATTCCATGTGTATGAGAAATGTCCCTTTTGGCAACTATTACTACACAACACATGCTGCATATTCCACTGTCGAAACACTGATGATGTTTGCACCCTATAAGTACAGCAGGAGAAAGCAATTCCCCCAGTAATGCAAATAATGTGCTCTGCTAATGCGTCTCTCACAAGTGTCATAACATAGTTAGATAGGGGTTTGAATCCTGCAAATGCTCAGTGTGTGTGTGAATGTGTGTGGGGGAGTAGTGTGTGCAATTCAATGTGTATGAGAAATGTCCCTTTTGGCAATTATTACTACACAACACATGCTGCATATTCCACTGTCTAAGCACTGATGATGTCAGCACCCTATAAGTACAGCAGGAGAAAGCAATCCCCCCAGTAATGCAAATAGCGCACTCTGCTAATGCGTCTCTCACAAGTGTCATAACATAGTTAGGTAGGGGTTTGAATCCTGCAAGTGCTCAGTGTGTGTGTGAATGTGTGTGGGGGAGTAGTGTTTACAGTTCTATGTGTATAAGAAATGTCCCTTTTGGCAACTATTACTACACAACACATGCTGTATATTCCACTGTCTAAACACTGATGATGTCAGCACCCTATAAGTACAGCAGGAGAAAGCAGCCCTCCCAGTAATGCAAATAGCACACTCTGCTACTGCGACTCTCACAAGTGATCTAACATAGTTAGGTAGGGGTTTGTATCCTACAAATGCCATGTGTATGTTTGTTACACAGTTTGTCCATGTGTGTGGGGTGTTGTTCCCAATATTGCATGACATACATTATATTAGTAATGTCAATGCACACATGATGTATGTGTGTGCCACTACACATATGTACCTGTGAACTGCAAGAGTTCCCATGGCCGAAGCCTGCCTCATGTAAATACATGGAATATGCATCAGACAACTGTATGACTGTGGTGTTCTGTGCAGGGGCTGCATGTGGTATGTGACTATACAGTGTGGGTTGTAGATGGTGTCATCCCACCAGCGAGGGATACATGATTGGTCTGGAGCATATAGTCCACATGTTGGTGATGAACAGGTGCAGCATGTTGTCACCACTTGTGGGAGTGGTAAAAAGTTGTTCCATAGCAGTGCAGGGAATGAATGATAAGAACCCTTCAGATAGGGTCTTGCAGCTAGAATAATGCTCACACTGTATGTTTGGGTAGTCGCAGTACAACCATATAATGGTGTGTGTAGAGACCGTCATATTCCCAGTGTTGTCAGGAAGGCCAAGTGGGTTTCCTGGGTATGGGAGTGTGGTGTGTGCCAGGCTATGAACCTGAAGGCAGTCTAACCCACTGTGTGTTGCACATGGAGAGGCTCTGATGCTTTGTGCAGTGCCACCAACCTGGGGGTGTGTGTATCTGAGGTGCCTTTGGATACATCCCCCCTGTTCTGGTTTGGTGCATGTGTAGGGGATGACAAGCATGGTATCAGGAATGACCTGGCACTGATGGTGTGCACCTGGGAGCCTTGTACCAGGAGTCTCTTACTGCATGGATATTGCTGTACCCCATGCTAAGGACAGTTTCCACTGCATGCATCTTGAGGTTTACACTGCTGCTGTTGAGTACCATTGCTATTCGTGTCCTATCCCGTGTGATACCTGTATAGGTGGCTATGTAATGTCAGCCTTGCATACAAAGGCACTATGTGTGTAGCAACAGCCTCTGCCAATATACAACAGCCCATGGGTGACAGGTGCAAGCTGTCCCAAGCAAAGCAATGGCTTGTCCAGCATGTAATCCCACACTGACAGGCATTGGATCCCCTTTGAATGTCACTGAAAGATACGTTAATTGCAGAAACTGATGATCCTGTCTACATATTGTGGCAGCATTCTTGGTGAGGGTGAGATGCTACTCAAGGCCAGGGTCATACCAGCCTGTGCCACAAGCTCAGAGAGCCCCTCTATGTCCCCTAACATGTAGTCCAGGGAGGTGCGTCAGAGGTCATACACACTGGCACAGACAATGACTGAGTCATACTTCTACATGCCTTGGAGTGACTGGTATGCTTGTGTTATGTGGTGGATCATCATGACCGTCACCTTGTTCAGCCTGGGAGCAGGATCTCAGTGTATGTGATGATAGAGGTACCTCATACAACTGTAGCAGGTGTGTTGTCAAGCCGTATGGCCTGTGACTGTTTGGCACACAGGCTTTGTGAGCTATGTGTTGCATGTGCTCTGCTCTGGCTTAACGTTTGCTTGTGTGTCTGCTTTGCAGGTATCAGCTGCTCAGGCAGGATGCTATTCTGAGAGCCCAATAATGTACCTGTGTGTTTCTGTGTTTGGATTATGGTCGTGGCAGGTCTATGGGAGACTGGTACTGCCTTCACTTTAGTATCCACTCCACCTGACAGGGAATGCCAGTGCTGTGTTAACAGAGCTTAGTCCCCAGTTTGGCTATGTGGTTGCATCTCTCACATGTGTTGTACATGTATGGGAAGGGGAGAGGGTTGTCTGTGTACATGAGGCAGCTGTAACATTGCCACATGACTCACAGATTCATCAACTGGACCTGAGAGTAGATCAACAGGTGACCTTTGCACATGCTACCATAGCAGTGTGACTCCCATACTAAGTAATGACACATAGGGCCAATGGGGAACAAGGTACTCAAGGTGACTATGTGAGGGTGTAGTGCTCCTGATTTGTTAGTGCTGGCATATATGAATGCTGTCTTGAGCAAATGTGAGGTAAGTCATACGCAATGTGTTACAGGCAAGCTACATGCAAACAGGACAAACAGTGACGTTCTGTCAAGTGACACATGGACATCAGTACAGTAAGCAATACAGATGTCACTAGGGATCCACAGAGGCACTGTATATCTGCACTGCAGGTGGAATCAGTGTTTCTGGAACATAACAGGCAAACATGCATACAAACAAAGCTACAGTCAGCAGGCCTGTATGTAGACTATGCTACAACAAACAAAGTGTACGACTTCCAGTAGGTAACAGTGCATATATGCAGGCACTATAAGCCAGTACCCAGACATTCACAGGTCAGACGGGCTGGGTCCAGCCACACCCCACACAAGTGTATAGACCACGTACCTTCGTAATGTTGAATAACTGGCCTGATACCCACGTGCTCATACCTGTAATAATACACATGTCAAATAACAGTCACTGAGCCCTCACTCAGCAGTTCCAGACTTAGTATGATGTATGCTACCTGTCCTGGCACCACAGTATCCTTGACATATATGGGCACTCTCCCTCCTGTCATAGTTAGTTCTGTGTTTTGGTGCTGTCATGCATGGTATGAGGTGTGACCTTGCAGTGCTAGTGTGCTCTTGTGAGCCTTGAACCTGTTGTGTAGTACTGCACAGATATCAACATCCTGAAACATCTGCATTGCAGAGTCGTGTGTGGACAGCATGCAACTCGCAGTTGACATGGCCATCACTGAGTATCAATATGTACATTGTTGTATCCCCTGTGCTACCTATGTAGGTGGCCATCCCTTCACAGCCTCACCACCAGTATGCAAAGATGTGCAGACAGAACACTGTGGTAATTACTATGGGTGTACAAAACAATACAATTACATTCATACTGTAACTGCATCAGGCATGCTGGTATATACCCACAATGCTATCATTACACTGTACGTCTATGTACTCATCCTGTGCATCAGCACCATGTTAACCTGTTCCTGCACCGATTTTACAGATTGCAGGAGGTGGCACAGTTTCATCATATGCACAGGGTGTGTACCTGGTATGCCCGAGTCTGCCACTGATACAACCAATTGACATGTCTGTGTGTGTGTGTTGGTGAGGCACAACAGTACAAGATGGGGCAATGTTGATGCAGTGGGTGCATGTATGCGGTAGCCCTAGGTGTTATCACTTTGCCTGTGTGTATGAATGCACACAGTCCCACCTCATGGCTGCCATATACAGGTGTTTGTGGACAGCCACAGACTGTACCTGCCAGGTCATACAGATCACTGTCTGTGGCCACGGACATGGTACCTGTGCCTGGCAGGGGTGCTACGGACCGTATCAGGTACTAAGCCAGACTGGGTACTGTCATCAGAAGCAGGTGGTTGGTGACTGGAGACAGGTCCCTGTTGGGATTGTCCAGCGCCACGTGCACGTGGTCTCCTGGGGCGGTCTGATGACAGCACAGACACAGCATTGCTGGGGCTGCTGCTGGCACTATGTGAGCAGCCTCGGGCCTGTTGTCGTCCGTGATGACTGCCAGCTGCTGCTGTTGCTGGCATACAGCCACATCGATGCCTCAACCGTCCACCATTGCCCTGGCTCATGGACATGTAGTTGTGGAACAGATCTAATGTGTCCCCCCAACATCTGTCAATGACCTTGGTGAAGTTGCGGATGGCAGCCGCAACATCACACATACTGTCACTCATGGCTGTGCGACATTCTCTCAGCTCCCTCAAACCCTGTCTGGTGTACCGTTCCATACGTGACTGTGCCTGCATTACAGCCCGAAACACAGCTGAGGTTGAAAGACCTCTGTGGGCATGTCTGATAGGGGCGGTACGCCCACGGATGCTCCCACGAGAACCCATGGACGTCTGCCTGTGTGGTACCATGTCAGGACCCTGGCCATGGCTGCTGTGTGGGATGCATGCGCCACCGGTACCACATTACCATGGTCAATGCCCACTGTATCCTGTCCATCACCTAGGGACATTGGTGACAAAGGATGTATTGGGAGGATGACTGTGCGCATTGATGGGGTCGACAGCTGTGTAGTGTCAATTGGCTGACCAATGATGGACCCTGGCACACCTACCTGTGCCATTACACAGGTATCATCATTATCACTATCCACAGCAGCTGATTCAGGTTCCCTGCTGCATGACACCAGAGCAGCACCAGAACCTGTGGGAGTAGGACAGGAAACACAGTTTACAATGTGTACACAATGTCACCACTGATGCACACATGCACACATGCACACATGGGCACATGCACACATGCACACATGGGCACATGCACACATACACATGCACACATGCACACACCTCAGTATATGAGATATCAACCCACAGACACAAACACACCTGCACTCAAACACACAGCACTACTGCTTTGGCCGATTACTACTATTAGTATTAAGAGTATTGAAGGTAATGGTATTACACATTCACCAGCATGGATAGGTTGACTTGCTGTTACACCAGAGGGACCTGCAGAAAAGAGACATTTATTGTTAGTGGGCACAACTGTGCCATTGATACTGTGGGCATGATACAGTTCAGTAGTGCAACAGTTAGCTTCCACAGGTGTACTGCAGATATTGAGAATATCACTCTTGCACAATAATTACCAAGATTACAGCTACAAAACGAGGACACACCTCACACTTGCATAACCTAACAGTGTACAGAATGGTCAACTATACACATGGCATGTTACCTGCACGCTCCGTGTCCTGCTGCTGTGTGGCTCCAGCCTCCATCATTACACATGTATGCTGCTGCTGTAGTTGTTGTGCTGGAGCCACAACACTTAGGAGTAGTCCCTCCAGTCTGGTGAGGGGGGGATGTCTAGACACCCCACCACCTGTGGCAAGCTGCTGCCTGTGGATATCCGATGCATGCTAACAGACATTTCTAACTAAATCACTGCAGTGATGTCGTACCTGCTCATATGCCCGGTTATGTGTGTCTATGTCATTTACCCGATGGACAAGGTCTTGCCACAGTGCAGCCCTCTCCTGCTGGTTCTGGCTGGTGTGGGAAAAGAGTACAGCGAAATCCTGCACCAGGCTCTGGTGTATCTCCTCCTCCACTGCAGTGGAGTAGACAAGGTTCTGCTGGTGAACCATAGCCCTGAAAAGGAGAAGGAAAATATGTCAGCAATATTTGTCAGCAAACTATGGCACACATAATACACATAATATTCGACTGCAGTGATATAACTTAAGCACCATATATAGCATCTGTCTGTCTATTGGGGGATACACATGTAAATGACCAGATATCAGTGCTCATCTGACAACTGTGCAACAGTACTTGGCACACTCCATATGACAGACTAGTAGTATACTGCAGCAGTCAACACACTGTTTCAGGTACAATACACAACCTCACACTGGGGGTTTGTATCAAGGTACTGTATGGGGAACATTATCAGCCCATGCACTGCACACAATGCATGTTACATATTTCACTGGTAATGCACACTACTCTTACTTGCCATAACCCTACCTACACCACAGTGACATACAGGGCAACACAGCACAACATATGGCAATGAAGTATGTGTTGATCGCAATATCTCACACACCTGTCTCTGGCCTCACACCAAGGACACACACTACCATGACAGACAGTCATGGTGAGCAATCACACCAGTACACAACATGCACCCAGTCACTAGCACACTCATTCCACCTCACATATTCTGTTTGCAATGTGTTCATGGGTGTGCATTGTGTCTTAGGTAGGTATTGTGCTTTTGGCCCTGGGCCTACAGCAGCATACTGTTATGCTACCCTGCCCCTTGTGACACATGTGTTATGATCGTGCCTGCTCCTTACAAATAGTTACACATGGTGACTCATATGGCATATTGCCTATCTGCATAACATTCAGCAGGGGTATGTCTGACATCTACTCATGGGGAGCCTTGCTTCTTAATTTTGTGTGGTCTACTGCAGGGTATGTCGTATCTGTGGGTAGGGTCCTGTACCTCCACCATGTGCTCTATACTGCAGTAACAAGGATGACAGACATAGGTAATTTGTGTTGTGGATGTTGGAGGTGTTACCATGGTTGTTAGACAACTGTCATGGGTGTAACCGAACTATGTATATCCAGCAGTGGTAACCTCTATGTAGGTAGTCTGTGTGCGCTCTGTGGTGTTTGAGTGCATTGACACAGTTACTTGCATATGCCTGTGTCCTTCTCCATATTTGTAGCTGTCATGGGAGGTATATACCGTGTAGGACATTGTGGGGTGTGGAGGGGTACAGTGACCTACATGTCCGTAGCTGACACACCATGTCCGCTGACACATTCCATGTACAGGTATTACAGGACTAGTGTGCCACTGTGTATATCAATGTGGAGCCTATTGTGCACTTGTTGCCCCTGTTCCTCCCTGGCACATGCAGTGGTAGGCAGGCATGCACATATGTGGTGGTTACTGGTGTCAGCGTTTTTGAATGGGGTATGGTACTCCAGTATCCACACTGGTGTTCACTCCATGCCTTTGACACCAGGCACCTGTTGCAAGACATCTGCACACATGTGCCTCACACAGTCTATATATATATATATATATATATATATATATATATATTGATATATTTATATCTGTATATAGATATATATACATGTTTGTATATATGTATATAAAATATGTATATATAGATGTAGATATATACATATAGATGTGGGGGGAGAGGGGGAGAGAGTGAGAGAGAGAGACACAGGGAGAGTGTGAGTGTGAGGGGGTGGGACAAAGAGAGAGAGATAGTCATATACAGACATATCTGTTGTCAGTCAGATCTATCTGTATATGTATATGTCTCTACAGATATCTATATATGTATGTGTGTATTACATATATCTGTACGTACATATTCTACCAATCTCGATGTCTGTGCAGTAAGTGAGAACCTGGTTCAAGGCTCCTGAGAGCACACCAGTGGTACCAGGCTATACCCCTTATCATGCCTTTTGGCCCCAGGACTCGGGACAAAACAAAAAGGGAGGGGGTGTGTCCATATTCATGAAGGACACCCACACCTCCAGGTTAGTGGCAACACATGAAGCATCACAGACCATCCAGGTGCAGATAACCATAGGCAAACCTGCTATACAACTGGTAGCATGTTACAGACCACCCTCCCAATCTCAGGAACCACAGTCAGCCTTCCTGAAGACATTGGAGGATATGAATGTCCCACCACACACCATCATATTGGGAGACTTCAACTACCCTAACATACACTGGGTGCATTATTTTACCCCAAGCACCCTAGCCCAAAGGTTGCCAGAATTCACTAAGTCAAATGCAATGGAACAGCTAGTCACCTCTCCCACAACAGGAGATAATATACTAGACCTGATCATCACAAACATGGGGACAATGTACTACACACCGGAAGTATACCCCTCACTAGTCACTTCTGACCACAGACTAATCCCCCTGGATATACATATCCCACCTCCCCCACAACACAAAAGACTACAGTGGGAAACCTCTCACATGCCAACTTTACACTTCTTATAACTGAGTTGGTATCCTTAATGCCCACTGGGCCAGTGGAAACCACTTCCCACAACGCAGACACCTTCACATATGCTTTCTACTGACATCTCCAAGAATGCATGGATCATGCAATCACAAATAAAACCATGACCCTCTCCACCAAGGGCAGGAGTCCTGTCTGGTGGACCCCAACATTGAACAAATTGTATAACAATAGAAGGTAGCTACTGCACGGCAGAGCATAATTCCATAGAGCTACGGCATCTCTGATCAGCAGTAGTAGAAAGATATGTTTTGTCGTACAAACATGCAAGGCCAACAATGAGAGGTACATCACTATGGACACTACAGATAACCACAAGGCCTTCTTCTGCTATGTTACACACCTGGGTGGGAACCCTCAGATATGTTCACAGTTAGTTCACAGTGACAAACGCTACACTGAACACACAGATAATGCCAACATTCTGTCAGACAGGTTCAGTGCAGATGTCTCCCCTCCCTCACCCACACATGAGAAATTACTTATCTCAGCTGACTGTAACCTCCCTGTCATCTCAGATGTCCAGCTGGGAACCACCCTCAACAAAGCTGTAAACACAGCATCAATGGGACCCAACGGTATTGCAGGTTGCATGCTACGTGAACTCCAAGAGGAGCTACACATGCACATTAAATGCTATTCAACCATAGCCTTACTACAGCATAAGTACCTGGACACTGACATACAGCAACAGTAGTCCCACACCACACAGGAGGGACCTCTACAGACCCTGGTAACTACTGCCCCATAAGCTTAACCAGCCTTGTCTGCAACGCTATGGAAAGGATCATTATGGAACTCATACACAGAGACATTGGGAACTTAGACACTTGATCCCACCCGGTTTGGCTTTGTAGAGGGCAGATCCTGCCTTATGAACCTGGTTGACCTTTTCAAATCAGTCACTAGAGCCATTGACGATGGCACAGCGGTCCATACAGCCTACCTGGACTTGCCTACAGCTTTCGACACAATACCGCACTCTGGCATCATAGACATGATCAACAGCTGAAATGTAAATCCATATGTCACAAGATGGGTTGCAAACTGGCTAACGGATAGAAACCCTACAGTCAAACTCACTGGTGCCATGTCAGACTCAGAGCCAGTCGCAAGTGGTGTCCCACAGGGCTCTGTCCTGGGACAGCTCATGTTCGGCATATAATTCTCAGATGTGGAAGCAGACATGGGAGGGTAGTGGCTGACAATGTTCAAAGATGACTGCATACTAGGCGCCATAGTCGATACACCAGCTGACACATATATCCTACTGACAGGCCTCACGGACACCGACAACTGGTGCCGGAGTCATGGCCTTAAACTGCATGCCACGTAATGTATACTCATACCCTTTTGGACAGACAAGGTACCCACATATTATCACATAGACAGCAACCCACTGAGTACAGACAAAGTAATCGGAGACCTGGTGACACTGATCGATGCTGACCTCTCATTTGACACCAACGTTGCCAAAGTGGTTGGATATACTTCCTACCTTGCCCACCTTATCATGAACGGATTCACATCCAGATCAAAAGGGGTCATTGTACCCCTATACTCCTCCCTTATCAGGCCCATGACTGTGTACTATGCCCCATTTGGTATGTACCTCACCTGGCACTTGCAACAGCTAGGGGGACCCCATAAGTACAGCACCAGAAGGATCAAGGGTCTCCAACAACTTTCATATGCTGCCAGACTAACGTAACTCATGCTCTATTTCATAGCATACTGCCTACGTAGGGGTGATCTGTGCCTGATGTAGTAGGCCATGTCCAATCAGGTATTGATGGACATGTTCCACCTCATACAATCCAAATCCATCAGAACCACAACAGCTATAGATTTAAACCTCAGCACACATATGAATAGGACATACTGTAGGGACAGATCCATCACTAAGAGGCTTGCCATACTGTGGAACAGGATCACAGTTCATTTTAGGTAGAAACCCTCACTGACACTTTTCATGTGCATTCTTGATGAGTGGATGGGAGATCATAGGTTTACAGCAGGGGTCATCTCTGTGTCACTACTAGACAGAGGCACAGTAACTAATGCTATTATGTAGGGGGGTCTTCACTGTGTCACTACTATACAGAGGCGCAAGTTTATAAATATATTCTATACACTGTCTGCAGATAGCCTAGTACTAAACTATGACACTGTGACACTATATATGTCTATGTATTTCTACATCCCTCTCTATGTATACACATATGCATATTATATATATATATATATATATATATATATATATATATATATATATACATACATATCTCAATATACATACGCATACACATGTTTTATATATGTATATATATATATATATATATATATATATATATATATATATATATATATATATATACACTCCTTTTTAGTTCCACATATGTATACACACAGTAACGTACTGCTGAACATCCATTACTGTACAACCTACTTGTACATTGCACTACAACCTACATTGCTATGTGCACATAGCTACCGTCACATACATATGTATGTGGAGCCTTCAGTGACAGTTGCAGTATGTCCTCGGCCCTATACATATCTTCATATACATAGATACAGACCAATAACACATCTGGAGGGTTCACAGTATGTAGAGTATTATAGTAGTACTTTACATTACCTGTGTTTGTTGCAGCTGTTTGTGTAGGCTTGCAGTTACTTGGCCTGCTGTCAGCCTCTTTGTTTTGTTGTTACAGTTTTTCTTTCTTTCTTTCTTTCTTTCTTTCTTTCTTTCTTTCTTTCTTTCTTTCTTTCTTTTTTCTCTCTCTCTCTCTACCTCCAGCAGGTGCAATGAAAGTATTGCATGTGTGGACTGGGAGTACAGGATGCTTTTGTAGATATCTGCACATGTCCATGTGATGGCCTCTGCACCAATTGTTAGCCAGCATTTACTAATTGCATGCAGCCTGTTGTGTAGTGATTGCAGCTCTCATTGTGATTACAGGACTGTGCTATAAAAAGGTCTGTTAGGTAGGCGTAGCCCTTTCAGATTATCAGGGTGGGGACCATGCTGGTTTGCAGAGGACACTGTTCTGTGTGTAAGGGTTGGTATGTCTCTCATATTTCAGGCTGTGTTGTAGACACTGCAATGCATGTTGTTCTGTAAGCTGAGTATTCCTTCCTCCAGTGTCCTCTTCTCCGTGTGTATGTAAACTGACACCTACGACTAGTAATACTGTGTATATGGGTGTGTGTGCTTTCCTGTGGGGATTGTGGTGTAACTGGTATATAGCAGTGGCTCTTGAAATCTGTTGCTATGGCTTCAATATTTGGCCTTTACATTCACTCGTTGTATGCCTGCTAGGTGTCTTTCCTGTAATGTGTTGCTATGGCTTTCCTATTTTCCATTTACATTCACAGCTTGCAATGCTTGCTAAATCTGTTTGGGCAGCAATTCCCTATGTGTTTGTTGTGGTAGGGTGTTACTGCATGCAGTGTTGTCTGGCCATGGTGTGGGCCTTGACACTTACAAGGGTATTTGATCATGCTGCTGAGCAGGCCTCAGATACTCTCCGGAGCATCTTTTATCAGCCTCATGGAATGGTACATAGCAGTGGGTTACTCCAATGACATATTCTGATATTCTGCAGTTGTGACTGTGGGTTATTTCAAGCATATGTATTAATACACCATTTGTGACATGCAGGTGGTGCATACCTTCGGTCAGTCTTAGTTACCATTGCATGTGTAGTTACACCTTTCTGCCTACTGTTAGTACATTTGACAGGGTGTCAGTGGGACACAGTTGACATTTGTTTTCACATTAGGGACATCCCTGTAACTCAGTCACAGTTGCTATGTCTGATCTCGTAACTATTCAACTATGGCAGTGTTTATCCTGCTCTGAGTATGTGTGTGGCTTGCCAAATGCTATTGTGACATTATTACCTAGTAGCTACCAACTAGCATGACTGTTTCTCAGCACACAGTACTATTTTACAAATCCACTAGATTTGACAGTAAATATACATGACATGCTTTGTGTACTACACTTGCTATATTCCCTTTACATTAATTCCTACTATTTTATGATATATTTCTTTCAGCACAATGTTCTTGTATAGAAGTCATGGCTTAGTGGTAAGTCATGCAGACTAGTGTTTCCAAGGTCCTGGGTTCGAGACTGAGGGAGGTATTTTATTTTGCTGCTGAGAAAACTACAGACCTTGTCATTCAGAGTGACTAAGGCACTTTTAAGCAGTTGTAATCGGGTTAGCACTGGTTAGCGCGGAGGTTACGCATGCGCACTGTCGCTTAGCTTCGCGCACACACGCTTTGCTAAGCGCACAGAAGCGCACTCCCGCTTACTACTGCTTAAAAGTGCTTACTCTCGTGCACACCCGCGCTATTTTCTTTTAAAGAAAAGAAAATGGGGAGATAGGAAAGTGGTGAAAAAGGGGGCACAAAGAGGGTAGGACAGTAGGAAAACAAGCTCGGGTTTTGCAGGAGAGATGTAGGAAAGGCCCATAGCTGCCCATTTCTTCATCAGCAACAGCTGTGCATATGTTTGTAATTTGGTGTGAAATTTGAAACCTTCCACCCCTGAGAGAGGTGTGAGGACAACAATAATATTTGTTGTACAGCCAATTGTAATTGCCAGTTTACATGTCCAGCAGACATGTGTGCAAAATGGGCAGCTATGTATGGGGCATAATTTTTTGTGGGTACAGAGTGCCCTTTTTTTTTCAGGTGAGAGTGGTATGTCAGGTACAGGAAGTCGGTATAGCTGGGGAGGTAGGTAGGGGAGGTTAACAGACAAGACAAACAAGATGCATACAGGGGTGGTGTATGACACATGTGGGGGGGTTACACAATTGACGGGGGTGGATGTTTGGATATCTCGAGCCCATGAGCCCACAGATGGCAACAGTGGAACTGAGATCCCCACCCATGGGCAGTTGCCACTGTGCCTTCACTGCCCAGGATGGGGCTGTGCTGGAGGCTGTGTAGGCCGGGCAGCAGGCACGCCCGTGAGTTGTGCCACCCGTGTCTCAAGCTGGTGTACGGGCCCAAGCACAGCGTGCCGGATCTCCCTACGCACCACAGTCCGGACACTACGGAGGGTGAGTGGATGTTCTCCTCCAGCCACGCTTGCAGAGGGAGGACGAGCCCCATCCCCTGCAGCGCTTCCACCTGCAGGTGGCACAGAGCCACCAGAGGAGGGTCCGGCCTGGGCACTACTGCCAGGTGCCCTCGCCAGCTGAGGTGGGAGAGGTGGGTCCGCTGCAACCTGCCTTCCCTGTCGTCCTATGTTTTGCATTATTTTATGACAGTTTGGGTTAGTAATGTACAATACCATTCACAATTAGTTGTAACAGCATGCACTAGTATTCCCATTAACCAAACACCCATAAATTCAAGCCATTGAACAGCAAGCATAACACATGCATAATTTGAACAACAATACACAATCCAACAACATGCAGGGTTGATTGATGGCAACAGGCCATCAGGTTTGGATGTATGAACAGGGCACATGCATCAACGTACATACAAATATGTATGAACCAACAGGACAAATGTCCAGGGGTGTTAATTGTGAATACACATACCCATTTCACGTGGAATGGATTATTTGTGGTTATAGGGTAGGGTGAAGAAATATTTCATTAACAACTTCAAATACCTATACATATGCTGCACATTTCTACTAGCTGCAGATATATACACACTACAGGTCTGACTACATTTTCCTATGTGACAACTTATTCAGGTTGGTGATAGGAATGTTACTGCTACATCAATATACATTTCATATTTATTCATACACATTCATATCTGGCTCTGTTCAGCTACATCATCCTGCTACATTTGCTTTATATGGCTATAGACAGCTGTGGATGTTTGGTATTTCATACAACCATACTATCTGCATATTGCAAACTGAGAGCAACATATCCAGATTTTGGGACACACATTCCAGCTTCAGTACTTTTTTCAACACATGTTGCTGTTTGGTTCTGCCTGTCACATTCATTTAATTCTGTACTGACTGCAGTATACTTTATTCAGGAGTTATTACTACTTTATTGGTGGATTCATACCTCTTTCTCACACTCTCTCACTTGTTTTATTTTTACAATTCAGGATGGTACTTAATTCTAGGCTTTATTGACATGTTTTACTTTTAGTTATAACAATCCTTTCCAACAGTCTCACTTGTGTCATGTTTCAGAATTTAAACAGGGATATATTTCACACATGTGTTTTACTCACCTTCTGTAGCTGTACTTTTCAGCCTGCTGCAGGTTATGTACTATTATATTACAGGTGTGACATCTTTATTTCAGACTTGTTTCATTTTTATTTTTGGATTACAGGCTGCATCACACTTTTGTAATCAAACAATACTTGCAAACTCTCTTACACTGTAAGTTGCACATTTTATTAATAAGTGACTACACTGCACTCTTTTGCAAGCTGTCATACTTATATTTTTTTACAGTTACAGGTAGAGAATTACTGACCTGCCTGGTGGTGCAACCACACCAGCCTATCAGCATAGGCTCGACGGTTCGCAAAACGGACACCTGCAGCTGCAATATAAATGAAGTAATATTGGAATACACCTCTCCATAATATCAGCTAGGTTACTTTCTTACACAAATAATTACATGTGACTTACTCAGTAGTGGGACGTTGGGCATTTGCCGGGCCTCCTGGATCCAATGGTTCAGTTGGTCCTGCTTCCATCTCTTCAGGTCCGCATGGTGGTGACGGACCTGTTCACCAGTCCTTGGTATTCCTGTGGCACTGGTGAGATCATGTGCCAACCGGTCCCACGCCTCAGCCCTATATGCTCTCCACAGGACCTGGCCCTGCATGAGTTTGGCCTCATGATCATGGATGAGGAGCCAAACCATATATTTGGACTCCTCAACACCCCACCTCTGTGCTCGGAAGCAACTACCCTCTCCTACACCTGCCATCCTGACTGCAAGTCGGTTCCACAATCGGTTATGCTGTGTATTCCTGCCTATGGGGTTTATATATGCCATTTTTCCCGCACTTATCTGTGATTGCCCATTTTGGAATTGTATCAGCTTCACAAAACCTGCTTTGTCATGCTCCTCTTTCCATTCGTTCCTATATATATGCTATTACTGCATTTCTAAGAGCAACTGTCATGGCTTAGTGGTTCAGTACTTTGACTATGGAGCATGGTATCCAGAGTTTGAGCCTGGCAATTGCTTTTTATATTTTATGACTGTCTACACAGGCTAGAAGGTGTGTCTGTGTATAGGCAGTTTTGATACAGCTTGCTCAACGTTGCCCACCGGTTAGCTTGTTGGAGCGGTGCGCAGCTCCGCACAAATGGGTCGCGCTGGTTTACGTGTCGTTTGGCTGTCAGCACGCATATTACACTCAGCTCAGCTATGGGCACACAGTTTCAGCGTGTTAGAACTCTGCTCAACCCCGGGC